>NC_090926.1:1131417711-1131717711 GCF_040938575.1 Ambystoma mexicanum
AGGATGCGGGTTCGGACCACAGATGCATCATAACCAATGGGGATTTCCAGGAGGGTTTCAGGAATATGGGCAGCAGGTGCAGCAGGGCCCAGGGGATTTCTCAGGGGGGGGTTCCAAGGGCAAGGCAGGGAGCCACCACAGTGTTGGACGTGTGGGCAATTAGGAAACAATTCAAGAGTGTGTAGGAGCAGGGGGATGCAGCATAATTGGGGAGCACAGGGCCAACAGCCCTACCAAAGGGATGAGAAAGATTACTATACACAGGACCAACAACAGCAAGGACAAATGCAGGGTACACAGTAGCAGATGCCACAAGTACATACACCACAGATGCAAACTCAGGTACCACAGATGCTAGCACCAGTACCACAATATTTACAGGCACCACAGGCTCATAGAAACACACAACAATTGGCACAGATACAGAGCAATGATGCAGCAGCACACGTGGACTCCATGGCAATGGTTCTCGTTAGACAACTGGGTGGAGTTACCATGGTGGGGAACATCCCCTTTACAGGGAATTGGATGTCCGTATACCCTCAATAGGAGAGCTCACAGATGAACTCAATGTGTGCCATCCTGTCGATCACACCCAACCCTGTGAATGAACCTCGCATAGGGGTTGTGAGAGGTGCCAACACTTTTTCCTTTCTTGTTGACACAGGAGCGACTAGGTCCTGCATTAGGGAAGGAGCATTTAAGTTGTCAGGAGATGCCATGAACACTCAAGGATTCTCTGGGGCTCGGGAAGTGGTTCCTTTCACAGACAACATTTTACTCTCTATAGGTGATCATGATCTATCACTGCCTTTACTTTACTCTCGACAGACACCTGTAAATATACTAGGGTGAACATGACCATTTCATTTACATCAATTCTGATGAATTACAAATGTCCTCTTTTTAGGGGCTGTGTGGGTGAGGACAATGAAATACAGACTATAAAGGTTCCCACAATACAGCTTCCTTCCCTTGCTGATCAGAGTGAGTCACCCTAGATGTATATACACTTGCTCATGCTAGCCCCTTAGCAACCCTGCTGTCTTTACTGAGAATGGAGGTGAAGTTGAAATAGATGCAATGTACCACTTGTTATGAACAAAGGAAAAGAAACCATGTTTTTAAGATTCAATGTTTGTTTGTTTTGTAGAAATGTTGAAATTTTGGTAAACTGACACGTGATGATATGCGTGAAAACCAGAACATGTAAAAAGACTGAGTGCCCTGAAGACAGCACCAACAGGATATACAAAGTGGACGCATTTCTATGTATATTCTTATGTTTAAGATCTATGTTGGTTCTAGAAACACATTCTTAAAGTGTTGGCACAACCTTTTTGCCCACAGAAATCAAGGAGGGCATGAGTAACAGTGGTGGTTGAAATATACAAATACCCCATATCTAGGCATAGGAAAGGGTTGTTGAAGTGTCAGCTTCTATGCCAGTAGTGTAAAATGTATGCACAGATATATGTGGTTCGTAATGGGCCTGGATCACAATGATGTGTCATTTTTAAGAAAAATTTATTGTGAATATGATGTGTTTTTGATAAACATTAAAATATGTGTATGTTTTTTATAAGTACATGGTTTTTCGCCCATTTATTGGCTAAGGGGCTAGCATGAGCAAGTGTATATACATCTAGGGTGACTCACTCTGTTCAGCAACAGGAACCTTTATAGTCTCCATTTCATTTACAGACAAGGGAATAGTGTGCTCCACACCAGGAATACACATGCTCAATGTAAGACGGATTGTCCAAGCTTATTGTGGATGCAAGGTACAGAGGGGGGTGCTAGTGGATGCAGAAATGTTCTAGTATGGGACTGAAATTGCTATTGCATGGCTTCCAGGCATTGCAGGGAAGGTGTGATGGGTTCCAAACAAATACTTATTCAGGCCTGAGCTACCATTGGACGAGGAAGAGTGAACCATAGTGCCAATAGAAATAGAGGAAGTGGTCACGAGAGAGGACGGGATAGGGGTGCATGGGATGGATGACACAGGCCGAGCATGGACAGCAGTGATCGCAGTGGCAGAAGGGTGCAGGTTGACCACACTGACAGACAAAGAGCATTTCAGGGAAGAGAGATTAGAAATAGAGATGGTGTTTACGATGAGCGTGACTTACTGGTTAATGGTACACTACAGAGAGGTACCACAGAGGATGGCAATGACGCTGGAGACACCAGCCCCATTTAGGGAGAAGGACCTGGCCAAGGTACCCAGCACCCTGTGGACAACAAGTCCCTATGATGTGGGTCACATAAAGAGCATAGGGGGAGTAAAGATTAAGCTGAAGCAAGGGGCAATTTTACCAAGTGTGAAACAGTACCCACTAACTAAGGAGGCAGATGAGGGCATTTCGAGACAATCACGGCACTGATAGAGAGAGGCATTCTTGTACCATAAGAGTCCCCATGCAACACCACAGTGTACCCAGTGCGGAAAGCAAAGGGGGGTTGTGGTGTTTCATAAAGGATTTAAGGCCTCTTAACCGCACATAAAATTAATTTAGTGTTACAGTAGACCAGTTAGTAGGCTGTTTAAGTATGTAGAATTTTTTTTTTAAACTGCTCCTTAAAAATGTGGGTTTACAGCAATAAAGATTTGCACCCCTAAGCTAAGGAACTAATGGCCCTTAATAAGAGCAACCAGATGGATACATGTTCCCAGAAATAAAGAAATTAATGAATATGAAGAAACGTAGGAGGAGGAGATGTGAACTGCAAATGTTTTTATGGTTTTATTTCTTTATTTTAACAGAGTGTTTCCTGTTCTGTTTGTTTTTAGAAATTGAAAAGTTAGAATTTGGCTTATTCGTTCACATATCCTGAAGAAGACGTGTACAAATATCTGGAGGAAATTGGCTAGATTTTATTAAATGTCGAAACTATTATATGTTGTAAGTCCTAGAAAAATTTATGTTTAAGAATTGAGGACACCTATAGTCGAAAGTTTACTGTGTGGACCAATAGCAATAGTAGTAAAACTACTATAAAAAAGCAAGAACAAAAATCTTTTGTCTATGCAGAACTGGCTTTATTGAACAATTGTTTTAGAATAATAGAAGCCTTATTGGATGAATGAATGGATGAATGAATGAAATAGAAAAAAAGAAAAAGAGAAATATTTTTTGTAATGTTTTTAACAAATAATAAAATGAAATAATGTTCTAGATTGCAGTTTCAGTCTCTTCCCCTTGTCTTCTTTGCTTCTATTGGACATCATTTCCGTTTAATATAAGGGATACAAGGTGGACAAGGCCAAGTTACAGTACTGTCAGAAGGAGATCCTATACATTGGACATACAATTTCCCAAAATGACTGACAGATCACCCCAGAGAGAGCAGTGACAATATACAAAGACACCTAAGCCCACGACAGTGAGAGAAATGCAGCAATTCTTAGGGTTATGCAACTATTGCAGAGCATGGGTCTTTGACTACAGCACATAGATAAGGCCCCTACTGGGTGCTCTGAAAGAAACACAGAAGGGGCACAAGGCACTGACTTGGACAACCGAGATGAATGATGCGTTTGACATGTTGAAGGAGGAAATATGTGCAGCACCAGTGTTAGGGATCTCAGATTACAAAAAGGAATGTTTCCTATTCTCGCACACTGACGATGTAGTGATGAAGGCAATATTGATACAGAAGCCAAGCATGGGACACATGCCAATAGCTAACCACAGTGGGAAGCTTGACCCAGTAATGAGAGGACACTATCAGTGCGAACGAGCTTTGGCCGGCTGCCACATTTGCAGTGGACAAGTCAGCAGCAATATTGCATTACCACTCTTTACATGGAGCACACCCTCTTTGCGATACTGCAGAAGCCAAAGAGCACACTGACAACACAAAGAGCATCATGGTATGAGGTAATACTATCGAATGCAGCGCTGAAGGTAGTGAGGTGCAGATTTGTCAACCCAGCAATATGCCTAGCAGATGTCCTACAGGAAGAAGACTATGCACACAACTGCACAGATAATATAAAGATGTTCAGTGACACGCAGCTGGTAGATGAGGATGTACTTGAGGAGGGAGACGTGCTTTACATTGACGGATCTTCAACCACTGACCAGATAGATGGGGTCAGGCATACAGGAAGTGCAGTTATAAGACTGAAGGAAGATGGGACGAGTGAGGTAGTAGCAGGTGCGTGATTACCATTCCACTATTCAGCACAAGCAGCAGAACTAGTGGCCCTAATATTAGCACTAGAGAAGAGCAGAGATGATGTGTCAATGTACTAGGACTCTGCCTATGTGACGTACATGGGGCACTCGGGATGGTCACGGTGGCTCAGAAGAGGATTCAGGAGGGCAGACGGGACACCAGTACAACATGCACTTCTATTGGGCAGACTGATTGAAATAATTAATTACCCATCTCGGATATTAATAGTGATGTGTCAAGCACACACTAAAGATGAAGATCCCATCTCAAGGGAAATCGAAGCAGCAGATTGGGAGGCAAAATGCGTAGCTATTTGAAATGGCGACAGCTCCACATGCTTGAGAGTGCACCAGAAATATGGTACTAAAGGTAGGGTACAATGTATTGCCAGAAGCACAGATTATGGAATTGCAGGAAGCTGCACCCAGGGAAGAGAAGGAGTTGTGGACAAAAAGGGGATGTACAGTGTCTCAGACAGATGCCCTATGGTGTCAGAATAATACAGGGAAAGTGGTCATGCCACTAGCATTATTGAACACTGCACTGACACAAATGCACCACCCAACACAAACAGGGAGAGAGGTCATTGCTGCCCGCTTTGGAGAAACATGGTTCTGTCCTAATTTGGTGGAGCACCTGGATAAATGTGTCAGTAATTGCTTGACGTGCAAACAGTTTACAGCAGGACATAACTTGAGAGTTGTGAGAGGAGCCATACCTCGGCCAGTGGGCCCATTCCAACATTTACATGTAGATTACATTGACATGATCCAAGTATATCAAGGATACCACTACATGATAGTGGTTGTATGGCCATTCTCCAGGTGGATTGAGGCAGGCTCCTCTTCACATGCAGACGGTCTCAGAGCGGGAAAATTCTTGATCAGGGAAGTGTTCCCACAAAGGGGCGTGTGTGATTTCCTGTGGTCTGACAATGGCCCTCACTTCATCACTGAGATGCTCCAGCACATCACCATGCAGCCGGGCATTCAGGACTGTGCATACCACCCGCAACCGAATAGGGTGTGTGAACGCCTGAATAACCTTCTGAAGGAGTCCATAGCCAAAAGACAGCAGAACACAAAAAAGAATTGGCTTCACATCTTACCTCTCGCCTTGTTTGCATTGTGCAATAAGCCTTTGTCCAACCACCATTTAAAGCCCCATGAGCTGGTGACGGGATAGCACATGCATCTCCCACTGGCTCCTCCCACAAGTGCACTGAATGACTGTGAGAATAGTGCAGATGTGTTAGGACAAGAAATGCCTGAGCACATTTCTTCCTTGATTGATAGCACCTCTTTTATCTCTCGCTAGATACTACGACACTGGGGAGGCCCAGAGGACGGTGAGGAGAACATCTGTGACAGCGCACCACAAGACTCCAGATTTTAAAACCAGATTTAAAAAAACAGTGAATGTAGGGGAACTTAGTGAGACGCTGGAATTTTCCACGATTTACAGGACCACATATCGTCGAGCAGGTGGCAAACTGTGCTGTCAAACTAGAGTGGAAGTCGGTCTGTGACCACCTCGCAGACATAAAGCCCTACAGAGCAGTGGCCTCACCTGGCAACATGATCTAAAGGGCCAACGCTCAGCAGATTGAAGAAATACAAGCGAACTTCGAGCGTACTCGGCTGAATGGAGGACACCCAATGGTTACTCGCTCATGGGCAACAGAAGTAGAAACCGGAATGCTCGTTGACTTGGATTGAGGATACATTGCCCGTTTATTCTTCTGTTCTCTACGCACATTCCACGAGTAAGCGCTGTACCCTTCACTAACATTCCCGCAACCCAAACAGGTGGAACAACCATGTCAGGCAGACTGCAGTAACGGTAAGGAGAGGTAAGCGCAGTGTTGAAACAGACATGAAAGGGGTAGACTAGTATCTCACCAACACTGCTCGGGTGTCTAACATCATGTGCTACAAACACATAGAGAAAGTAGGTAAGGAAATTATATGATATAGCATTTATAACGCGCCTATACACAAGTGTTTCAAGGCACAAGAAACCACTGGGGAGAGCTGTTATGGAACATTCATAGCAACTGAAATACCAGCAGCAAGAGCACAATGCCTAATATACCTATCGATGGTGACAACTCGAGAACGGTTCCAAGGGACGACAGCGACATTAAGAGGGATGCCCACAGCAACGTTCCAGTATGAAGATAGCTACATAAAAACATTAGACATGATGAAAAATTATTGGCAGCTAAATGAAGCTATACAGTACATAACTGATCGGCCTGACAAGGGAGAAACAAAGACTATCACCCTGAAGGAATTGGTGTGTCCCTGGATGGGAGTGAAAGAAAGAGGAGAAGAGCCTGACTGCTGGGAAAGACTGCAGATACTTGTGTATGGCCAAGTGTATACGGAAGATGGATGGAAGGATGGAGTGGTGGGAAGCAAATATTGACACTAGCACAATCACCAGTAGACAAGGTACAAGAAGAAAATGACAAGTGCCTGAAGGAATGGGAGGTGAGTTCCAAGTTACTGACATGGGTGGAAAATGAAGCTGGAAGCTGGACAAATGCTGATAATACCACTGAAGACACCAGCAATGTGCTATCAGAACAATGGCGAAGTTGAAGTTAGCGAGAATGTTGGGTGCAGAAGCACTGAAAAACGCTCAGCTATGACGGCAGGAACAGCAGTACTGATGAAACACTACTGGGTGTGCGGATCAAAGGCATGCGAGAAGCTGCCACCCGACTGGGGAAGGGTTTTCTCATTGGTACACATCAATATGCCGCCATTGATTGTTCCCCGCAAGCTTGTGAGTGTCGATGAGTTCATGAAGATGAACAATAACAAAAGGAAGAAGAGGTCGGTGGAAGGGGTACTAACAGCCAAGACAGAGAAGCAAGCTGAATTGAGCAAAGTAAAGAGAGGAGAACATTATTTCTCAGAAGCATCAGAGACAGCGTTGGATGAAGTTGCAGCCGAAAACAGACTGTTCAGTAGGACACAAATGTTCTTCGCCTCAGTAATACCATCCGTACAAGCATTCACAATTGCAAAATGGCTGCAGATTACCCGCTGGGAGCTGGTGGTGATAATAAAATACACAGTGAATGGGTTCAATGCAATAAAAGAAGAGCTCCGAGCAGTAAGGTTGGTGGCACTCCAGAATAGATATGTTCTGGATCTGCTTACAGCAATGGAAGGATGAGTTTGTGCAATTGGGTGTTCCTGTTGCACGTTTACACCTGCCAATGACAAAGACAGTAGTACACTGTCAGAAGCAGTACTTCAACTATCGTAGATGCATGCCAAAATATAGGAAGAAGCAAGGGGCACTGGAAAGGACCAGAGCTGGATAGCATACATATGGTCATGGATGCCATCATGGCTGTCAGACGGACTAAAGGTGATATTGGGAGCACTAGTTGTTAGTGAGAATTCTCAGGAATGTGCTAATTCCCTTCTACCTTAGAGACCCCCAGCTATTTTGCTGGACTTTAGGACTTTTCATCTCTAATATAATTTTAATGTGATTTGTTCTCTGTGTTTCTTTTTACTTTGGAGTCTGACAAACTTCATAGGCATCGTCTTTACAATGTGTCACACAGCACCTTCAGTGCAATGACACAGGGAAGTCTCTTAGATTTCCCAAGGGTTTAAATACCTTCTCTTGGTGAAACTACTGTTTCCAAGAGCAGTGAAGTGACATTGGGCCTCATTACGACCCTGGCGGAGTGGGTTTACGCCAGCGGTATTCGCGGCGGACCCTTCCGCCCTACTACGAGTTCCCGTAGCGCCATGGAGCGTTTTCCGCCTGGTTTTTCCGGGCGGAGAAATCCATGGCGCTACGGGACCTTGTTGTTAATTACGCCACCGTATTTTACGGTGGCGTAATTAACGCCTTCCCCACTCCCATTATGCCCTATGGGGCAAAAATGGGAATGGGGAAGGGTAAAATGGGGAATGGGGATTTACCGCCCCGCCAAGGTCGGAATGGGGCGGTAAATCCGCCAACCCCCATGGCGGTATCGGCAGCTTTCCGCCGTGCTCCATGGTGCATATTGCACCACGATCTCCGCCAGGGTCGTAATGAGGGCCATTGACTTTACTTACAATTTGTAACTTTCTAGACCCAGCACACACTATCTTACCATAGGGTGCTGGAGGGATTACATATACTCATGTAACATTTTTATGTGACCCTTTCGACAATTAATGGCTGGTGGCAGTGTTTTGCTTTTTACTACCATTGTTTGCTTTTACTGCAGGCTGCGTTCGCAGCTGCAGTAAGGCACCCATGGGTGCCCATTTTGTCAAAATGGCGCTGGTCTTCTTTTTTCACCATTTCTTTTTGGAAAGGTCTTTCTTGAGTTTTTCTCTGCGCGCCAAATGGTCTCTTTGTTCATTTTGCCTTTGGCCACCTCTGGCTCCAGTATGTCTGGAAGGGGGAGGAAGTGAGGGAGGTGCCCCAAACTCCCTGTACTTAATTCCCTTGGTTACAGGAATGCACCCAACAGTGATTGGCGGGCTGGCTGTCCGGCAAGGACGGTCACCCTGCTGTGTGATTGACAGCACGGCTGGAATGAATGGGAGAAACCTGCATAAAAGGGGAGGTTTTTTGGCTTGGAAGGAAGAGTCAACCACTGGACAAATAAATCCAAAGAAGAACTTGGAAGAGCTGCCTGCTGCAACTCCTGGACAGTTGGTTTGCCCGGTGAAGCCCTGCTGCTGTGCTAAATCTCCGGATTCGCCTCGACTAGAGAAGCCCTGCAAGGACGACTTCTCCCTTTGAGTTGGGGGCACCAATCAACTCCAAAGTAAGCCCATCTGGACATCCTCTCGAAGCTGGTTGCATTTCCAGTGCAGTTGCTGCTGGAACCGAAGATCCAGGGAGAGGAAGACCAGATTGTGTGTGTTGTTTTTAAGCCGGACCCGAGCACTAGGAAGATCCTCCGGACTTCCCTGTTGCAGGACAGACTAAGCCTGAGCCACCTCAACAGAGTGCTGGACCCCAGAAGCAAGGAAAGACTGAAGTGGTATCCGAGAACAACGGTGTTGCTATTTGCTGTCAGACGCAAGGAGCTGAAACACTGAAGGACCGCTGAATTGAAATTTGCCCATTGCTGCCGCTGACCGTCCCATTGCAGAGCAGGAGTCCCCAGACGTCCTCCCTCCTGTCCCCACGACTGAGGCCCAGGAACAACAGGATCTGCAGAGCTGTACAGGAAAAGAAGCCAGCTGGAACCATTTCCTATAACCAGAGGTACTGTAAAATCTAAGAGAACTTACCTCTTGTTGTGTAGCCTTGCCTGCTCTCAGTTGAGACCTGTCTTGGTTACCTTGTAGAGTTGCTAATGCTTTCTCCTTCACAAGCATCCCAGCTTGTGGCCCTTCAACTGTTCTATCTTTCTACAAACATTTCTACAAACATTGTGTAAGACTTTTTACATTGCTCCAAAGAAGATCTTCAGCTCCTCTTGACATTGTACAATTAACATTGGCTGTCCTGACTCCCTGAGTGACTCTTCTTTCCCCTGACTGTGTGCTTTCTCTTTCCACAGGAAAGGGTTAATTTACTCTGCATTGGAAGGTTTCTAAAAGTGTCTACCTGTTTCTGGAAAATTTGTTAACCTTTGTTTTATTCCTCTATTCTATCTTTTGCACCAAACTCAGTATAGCTCTAAATGTACCAGTGATAAATCAATGTCCACAGTGTCCGATCTATTTAGGTCACCTGAGGGTGTAGGACGTGTCTGTGTGCCATCCCCAATGGGTATCATCTGATTTAGAGAAACTTATAGTGTGTTTTGAAGTATATTTAAGTGTTACATGGTTTGCTCGCGTTCTAAAGAAGGCTTATATAACTGACTGTGAAATAAATTAATAATTGTTTTATCAAGAAATCTTGAGTGCAAGTGTTTATTTAGATAACTGTACTGTGAAACTCTGTGTCACAACATTACTGCTCACATTGACCCCTATGAGATAAGCCTGGCTGTTCGGCCACACTACCAACCTGTCTAGTTCAGACTTATACCAAAGGTTGGGTCCCTATTGCCAGGAGGTCAAGGTTATTGTAGTGCACCCATAGGGTACTGCATACAATCTTGCCTAACACTAGTGCTGGTAGCCAAATCAATGTGTGGCATACAAATCTGCATGTCAAGGTGCAAGAAAATGGCATAGAAGGCTATCGGCATGCATGTTCAGATGGATGTGAATATAGGAGTAGCAAAGGACGAGATTGTGGCAGAAAGAAAGAAGATAAGTGAGATAACAGCAACATGTGAGCTGTTCCCGCTAGGAGCAATGAAGTTGGACAACCCATTTGATGCAAAGTACTATGAAGGAAAGTGGGTGTGGTGCCACCACAAAGGTGTGTTCTGTTATATCAACTGGTCCTTCGATGATCATACAAACTATTATGGACACCTTGGAGGAATAACGAAGATAAGGCAGCCAAGAGCAAAAGGACTGTCGTATAAGGATGTGGTTGACAGGTCGACCAGAGGCGGGACTGAAGAGGGAGCCGGGATCCTTCCGCCCCCCACACCCTCCCATCAAGTTCATGACAAGACGGAAGCCTGGAAAACATGGCAATCACCCATTCTATTTCAGACGAATGCCAAGTGCACTAATGATCGATTATGTTGAGAGTTATCCCCTCAGCCAGCCATATAGATCAAGTGCAGTACAAATCTATCCATGTTTGAATGAGGAGCAGCAGGCCTTGGTCAGAGACACCTATATGGATAGCCTGCACTAAGCAACAAGAAGCCATATTGCTCACATCGTTAGAGCCATCCCGACATAGCAGCATTAGACATGAAGCACACGTACCATCCGCACTTCATGACACAACCACACACTCGAATACATCATGAACACGAGTGTACAGTTCTATAGTTAGAGGACATATACATACTGTCATTGCTTTATTATTTTTAACATTAGCCAAATGCAGCAACGCAGAAGCCGCAAGGCACAAGAGATCCCAAGCAAAGCTTGCAGATGCTTAATTACTAATAACCCTATGGAACTGCAGGAGCACCTATGGGACCTCACAGAGCCAAGTGTGACTAACTAATGGATAATATAGCATTGCTTGGACAATGTAGAAACCGCATTATAAGATTTAGGAAAATTACAGCAGGCCTCAGACCACTGAGCAGGAGATGAGCTGAGGTGATTCAGGCTGGACAGAGAGCAAGACGTGTGAAATAGGACCCGCAGCCAAGGTCAAGAGATACGGAAGACATTCCAATCCCCAGACAACAAAGTGACCAGCTGCAGAAAAAGGGAATAAATCCTCATAATTCGGAGCTGCAGAGCTACATTTCGTGGTCTCCAAACACGTGATACAGCTGAAGCACGGACTGCAACAAGTGTGCAACAAGTGTTGCGCCGAGGAGGAGAACATTCTCATAAGGCAAAGGTGGTGCACACGAGTTACAAGACGGACACATAGTAATTCCCATCAATTTGAAAAGGTGCACAGTGAGCAGAGAACTGTACGGGTTCCAGGCCTGGGGTAGTCAGCTCCAGCCAATCACAGTTTAGTACCCTAGGGGTGGGTAGCAACAGGCAGAAACCAATGGTAAGTCCACAACACTGCAATAATGTTATAGTTAGTAAATTGGGGATGGAACAGGCCAGCCCCCTGACATGGAAGAGCCAGTAGAATAACATGTATAGGTAGCCATATAGGTTATCATGCTCCTGATGTCCAATCCCACGCCGCAATAGGTTTCTGGTGGGAGGCCCAAGTAATGACAGAGCAGTGGCGTGTTTTTTAGACAAAAGTGGGATGCACGTCATTTACTGTGTGACATGCTGGAATTCTTCTGAGTTCTTGTATTGATCCCTGTTGGTTTTGGCTGTAATAAACCGCAGTTTGAGCTTGCCGTTGACTGAGTCCTCTTTGTATTCTGGGGGAGGGTGTTAGGCCCTCCAAGTCTGCGTACTTCCAGTATCGCTCTGTCATACCTGGGAGTTATCCCCAACACTTCTATCACATACACGTACACTGGCACTCACCCTCAAAACATTTACACACACTCACATTCCTACTCACTCACCCACCATTCACTCAGCCATAAACCTCTCATGTCAACTTGCACTGCATTCTACACACAGGAACCCACCCAGAACATTCAAACACAAACTATCACATTCTTTCTCATTCACCCACCACTCACTGACCCATGCATGTTCTCTCGCGTCCACTCACACTGCATTCTCCACACCGACACGTACCCATCCAGAACAGTGAAACACACTATCACATTCATACTCATTCATCCACCAGTCACTCACTCATAAACCTCCTCTTACATCAATTCTCACTGCATTCTCTACACAGGCACACACCCACCCAGACCATTCAAACACACACCCTATCACATGTCATCTAATCACCCACCACTCCTGACCCATAGCACATACATACATCTGACATGCACTTCACACATGCAAAATACACATCACATTTTTTCTAAAAGCCTTCTGACCTCTTTTTCCAGCTTCGATCTGTCACTCCAGCCACCCTTGGCTCCCCGGTGCTGCTCACAAACAGGAACCAGGAAGCTGGGAGAGCTTCCTGGTTCCTGTATATGAGCCATGAGGGAGCCGCAGGAGAAGGGGTTGGAGCTGAACATTGTATCACATGCTACCTGTCATGATCAGCACCAACCCCACGGAATGCTTCCTCCTCGTGATTCAAGCCCTGGCCCAGCCTTAACCCTGACGGCTAAAGACTGTGCCGGGACACCCCACACCTGGTGTGGCGGGGCCCCCGCATTGCAGTCTCTGGTCTCAATGTCATTTGAAATTCCTTTCATGAACATTCTTCAACTTCCTTCTGCTTGCACTGTTTCACTGTGTGCATGGTCTACAAGATGCTTCTTGTATTCTGTTCTGGGAATATGGAGGAACCGTACAGGTGGCAATAAACCTATAATTTCCAACATGGACGTACATATGCACTAACCAATTCGGTCCTCCACGTCGTCTTTAACCTCCATCTTCCACCTCACTATTCATGCATGAACTATTTTAGGCACGCCTTAGTTCGGCTGTTCATCCCTCACTCATTTTTATCCTATCATCCCACCACATTGTATTCCCATACTGACCCATGTCCTAGGATGAATAGTGTACATACAATATAGCATTCAGAGTAGGGCTTTATCCCAACACACCACCCATGTGCCCAACTCACCTAGGATCGCACTGGCAGGGAGACAGCAGTGTTTCCAGGGCTGCCCTCACCAGCATGTCTCTCCCTCTTCTCCTACTGACCCTTCTCTTGAAGAACCACTGACCCTCAATAGGCTTCCAAAATGGCCAAATTGGCTAGCCACGTGCCACTCACATTAAGTTGCACTGGTGTTCTGAGCAGCCTTGGCTATCTCTTGTTTTCCCTGAACTCCGGTGACAGGCATTCTCCATCAGCTGTGACCAGCTCCTCATTTCTCTTCTGCAGTCGCCAGCATTGACATAGAAATAGTAAGTGAGCTCATTCTCTTTAGAGCAACATCCCTTGTGGTTGTGGTTGTGATATCCCCAGTGAGCAGGGACGGTCTCCCGCTATTCCCATTAAGTAGGAAATGTGTCCCGATATCCCCACTGAGCAGGACAGATATCCTGATATCCCCACTGATAGCTCCACTGCCTGCCATTTATGTTTGGTGTCAAAAAAATACATATTGCCTTAGTCAGGGAATCAAAATGGCTGCTACCCACCCCTGCCCCCAACACAGGAGAGGCCAAAGGCTATCTTGGCTGAGGCATAATAAAAAGCAGAAGGGCTATATAGGAAGTGAGGTTTGCACTGGTGCATAACAGTGTGATACGCAGAGGTGTTGCTAGGGAGTGGCTGAGGGGGCTATAGCCACAGGTCTTTTGGTTGCAGCCCGGATAAAAGCTCAGAAGCTACAACCCAAAGGCTAGCTAGCCCTGAATCCCCTGACAGTTCTGACACTAGTGTAGCTCCAGATCTTTTCCAGACCTAGCAACACCCCTGGTGATATCTGTGCGGATATCCAATGAAAGGTTCTGAGGGAGCCAGTGGAGAAGGCATGACTAGGATTGGCTCCACATCAACGGTGCTGGGCACGGCAGGAGCTGTAGGAAACTCCCCATCTTCTGGGGCAATGGGTTGGACATTAGCCTGGAGAGCATGCAATCGGACATAGCACCATGGCCGGACGCCATATCCGTATGGCGCGCCTCAATATCCTGTGCCAGGGCATCTTCCAGAT
The DNA here is from genome assembly GCF_040938575.1 of Ambystoma mexicanum. Classification (NCBI taxonomy): domain Eukaryota; kingdom Metazoa; phylum Chordata; class Amphibia; order Caudata; family Ambystomatidae; genus Ambystoma; species Ambystoma mexicanum. The sequence goes on from NC_090926.1 coordinate 1,131,432,143, forward strand.
TGGTCATAGACTGTCATGCTCCCTGGAAGCTGGTGCCTTTGGAAGCAGTGGAGACACTATCTCCATTGATTGTGTCATTACATTTTTGATTCTCGGTCATGGCGCAGTCTAGTTGTTAGTTCCATCATGGCCACCGTCGGGAGGCTCATATTACCCTTCTTCCCGGTGGCCGGCGCAATGCAACCCATGGCATGCTTTTCCTCTATGGGTTCATCTCGCTGTGTTATTTCCCTTCCGCGGTGCTCCGCTTTGCTATCCTGTGTGTGGCTCATCTGCAAAGCCTGGCTCTTCTCTCCGCCTCTGTTTATCTCCCACGGCGGAGCTCTCTGACTCCCCCGCGATATCTCTCTCTTTCTCCTTCTCTTTCTTTCGCGCCTCTTCCTCGCCTAGCGTGCTTCCGTGCTAGCCGCATGGTGCATTGCTTTCCAAATTTCTTTTTCCCTCTCTCCTGCTTTCATCCAGTTATTGTCCCTTTCGGGTTGGCTCCTTCTTCACCTCCACCTTCCGGACTTCCTCTTGGGCTTTCCGGATGCTTCCTGTACCCTCTGTTGGAACGGCATGCTTCAGCCCACGTAGTTTCTCATTACTACCTCCTCTTTGAGGGTCTTTCTCTGTGGTACACTCTTGACCTCTTGCAGTGTACTTTCTCTTTCATTGGTTACCAGACTCTGGACATTAAAACCACTGGCAAATGTACTAACCTGGACCAGGATCATATATCTGTATCTGTGGCAACTACACCAGGTTTTTTTGTGCCTTGAGGCTTTTTCCCCTACTTTCTGCTACTCCGGAAGCGAGGTCACTTGGCCTGCTGAATCCTCGCAGCCACAGTGGCTTCCTTCCGTGGTAGACCTTACATACACCAAAAAAAGGATTTTCGCCTCCGACGAAAGAAGAAAATTCCTACTCCTAAGTCCATTTCTTCAGGTGCGGAGGAAGACGGGGACTTTATGACCGAATCTGACGAATCTGAAGAGGGTTTACGTTGGCAGTTTGCAATGCCAAATTGTTGCCATGGCGAAAGTCAAACAGGTCTAAGAATTGGTAGCAGCGGTCCAAGGACTAACTCAAGAAGTCCAAAACATGAAGATGGAAAACACTGTTCTATGGCAGTTGGTCACAGCAAGAGAACCCCATCCAGCTGACTTACGCACAATGGCTTTGGCTTCCGGTAAATTCGATGTGTCCCCAAAAAAAGTGAAGGAGATTATCGAGGCCTGTGGTATCCATTTCACCTTTCAAGCCGGCACTTTCGCCTTAGATCATGCACAGGTGGGTTTTATGATCTCCTATATGGTTAGGAATGCCCTGGCCTGGGATACCCCTCTGGTCACTCAAGCCAATCCGGTATTGCATGATCATGCTGGTTTCATTGAATTGCTGAAACAGACCTTTCAACGACCTGAAACCACTTTTGTAGCCTGTGAGGAGCTCCTAGATGTTCAACAAGGAAATGCGGACCTACTCACCTACATTACGACGTGTAAACAACTTGCGTCAGAAGTCTGCGCAATATGCAATCTTTCGTCGAGGATTACGAGAAGATATCAAAGATAAATTATCCCGTACACCCCGACCTTCATCCTTTCCGGAGGTATTGCCAGCAGCACTTCAGATTGAGTTCTGGTTGTCTGAACATCGGGCTGAAAGAAAGAAGACTCCGAACTGTCCTTTTCCTTCAGATCCCGGTGCTTCCAGTTCTCAGTCTACTGGCCGGCAGCCCGCTAAGGAGGAACATATGCAAGTGGGAACCGCTCAAGCTCCTCTAACTCCAGAAGAAAGAAAGAGAAGAAGAGAAAAAGGCTTGTGTATGTACTGCAGCTCAGAGGCTCATCTAATAAGCGACTGTCCCGAAGTACCCCCCAGATGTTCGGGAAACGGACATCCTCGGTACTAGGAGGGACAAGCTACTTAGGAGACAAGACTCGTCCCTTTGTCACTTTGGCGGTATCATCTATGAATACCCCCGAGGATTCCCGCTTCATGGTGGTGGCCATTCAATTTAAGGTGGAAGTCCGGGGTATTGACACCCTAGCCCTCTTAGATTGCGGGCTGTGGGTAATTTTGTAGACACTCTGTGGGTGGATAAGTTCGGGCTTAGATGCCTAGAGAAGAAGGAAGACCAGAAGGTGGAGGGCGTCGATGGTGAGCCGCTCAGCTCAGGACCCATTACACACACCATGGAGGAGTTACAGGTTAAGATTCGGAAAAATTTACTTTTTGACATAATCCAGGCTGGTCATTTCCCTGTCATTCTGGGCATAGGCTGGCTTCGCAAACACAACCCATCGATTAATTGGACTGAAAATCAGCTTGGTTTCCACTCTAAGTACTGTAAGCAAAATTGCCTCCGTCAACCAGACTTTGAGACGATTAAAACGGTCTCCGTTACCAACTCAACAAGAATACACAGTCTCATGGCAGAGCTTATGGAGTTTCGGAATGTCTTCCTTGAGAAGGTACCACAGGATCTCCCCTCGCATAGACCCGAAGATTGTGTCATAGATTTACTACCAAGAGTATTAGTACCGTTTGGACAGATGTACTCTCTATCCCTCACAGAGAAACAAGTTCTCCGTGAATACCTGGATGCCAACCTTACCAACGGCCTCATAAGAGCCTCATGTTCTCCAGCAGGCACATCCCTGTTCCTTATTACCAAGAGTGATAGAAGTGAACTGAGACCATGCAGCGATTTTCGTGGGCTAAACAAAGTTACCATCAGGGATCGCTACCCGATGCCTCTGATATCTGATATCATTGAGGCTGTGCAGGGGGCCACCGTCTTCTCCAAGTTGGACGTGAGGAGCTCCTACCATCTGCTCAGGGTTCGAAAGGGTGATGAATGGAAGACGGCTTTCAGAACCCCATATGGCCATTGTGAATACCACGTGATGCTGTTTGGGTTAGTTAACGCTCCCGTGATCTTCCAACATTTTATGGATAGACTTTTCTGTGACCTCCTGTTACATTCTACCATCATTTATGTCGATGACATTCTTGTGTTTTCCAACACCAAACAGTTACATCTAGCCCATTTAAGGGAGGTGCTCAACTGACTCAAAGCCCATCATCTTCTAGTCAAACCTGAAAAGTGTTTGTTCTCAGCCTCTTCCATTCCCTACCTTGGATTTATTATTTCAGACCAAGGGATAACCATGGATCCCAAGAAGGTCTCTGCCATCTTGGACTGGCCAGCTCCCACCTCAGTTAAGGAAGTACAACGGTTCATCGGTCTTGCAAATTTTTTACCGAAGGTTCATATCTGAGTTCTCGGAGGTGGTGCTACCAATCACAAATCTGCTAAAGAGGTCATCAGCTCCATTTAAACCGACGATGTTGAGTCCAGTTTGGCACAACTCAAGAATCATTTCTGCACCGCTCCTATGCTCTGGCAGCCAGACCAGTCCAAATCGTTCATCTTGGAAACCGATGCCTCTTCTGCCGCAGTTGATGCTGCGCTTTTACAAGAACTTGAGGGCATCGAGCACCCGATTGCTTATTTTCCGAAAACGCTATCTCCCAGCCAAATCAACTATTCCGTCATAGAGAAGGAATTACTGGCCACGAAACTGGCCTGTGAGGAGTGGCGGCATCTCCTACAAGGCGGCATACATCAATTTCTCTTGCGGATGGTCCATAGAAATCTCAAGGTCCTACAACAAATGGAGTGTGTCAATACTCGTCAGGCATGGTGGGCCCATTTTTTCGCACAGTTTGATTTCAACATCACGTACTTACCTGGTACGCTCAACATCCTGACTGATGCCCTGTTTCGCCGTTATGCCCATGAAGGCTATACTGATCACCCCCGGATCATGTTTCCCTGCTCCAAGATCGTGTCCTCAGTATCCACCTTTCTACAAAAGGTGAGGGAAGCTACGAGTCACAGCCAAGAACTAGCAAGGAATGACCACATCAATCGGATCAAAGAAAGAGATAGGTTGTTGTTTGTCAACCAGAGTTTGTTCCTGCCCAGTCAGGAACTCCGCAACTCTGCTCTTAAATGGTGCCACGATTCCTACTCTGCCAGTCATTGGGGCAAGAGGGGAACGCTGGATCTACTCAAACCTTCTTTCTATTGGACGGGAATGGCAGCTGAATCCAAAAATTACACAAGATCCTGCCCAATCTTTTCCCGCAGCAAATACAGCACTCAAAAGCCTATTGGGTTTATGGACAGAGTCCTTTACCCGCTTTTCTGTGGAGCCATATCTCCACAGACTTTATTGTGGAACTCCCTCTTTCCCAAGGATGCACCTGTATAATGTTGACAGTTAATTCTAATTATATTTTATTAAAAAATATAATATTATTCATTATTATTATTATTATTATTTAATTCCTTTTCAAAATTGGCTCACTTTTCTCTGTTACCTGGCTTACCTTCTTCATCTGTTATGGCAGAAGTCCACGGACTACCCACCAAGATTGTGTCGGACAGGGGGAGTCAGTATACATCCAGGTTCTGGAAGGCTCTTTGTGACAGACTGGGTATAGATCAGGCTCTTTCCTTGGGATGTCACCCTGAAACTAACGGCCAAACAGACCGTCTGAAGAGCACAATTGAGCAGTATTTACGTTGTTACATTAACCAACAACAGGACAACTGGGTGTCTTTACTGCCCACTGTGGAATTCACTTACAATAACACAATCCACTTGGCTTTGGGTATGAGTCCCTTCTTTTGCACCTATGGCCAAGACCCATTGGGCCTCATTCCGAGTACGGCGCTAACCAATGGCGCTATTAACGCCTTGGTTGACGCCGTACCCGGACCGGCAGCGCCTTGGTGGTTGGCGGAATTACCGCCCCATTCCAAGGTTGGCGGGGCGGTAATTCCCCAATCCCCATTTACCCTTCCCCATTCCCATTCTTGCCCCATAGGGCATAATGGGAGTGGGGAAGGCGTCAATTACGCCACCGTAAATTACGGTGGCGTAATTAACATCAAGGTCCCTTAGCGCCATGGTATTTAACGCCTGCTAAAAGCAGGTGTTAAAAGCACCATGGCGCTAAGGGAACTCGGAGTATGGCGGTAAGGGATTACCGCCACCGCTCTCGTTAGCGGTGGCCGCTATCCCTTAACGCCATACTCGGAATGAGGCCCATTGTCTTTTCTTCCGGTTAATACATCACCTTCTAATATTCCCTGCATTGAGGAGTGCCTGGCTAAAATCACAGAAGCCCGCAAAACAGCTTTACAGAGCCTGCAAGAGTCCAGGAGGTGCAATAAGACCCAAGTAGACAAACATCAGAGAGAGATCCCGGATTGGGTAGTGGGATCCAAGGTCTGGTTATCCACTAAATTCCTTCCACGTTGGATACAACCCACTAAACTTTCTCCACGCTTTATCGGACCCTACGAAATTGTGCCGAAGGTTAATCCAGTGGCTTTCCGCTTTCACCTTCCTCAAAGTCTTAGACGTATACATCCTGTCTTTCATTCCTCTCTCTTACACCCTCACTACCCCGTCACCACATAACGTCCACCACCGCTCCTGAGCAGAATGAGGTCGCCCAGATCTGCGACTCTCGTTACCACAAAGGACGATTGGAATTTCTGGTGAGATGGAAATGGTATCCCTGTTCTGAGAATTCCTGGGAACCTGAGTCCTTTGTTCATGCCCCCTTTTTTGTTCGCAAATTCTATAGGGCTCACCCTGGGAAGCCTGTGGGGGTTCAAGCATGGGAGCGGACATACTGTCACGCTCCTGGGAAGCTGGCGCCTTTGGAAGCAGTGGAGACACCATCTCCATTGATTGTGCCATTACGTTTTTGCTTCTCGGTCATGGCGTGGGCTAGTTGCTAGTTCCATCATGGCTGCCGCCGGGAAGGTTCTTATTCCCCTTCCTCCCAGCAGCTGGCACGTTGCAACCATCGGCATGCTTTTCCTCTTTGGGTTTGCCCACTTTGTTAGTTCCCTTCTGTGGCGCTCTGCTTTGCTATCCTGTGTGTGGCTCATCTGCCGAGCCTTGCTCTTCCCTCCGCCTCTGTTGTTCTCCCGCGGCGGAGCTCTCTCACTCCCCGCGATATCTCTCTCTTTCTCTTTCTCCTTTTTCCTTATTTCTTTTCCCCTCTGTCCTCTTTTCATCCAGTTTTTGTCCCTTTCGGGTTGGCTCCTTCTTCTCCTCCGCCTTCTAGATTTCCTCTCGGGCTCTCCGGATGCTACCTGTTCCCTCTGTTGGAACGGCATCCTTCAGTCCACATAGTTTCTCATTACTACCTCCTCTTTGAGGGTCTTTCTCTGTGGTTCACTCTTTACCTCTTGCAGTGTACTTTCTCTTTCATTGGTTACCAGAGCGGGACACCACTGCCGCTGGAAAAGTTACAAATCTGGACATTATAACCACTGGCAAATGTACTAACCTGGATCAGCGTCATCCATCTGTATCAGTGGCAACTACGCTGTTTTTTCTTTGTGCCTGGATGTTTTTTCCCCTACTTTCTGGCTACTCCGGAAGCGAGGTCACTGGCCTGCTGAATCCTCGCGGCCACAGTGGCTTCCTTCCGTGGTAGACCGTACCTGCACAAAAAATAGGATTTTCACCTCAGAGGAAAGAAGAAGATTCCTTCTCCGGAGTCAATTTCTTCAGATGGAAGAAGGGGACTTTGTGACTGAATCTGACGAATCTGAAGGGGATAACGTTTGCACCCTGCTCGCCAATGGACACAGTGCCCTCAACAATCTGTTGTGAGCAGATCTGCCACCAAGCAGATTCAGTGAGGGTTTGGTGACCCAAACCAATCTCCTAGATAGAAAACAAGGGGCCTAATGGGGACTGGAGGTAATGGGAGAGTATAAGAGTTCAGTTTACAAGAAAGAAACAAAGTTATGAAGAGTACAGAATGCATTGTTTGGTCGTGTCAGGGAAAATGAAACTATGCTAGTCCTTCCCAGACAACAAAGCAGCTTGCGCAATGAGAGCTAAAAACTAAGGAATGTCTGAGGTCTGGTAGGTAATGACGGTGGCAGTGCTGGGAAGTGATCTTTTCAATGGTTGTCCAAGGCTATAGAGCTGTTGGACCCAATTTGCAAAGAGTCACGTAAGTCACCACAGAAACAACGTGACTCTGGCAAATGAGCGGGTTATCCTGTAATCCTTTTCAGAAAGTAGACCTGCTCATTTATGGGGGGATGGTGATGCATGGATTAGAGAGTACATAATGCACTGGCACCCAACACTAATGTAGTGTGGGTCCCCAGCACCCAAAAAGGTTCTGGGTGCAGAATTAACTATGACACGTCCTTAATGGCACGAGCTGAGGCCTATGTGTTCTCATCTGGCTGAGGTGAGCATGGCATTGGCTCGTGGAACGTCGGGAAGGTTCCATGAGGAGCTGGTAGCTCAGGGAAAGTGACCATGGCTGGAGCATAGGTGACTGCGGTGTATAGGCGCGTTACAAATGACATATCATATCATGTTATCTGAAGCAGCGAGTGAGCATGTAAGTATACCCACGCCTTGCGGAGTGAGAGGTCTGGGAGTGTTAGTTGTGATGGAAAATTGGGTGATTCTGAGAGATTTTGATGAGTGGGTGCTTGGGGGATTGGAGAACATAGAAGGGATATACTTTCACCATATGAATTGAAAATGATCAATTAACGTTGATATTAAATAGGCACGCACATTAAACCAAAAAGGAAGAGCAAAATAAACACTTTTCTGTCACGCCAAGTACACCAGGGACTCATAATATTGATTTGGTAAAAAAGGTGCACATAATGACATCCTGTATTCTTGTAGCCTCACACACTGCTTCTTTCTTGCAATGTGACAATAGCACACTCTCCAGTCAATTAGAAATGTGCTGCAAAAATGCTGCAATAAACTAAATTTTGTGCTGCAAAATTTGTTTTTTTATGCCCTTTGATGCAGCAATATCCTGGAGGTTCTGGCTAATACTGAATAAATTAAAAGCGTGCATGGAGCCTGCATTCAGGGTCTCCAATGTGGGAGAGTTCATAAATTGTGGGGTGCATTTAAAGGCCCCAAACAGAAGTCCCTTTCACATGAATCGCAAGCATTTATACACTGAAATAAAAACGGCCTGGCTTTTGCTTTTGTTTTACAAGTAAATTTAACGAGGCATGTGGAAAGGGGCCTACCTGTCATTACCGATGGACAAGCAGCAGTTTAATTTACAAAAGAAGGAGGAATCAAAGATCCCTGTGACATGGAAAACAGGATTTTCAAACATTGAAAGGAAAAACAGCTGCACATGTGTGTGCAAATGAAAACAGCTTTAAAAAGCAAAATTGGAAAATAAATATCACTGCTCACAGAAAAATGTCAGGAAAAGAAAACATGATGGGTGGGTTGACAAAAGCAGTTTATATTATGTTTCAATCGCAAAATTTATGGTGAGGGTGAAGGACCAAGGGATGTGCGCTATGTCCACTTTAAACAATTAAAGATGGGCCAAACTGCGCCGCCAATGTCACAGAGTAGGTGCACGCAACAGCACCTACAAATGGTAAAAGTGTAATTGGAGTGTAACAGGCCCGTCGCGCTCGTGCCCTAATGTCAAACTCAAACAATGAAAAACCAGAATCCGTATAATTGTTAACTGAAAATGGTATCAAAAATGTATTTTATTCTGCGGGATGTCAGCCGACACGTGTTTCGACCATTGTCATTTTCAAGGCAGTCGTCATCAGTTTAATGTCCAATTGGATGAATCTATTGTTGCTAGTTTTCATCACGAGAAATTATAGCAGAAAGAATTTTCATGGTATGGGTTTTCGTGTATGCGTGCACACGCCAGTTAAATAACTTGAATGATGCAGAGTCAGATTGTTAGTATTCAGGCAGTGAAATAATGCTGTTGTGCCGTTAAGTAATCATAAATATCAGACCAAAGTAGTAAAAGGGCTTGATCCCTGCAGAACAGTGACTCTGTGAACACTAATTCACGCATACACGAAAACCCATACCATGAAAACAATTTCTGCTATAATTTTGCATGATGATGAAAACGAGATTATACGGATTCCGATTTTTCCTTGTTTGAGTTTGACATTAGGACACGAGCGCGCCGCGCCTTTTACACTCCAATTATACTAGATTATGTTTCACCTACAAAACTCCAGTGACATTTGAAGAGCCACTTTGTTTTCAGGGAAAACCTGTTTCTGGCTCTGGTCAAACTTCACAAAGGAAATCTCCCACTTCCAGCTTGGATGTCACATCTCCCATTTAATGACCCCACAATAAAATGTGCTGCTGAAGGTGTTGAAAGCCCATTGTCCTCCAGACGTGCTGGCTCTGAAAGCACGGACTTCAATGAAATTCACCCTTGGCTGAAGAAGGACTAATATGTGTGAAAATGGGGGCACCCACTTCAAAGGGAAAACTACCAACTTCAAAGAGACTCATAGAAAACTCTGGGCACAGGCTGGCACAGGGAGACAGACGGTTGTTCTGGATGAAGCCGATCTCCCATTTGCTGAACATGAACATTCACAATTAATTTAAAAGGACTATATCGTTTAAGCCCTTTTCGTAGAAACCATACTGTGGATTGATTTCATTTTTGTACCATTTTTTATGTCATTTCCATGCGATTTTGGGGCCATGAAACACATCTATCTGTGACTCTGGGAACTGTAATAGCCAGTCAAACTAGGTTCCTGATCCGAACATGTTTAAAATGTGAGAGTTGGTGAAAAGGTGTAAAATGAAATTAGGGATATGCTTAATAACTTACATCTTCATAACTGTTGAGCTTTTTATGGAAACGACAAAACGGTGCCACATGGCCATGTTACATCGTACGGATTTGGTGGTCGGCTTATCTAAATCTCCATGAGAGAGTGCAAAATGCAAGAGTAAGCCATCTTGAAATGATGGAGAAAAAAACAGTGCTTTTCCCCTTAAGCAAGTGAGGCTGCAGCAGCCCAAAGCACTGCTGACCCGGTTATAAATAAGAAGATGCAGAGAGGAATCAGAAATGACCCACTTGTGGAATGGGCATTTCCCAGGGCTGGATCCAAACACGAGCAAGAGGATGCTCACCTGTTTCACACATTTAAATGCTCATCGTAATTGTGAACCTGGTTGCACTTGTGAAATGTGGGGAAACGGCCCCTTGGGCCTAATGGGTTGCACAGATGTTCACAGAGGGTTCAAAGGGCATTTGAAAGTGTGCATTTATTATGCACATATTCATATGCCATTCATGACTCAGTGGCATCTTTTTTTTTTGCGCCAAGTGAAGGGTGTGCGCCTATGAAGCCCTTCACTTCATTACGTCACGACACATCATATATCATGGGGCTTCATTACGGGTCTGGCGGTAACCCTGCCGGTGCCACCAGCTCATTATGAGTCTGGTGGCCCGGGAAGTCAGGTGCTGGCAAATTGTAAGTCCCCGTGGGGGGGAGGGGAGGACAGTTAGCAACGGTGCCGGTGTTTCCGTGACCAGTGTGCTACCATGGCTGCTGCGCCTGGCAGGGTCAGACCTGTTGGGCACATCGGCCACGGCAGGCAGACTCTGAGTTTACCAATCCGGAAACAAGGGTACTGGCACCCTTTTTTCTGGACCGGCAAACGCGTAATGAAGCCCATGGTGTGCTTGGTTTTAATGCTCCAGAACTGGGCTTCATTTTGAGTCTGCCGGTAACCGGCCAGTGCTACCTGTGGGTTACCAGCAGACTCGCCTTACCATTACCGGTACCAGATATCCTGGTGTTACCGGGCTATTATGGGTGCCGGTAACTGTAGTAAGTTCCCATTCCATGGATTCTCGTAGGGCCCCGTGGAATGGGAGCTACTGAATCACCGGCACGTGATTTCTCTGCCTAACCTCCCGGCAGGTTAGGTCTGCCAGCAAGGGAGTTGCTAGGTCTGGAAAAGACCCGGGGCTAAGCTGATGTCGGAACTGTCGGGACTGGTGGCTAGCTAGTCTTTTGGCTGTAGCTCCTGAGATTCTATCCGGGGCTACAACCAAAAGATCAGGGGCTATAGCTCCCTTACCCCCCCCCCCTCCCTAGCAACGCCCCTGTCTGCCAATAGTTCACTACTCAAACCGGCGGACTCAGAGTATGCCGGTCGGGAAGACTGCCCGAGACGGTAGTACCGACCGTCCTCGACCGGCATACTCGTAATGACCCATCTAGCCAAGACTGAAAATAGCTGATACAATTCCACTCTTCTTGCATGCGTGTTGCACCATAGGCCCACGTTCCAATTTGTCCTGCGTTCGATTTTGTGTCCTCGAGTTGTGTTATGTGGCGAGGTATCAGCAGCTGGCACCTATGGTTCCTGAAGTAAAGTGACGAGGTGCATGTGTGCTTCCCTACAGAAGTGCTGCTGCTCCTGTAAGGGCAGAGCTGGCCCTGAAAAGATAAGCAGAGCAAAAACAGCAGTTTGTGTATGATGTCAGCGATTGCAAAATGCAGCCTCTTGCCTGCCACCCACCCACATGCACGAAACGTGACTGCCAACGTGGTCTGCCGCGAGTCGCCTGCGCCGAGGTTCGCTCGGCCTCAATTCCCCTTTCTCGGGCAGATGGCGGGAGAAGCTTCTGTGTCCCTTCAATGTTGCCACACTTTCATTTCTATGAACGGGCGCGCGGTGGAAGGCGCCTCATGAGGATTGGGGGAACAAGGATGGCTCGGCTTCACTCAGAGAGCTCTGTGGTCAAATATTAACGACGAGCACCCAGCAATAACCGTGTATAATGTGACGACATGGCTCGTATGATAGAAACGTTGCACCGTGCAGTATTTGCACAGAAGCAACCATTGACTAGGTGAAAAAATGCATCGAAACAATACATATTTCCACTACGGACATTTTTGTCCCAGCGAAAATGTGCACAATTGCACCGCACACACTAAATTCACTGTTCCAGGAATTCTAACCACTAGCAAAGTCGTTATGCTAATGGTATCGGGAAGCCAGCATATGGTAACTGCAGCTGGTTGTTTATAACACCCAGAGATTTCTAAGCGCCGGGGACCGAACCTGTGTTGCTCTGGATTGTCTGAGTCCAAGAAGAAGGTGTTGCCCCTGAGATATCCTCGCGAGACAAAATTCAGCTTCTCTCCGAAGCCTGTAAATTGTTTTTATAAGTATAGTGTACCGCTGTAATAATTTGTTACAGTTGCTTGTTAATGCTTGCTCTTTGAGTCAGAGCGCTCAGTGAGGAAGGCTCTCTCTGGAGTATTACTGCTAACACTTATGATTAAGCAAACATACAGCTGGGGGCGCTAGAGAGCCCAGCAAAGATGTCCTCGGGCCCGTGAGCTCTACTACACTGTTTAATATCCGGTCTAAATTCGGAGGTGTTCCCAACACCGAGGAATGATTGGCAGGCCCCATATGAGGGCTGCACATCTACCCGTCCTGAATTGCGAAACCCCGGTGAGATTTGGAAGGGGGAAGCAGCTCCTTGAGACACGCAAGCAGGCCTGTGCTGTCGGAGGCCTCTAGGTGCGGGAGGAGGAGCAGCCACTGGGCGCGAATATCCTGGAAACCCTGTGAGTAGAGTGGATGCTACTGCAGCAGGGAGGGCTTCTGTGGCGCTCCAAGGAGAAGGAAGGAAACGCCGAAGGTGGCACAGTGCATCTAGGGAAGGAAGTGACGTGCTGCGGGAGCCGGACCCGACGCCACTGGGCGCTGGGAACCTGACCCGCGCTGTCAGGGCAGAGCGCCGGAGCACGGGACAGGGTAGCACAGCAACCCAAACAAAACTGGATGACAGCATCATAGTCCCTGAGGCGGCAATACTGATAAGGCACTTGCCGGAATGCGTCCAGGGCGAGGAACACTCAGGCAGGCCCTGAATCCGGGACCAGTGGAATCTAGGGGGGAGTCCTGCCGGACCCCAAGTCTGAATTCAGCGGCGCAGTGCCTGAAACTAAATAGCAGGAGAGTGGCACCTCAAAGCTACTGGAGACACCGACAGGCGGATAGGAGTTGACGATTCAGTCCGCACAGCTCCGGGAGGCGTCGAGTTGCGCGACAGTCCTAACACCAGTATTATATCAAGTCAGGCTATGCTCCCGACGATTCCGGCACAGAGCAGGTAACACTGCCATATTCAGCCCCACCTGAGGAGCGGATAACCTGGGGCATTCCATGATAGGGAGCACATGTTCTGAGATAGAGTGTAAGCCTGGGTCTACCAGCAACCTAAGGACCTGGGTGAACCACGACCAGTGGTGGCACACAGGGCCGGATTGATATAGCACAGAGGTAACGGCGGAGCTGAACAGCAGGGGACCACAACCCACACGCAGTGGTCACGCATTGTCAAGCCTGATGATGGTGGGAACGACCCGAAGCAGTGGTGCAAATAGCTGAAAACAGATGGACATACGGCAACGGCATAAGAAGCAGCGTCCTAAAGGACAAGGTCAGTGACAATACACACTTAATGGAAAATCAACTCTCCCAGACAGAAGCAGTCCGGGGCACAAAGGAGCAGTAAGTGTTGTTGGCACTGCTTGCCCCATCTCAGTGATACCCACGAGACGAACCAACGCCAGTGTAACTGTCCATACCTTGCTGAAACTGGGTCAACTTATTCCCACAACAAGGGACCACGGTCTTGAACCACACAACCAGGTCCTGAACCATACCCGCTCGCACAGGCCAACGGACGAATTCTGAGTGCCTCCTGGCAGAAGACACTGCAAGACACCACCGGGCTAAATCCTTGAACATTGTGGACAATACGGAATGGACAGGAAGGACCCTATGAGAGCCCAGACCTGGCAGAACCCCTCAGCGGCAGAACCCTCTGAACTGGCCGAAACATGGGTCTAGCGAGCGGAGTTGGAGGGTGACAAGCTATTAACCTGAGAGCAAGGAGGGAGACACCTGGGATCTGACCACTACTCGACCCACCGTGCACAAAGGGGACTACCCGTTTCCTACCACATAAAAACAGCAAACTGACGCAATAGGTGGAGTCGTTACCCCGACAGTTGTGTGACCGCCCTGAGACCATGCTGACAACAACTGTGGAAGTAAGGAGCAGTAAAGGCAGTCATCATAAGGACAAGACCCAAGACGGAGTGGGTTATGTGAGGCAGGCCAGGACGAGAACGTTATAGTGGAGGAGTAAGCCAATCCCGTATAACAAGAGTCACGAAGAGTACCCCTGGGTCGGCCCCATACCACACGCAGGAAGCCCTCTTCATCTGATACCGCCTTCCTAAGGACTTTGAACTCGTAAAAAGGGGCATTATAGAGCATCCAAGGAATGCAACATACGGAACCAGTGGGGATCTCGCCCCAAAGAATAGATTCCAGCCGGGACAGGACGCCCTCACAGCTGCACCACTGGTGGACAAATAGACCACACCTGGTTGAAAGAGACCGGAGGTATAACACTGAGAACGTAACCAGCTGGAGAAACGCGAGGAACGCCTCAGATCTTTGAGCTGGATACGGGCACGCCACAACGCACATACGCACACCTAAGGTCTGGGGAGATGTCCAAATCCGGTAAAGGACACAAGCAGCAATCCAAACTCCAGTTCGATACCCCCTCATAGACCAAAAACAACAAACCAATGGAGGTACCATCTGTGTCCCCGTCCCAGGCAGCACCCTAAAACCCCGCTGGCACATTCCAGGACATCAAAGTGATGTTTAACCAACTACAGGCCAGCATACAGTCCCTGGAGGGGAAACTCGACACTCTTACCTGCAAGGTTGACCACATGCAGGTCTGCCTCGACAAACATGGGGAACGATTGGACGAGGTAGAGGGGAGAGTGTCGGAAGTGGAGGATGGGACGACATCATTGACCAGGGATATGGCGGCGGTGCAGGGCGCCCTAAAGGAACTGACTGACAATCAGGATGACTTAGAGTCCAGATCACGCAGGAACAATCTCAGAATTGTCGGCGTCCCGGAGTCGGTGGAGCAGAAGAACATGGAGCCTCTGGTGGAGGAGATGCTACGGGAAGCATTGGAGCTGGAGGAATTCTCACAGATGTACGTTGTTGAGAGAGCGCACCAGATACCTAGTGGGAGGAGACCAATCCCTGGGGCGCCACCCCATCCAATCATAGCCTGCATGATAAATTACCTGCACTGGGACACAGCTCTCTGCAAAGCTCGGGAGAATGGCACATTGACCTACAAGGGTGACACGATAAGACTCTTCCCAGACTTGTCGGATAAAGTACAAGCCTTGAGAAGAACATACACCGCTGTCAAGATGCAACTACGTGACAGGGGAATCTGGTACGCTATGCTGTTTCCGGCTAAGCTATGCATAGAGCATGAGGGGCGAGCAATCTTTTTTCAGACACCAGAGGAAACCAACGCCTTCTTGAAACTGCAGCCAAGGAGCCCCTGACATAGGGGGAACAACGGGTGATGACAAAAGTTGACATTAAACACTGATCCATTGGAGCCTAAAGGGGTCAGGAATCAACCATGTGACAACGGTGTGCGGGGAGGGTGGGACCTCTAGCCATCCCTCAAGCGGAAGCTCAAGTTCAGTGGCCCAAAGTGGGGGAAACCATGCTGACAAGTTAGGGAGTTGGCAGGGGGGTGAAGGAGCAAGATAGGGGGGTTTGAGATGGGGAGGGGCTGCAAGACACTGGCAAATTGGGGTTGTCGGTGGTGGAGGGCGGGCACATTGGCGCACACATGTTATCCTTATGGTACCAACTGATCCTAAATTGACACAATTTGGAAACCATTTGCCAGTGCACCTTGTTGCATATCCTAAGAGCAGAGGGTATAAAGCGAGTCCAGAGGGAGGCGGGGGCGCACCCGCTTACCGATACTGTGCCCACCGGTACTTCAATACCTTGGAGGGAAGTAAATGGCTACACTTAACTTTTGTACATGAAATGTTAGGAGACTGAACTCCCCTACAAAGTCTCGGAAGGTCTTACTATACATGCATCAGCATCGAATTGGGATTGCTTTCTTGCAGAAAACCCACTTAACATCAGACTCAGAATCTAAATTTGGGAGGAACTGGAGCTGTCATAGATATTATTCGTCATATTCGTCATATGCCAGAAGGGTAGGCACATTAATACACAGCTACGTATGGTTTCAACAAACCAAGGTCCTCAAGTATGGTGAGGGCAGGGCGCTGATAGTTCAAGGCACTATTCAGGGGAAACTATACACGCTGATCAACTACGGCCCGAATCAAGACACGGTAGACACACTGGAATGGATAGACAGTCAACTGGGTGGGACGACAGCCGGGTAGATAGTCTGGGCTGGCGACTTCAATGCTTTCATGCAGCCGGCGCTGGACCGGACAGGCAGTGGCCTATGGACAGGGGGCAAGAGGACCAACAGGCTACAAGGCATGGCTCTCATGTGGGAGGCCGACGACGTATGGAGGGTTAGAAACCAGAATATACGTCAATACACGTCTCACTCAGCACCCCATAATTCGGCTTCCCGTCTGGACTTCTTCCTGCTGTCGCAAACGCTACTCGACCAGGTGAAAGAGGTGGCAATCCTGGCAAGAACCTTGTCGGACCATGCTCTGGTAAAATTGATAGTGGGACTCTCGGGTCGAACGAAGGAGAGGCCTCCGTGGCGTTTCAAGAGTGAGGGACTTACAGATGCAATATTTTGAATGAGCCTGACAATGGCTAGAGATTATTTCCTGGAAATTAACGTGGGATCAGTTAAATCCACAAGGACATTGTGGGAAAGCTTTAAATGTGTTATCAGAGGGGAATGCATATCTAAGGAAGTGGGGCTACTCAGACAGATCAGGAGGGAACCTGAGGTTAAAGTAGCATACAGGCACTGCAAGTAACTGTCCCCTCCGATCAAGAGCAGGTGGAGATTTTGCAACAGGCGCTGGCTCGTAGAGAGGTTAATTATATTGGCAGCCATTCAGCAATACGCTAGTATGGGGAGGGGGAGGCGCCAGGTCGGACGCTCGCAAGAGCTTCTAGGATGGATGGCGGGAAAGGTAGGATACCAGTGATAATTAATGAGGATGGGGAAGAATGGTTCGAAGATACAGAAATAGTACAATTCTCCAAGTTTTAGAGTCAATTATACTCCTCTCAAACCAGGGCCTGGTAGTGGTGCTGATGAAACCAGATAAGCCCAGTAATGAGTGTTCTTCCTACCGACCAATCTCGTTAATCAATATAGATAATACAATGTTGGCAAAAATTCGAGCATCTCAGCTCTCACTTATGATGCCGTCATTGCTGAGGGCTGACCAATCAGGCTTTGTCCCAGGTCGGTCCACCTTGAATGGCCTCAGGAGAATGTTTGGGCTGATCAGAGCATCTCAACAGGAAGACTCAATAGTTGCTGCATTGCTGGACGTCACTAAGGCGTTTGACTCAGTTGAATGGCCATTTCTGTTTTCCATAATGAGACGTATAGATATGGGGGAGCAGTTTATAGCCATGGTATCCCTATTATACTCCCAACCGGTGGCTAAGGTGCGGGTTAACGGCCAATTGACTATGGCAATAGCACTGGAGAGGGGAACACAACAGGGGTGCCCCCTCTCGCCGTTGCTGTTCGCCCTGGCAATAGAAAGGTGGACAGAAGAATAAGGGAGCTACATTACACCACGGAGTCCAGCTACACACCCATAGGTTGGTAATTTTGCTATAGGCGGACAATATGGTGTTGTTTATAAAGGAGCCCAGGGTTATCCTAGATCCAAGATCCAATCATGAGAGATGTACAGCACTTCGGGGAATTCTCCGGACTAAAAGTAAACGCCTCAAAATCGGTGCTCTTCCCACTAACGGAGGTTGTTATGCGATACCAAGATGGGTGGGAGTTCCAATGGCACATGATTCAAACCTTCTACTTGGGGATTAATATAGCTAGGGATGACAAAGTGGTCTTTGACAGCAATTATGGGAGAGTCCTCGAACAGGCTCGTGAAGCTATGTCAAGATGGAAAAACCTGCCTCGCAATCTATGCGGGAGAGTATCCGTCATTAAAATAACGCTGCTCCCTAGATTCTCACTGTTTCTGTGGGTGGGCAATGGGCCAAGAGTATCCTGAGATAAAATGACGGCAGCCTGGCACTACCTGAATTTGAGACCTATTATAACGTCACGCAGGCAGGATTTCTTCAATATTGGTATGAGACACAGGAGGACGGTGGAGGTGGGAAGGGCACTATCGGCTCCAGCCTGTTGCGTCGATCATTCTCAAAGTGCCGGGCAGAGCACTGTGGGCACGGAATATGGTAGAAGTCAACTGTAGAGCATGGACTCGCATTGAACGCAAGGCCAAGGGGGATGTACTTTATTCTCCCAGACTCCCAGTACTGTAGATCCCAGGGATCCCCCTCACAAGTGAGAAGGGGTTTGTGACCTTGATGAAGAAGCTAGTTGTATCACACTTTGGCGACCTTTTTCCTAATGGGAAATGTGTAACACTGGATGGGAGAGGGGAAGTCTCAGCGTTAGACATATTCCAACACTACCGACTGAAGGTAAGCCTGGACCGGGTATTAACTACCTTCCCTGAACAACCTCCAGTCTCCCACAAGCTGGACAGACATTTGCCAGGATTTCAGGGGCATGGGACCATATCCGGCCTATATTCCATGTGCATAGAGTCCAACGGCGTGGTCAGATCCATACCAAGGAGGAAGTGGGAGAGAACTCTGGTTAGGGAAATACCGGGAGAAGTGTGGAAATACTGCTGCGAGGGGACCAAAAACCAGGCCATCAACGTGAGGCTCAAATGAATACACTTTAAGTACTTACATCAGTTTTGCCACACACCAGCCAAGCTCAGGGAATGCTTCCCGGATACCTCGGGGAGGTGCGTGAAATGCAACACGGAACAAGCAGTCTTCCCCCACCTGGCTTGCAGCTGCTCGACCGTGCAAAGGTTCTGGGAACAGGTGTTTGATAGAATTAGCGGCGTCGCTGGGCAAATAGTGGCCCCAGATCCCCTGTTGGGCTTGCTAGGTTATACGAAGTCTGTGACTAAACATACGAGGAAACTTGTGGGATTACTGCTTATACTGGCTAAGAGAAGAGTGGAAATGGTATGGGGGAAAAAAGAGCCCCAGTGTCTCTCAATGGCGGTCCAACATTTTGATTGCAATGACATGGAAAATGAGTGGGGAACCTTGATCCGAAATCGGTGCAATGACAGGGGTATTTGGGATGCATGCACACAATTTTTGATGCGACAACCTGATGTTGGGGGGATATCCCCGGCGCACATAGGATCTGGACCATGAGCTGAAGGTTTAGCCAAGAGACATATGTACTGTGGGTGAGAGACCACAATGGACACACTGATGCCAGCAAATAGAGAATGTAAAACTGATTGCCTCACTGTACATGATCTATGTGATCTATGGTGCAAAGACTGAAGTACTCTTGTCAACGGGTGTTGTGCCGGGGCCAGCGGAAGGGTGGATTGGTTAATTAGATGGTTAGCACACAGGGGAGGGGGTAAAGTTAATAAAAAAGGTGGAGGGGTATTGGGACCGGGAGGCTGCTGTGGTCTCCCCTTGCATAAATATGGGACAAAGTGGACTAAATAAAAATCGGCATTTTGGGATTTGACATTTTCTGGAGGCATTAATAACATAGATCATGTGTCAACATTGTATTATATGTTATAACATATCCACCGCCGTCTGTCTGCTCCTGAACTCAGGTATTCTATGTTATACCCTTATAACATACAATAGGGTTCCTTTAGCCCACTTAATATGTAATTTATTTGAACATGCCGCATGCATTATTAGCATTGATGTTTAGTTTTAAGTAAGTGTCTAAATTACGATACCTCCTATTCACAAAAGCATACCTCTTCACTGGTTCTTGCAGGAATGAGACCCCTGTAATGGCAGTACGAAGCAATTCCTAACTGATCGTTGTCACTAGGGAGAAGTCTGTGCTGTAGAAGTGAATCAGAAAGGTTCTCGAACCCAGAAAAGACAAGTGGATCCAACAGGCAACTGCAGTCCAATACGGACTGATTAGAGAACTGAATCATAGCTTTTATATTTGTTGATGAAACATATCTGCAGTTTTCTGTACATTAACCATTTTGCCAAAACAATTTGCATGTTTCTTTACCCCTTTTTTCCCACTATCCAGAAGAAATTATTTAACATCGAATTTTGCCACAAGTATTTATATCTCTACTTTACGATCATCTCAAGCCGCAACGAGAACGCCTTGGTACAGAACGAATACGATACAGAAACAGCTCCGCGTCGGATCGTAGTGAGTGATGCAGTCATTCTGGTGCAACAGAATGAGGGTTAAAACAGGACCAACAATCCAGGAATACAACAGTCAATTTCAGGCTGCACAGCTGCCACGGGAAGACTAAGGCTATCATCCTTAGTGAGAGGCATCTGTGGCAAAGCCTTAGCGTGGGAATAACAACAGTCTGATGGATTACCAGGTGAACACTCCTGTAGTTCTCTGTAGGAATTCTAAATGAAAGAAAGGTTTGCCAATCAGACTATAGTTGTGATACATTCTGTGTCTAAAAATTGGCCTTAGTGGTGCCTACCCAGATTTGCCTGATAGTCCTTGTGCTGCATACCTAGAGCACTGACACCCATAGAGTAGACACACATACAATTTTCTGCTCTTCACAATCTTTTTTTTAAACCCTTTATTTATACATTTTAAAAACACAACATAGTTCATTAACAGGGATAAAATATAATAAAGTAATGTGCAAGTCATCTTGTCAACATGTACAAATATAGATTCCCCCAACATGCCATACATACATTTTATTAGCATAACATGGTGATCATTAAATGCTAACAAACATCCCTAAAGATTATAATTAAGCACATACCAATAACGAAACATACCAAGAACACACACATACACACACAAACAAGTCCCTAGCAAGTAAAACTAAAAAAAAAATCCAAGAAAAATATTTACAAAAATAAAATCATGAAAGGGTGCCCACATTTCTAGATAAAGGTCCTCTCGGTTTTGTTTTAATCTTTTCAAAACTAGTCAACACCTGTAATTCGGTTAGTCAGTCCTCCACCCGGAGCTTTTTCCTACTCTTCCATACCTTTAATATCTGCTTTTCCGCCATTACTAATGTTTTGTCGATCCATTGCTCATATCTCCTTCCAATCACACATCTCTCTTTTACGACAAAATAACTTGAGGGGGTGCTGTAGGGAATATTACATCCAGTTTGTCAAATACATCTCCCCAGAAGTCTGGAATAATCCCACAACATGTGTAACAATGGGTAACAATGTGCCCCTTTCCCTACCACAACCTCTACATGAATCAATGTCCAACCATCCCAATCTGTGCATCCGTACAGGGGTCCAGTACAGTCTTCCTAAGATCTTCTGTTGGATAGATCGTAGGTTCAAGTCTATTTTGACTTACATCCCACCCTTAACAAATAGTCGCATTCTCTGATAGAAATATCACATTCCTACTCACTTGCCCAAGTCTGCCTCAGTTTATCGCAGGGTTCAACATACAAATGATATGATATGATATTTTATTTACATCGCGCCCGTACACAAGTGTTTCAGAGCGTGACAATAGGCATTGTATTATGGAATGTGGTGACCATACAGGGTGGCGAGTTTAATATTCCACAAGTTAAGGGTTTAACTTCCAACGGAGCATCCAACATACCCAGTCTATGTGATAGAAGTCAATTTAATTCTGTATACCAACCTAATTCTCTATTCCCTAGGCTAAACTTACAACGAAGCGATGCAAAAGACACCATTTGTTCCTCTTTCAGTACATAATTTACCCTCAGGATCCCTCTCGAGACCCAACTCCGCCAACACAGGGTTTTGTTCCCAATTTGAAGTACCAGATTGTGCCATAATAAGGCATTCTAATATAGCCGCAAATGTTGACTATTGTCAAGCAACCATGAAGCAAGAGTTTTGCAAGTAGCATCTATCGAAGGTAACCTATTGGCCGGGCTTGAGACTTTCCCTGTGGAATATATGTTATCCAATACGTATGGAGAGATCTTGTCCCTCTCGAATGACATCCAAAGTGCTGTTCACAATCTAATGACAAACCAGCAGGTGTTACGCAAAATGGCTTCGTCTCAGAAGGAAATATATATGCCACAAGAGAGTATGCACAAACATTGGAAAGTAGATTCGACTTCAAAAATCCATAGTCATTAGGAAATTGAATTGATAGTTTATTTATAATGCACTTAATACCAAGAGGTTGCTAAGCACTGACCCGGGATCGAACCTGCGTTACCCTGTGTCGTCTTTGCTTCCAAGCATTTGTCAATTGATACCCTTGACCTTTCAGAACATAAGCTGTTAGTCCAAGAAAGTATACCATTAATCCAAATGACTGCTGGGCCCAGACCCATGCCTTTAGATATTCTGTCATATCTGATAGCTTAGCACTACCACCTCCAATTTGGATGGCAAGTCTCCCGAAAAATAAATCAGCATATTGTGAAAGGTATTTGCTGTACTATAGACAGATTGTAAGTCATTGACAATATTCTTTTTAACATACAAAAATACTTAAACGTGCCTTGCATTGATTGGCGCAGACATCGTGTGTTGGTTGGGGACATCCACCTAGAATGAATAAGGATTAATTCTGCAGCCCCACTCACAGGAAATGAAACTACATTGCTTTGGCTCAGCCCAGAAATTCCACTTGGTCACATGTGACCATTTTGGTTCCATGTCATTTCGTCACCTGCAATTTCATCCCCTGTCATTTTAACGTGTACATTAGAACGAAAATGCTCACAGTTTTTTTTGGGGGGGGGCAAGGGGATCCCCCACCCCAACCCCCCCCCTCACACTTAAGTACCTGGGATTGGCTAACGGAAGGGGAGTTTAGGAAAGGGGTTACGTTTTGTAGCCAGTGCCTTTGCTCTTGGGGTTGGGGGCAGGGGGGGGGGGCAGTAACCGAGCAGAGTTACGGCAAAGTGAGAGCTTAGGGACAGCGAGGATCATTTCCTTGATTTTAAATCTGCCAGTACTTTTTACATCTGCCTGTCAGTAACTGTCCCAGAAGGGTTCCATGTAATATTGTCCCCGCAAAAATGTCTCCGGACAAAAATGTTGCAGTTTTCTGCGGAGACATTGTTACAATGAACATGCATTGGACACCCCCGCAACCCTGGCTTTTTTCTTTTTTTACAAGCGGAGCAGGGGACCTCCCCGCAATCCCTTCCCATATATAATGTCACCATATATAATGTCGCCAAAGGCTTTTCCCAGCGACATTATGAATGGGGACATTATATATGGGGACATTATTACCTGATACCCCCAGAAGCAAGGATACAATTTCACGAATAATATATACTAGAGGGGGAAAGATCCACTTTGTTTGTTACTCGCTGGAGTTTTTCCAGACTCAAAGCCTCCTTCCAAAAGGATGAAGGCAGAACATGCAACATCTCTGTGGAACAGTGCAGACTCTTGCTGGGGAAATTAAGGAGCTTGACTGTCGGTAGAGTCCAGAAACTCTAACACCCAGAAGCAGACACGGCACCTGGAGGTGTCTGAGAAGACTTCATCTTGCACGACACAAAGCAGATAAGTCTCCAGTTTCTGTGTTTCAGACGAAAAAAGCAGCTTCCCAGAAGTTGCATGCTTATGTGCTTAGCTATGCCTGCAGGTCCAAATAGGTCTTCCTAAGTATTCCACCATTGTTGATGTGAGATAGAACCTCATATTTATCAATCACCTCCCCGGAAGGTAGTTGTCATGAGTAGAATGCTTATGTAATGCTTCTGGAAGGGCTGACTGACCTTGTGTGCTATTCAAGATGAACACAAATATTGTTTTTTACAAGAACATTTTTAAACTTACCTCCTCCTATAGGGTTTAATGTCTCAAAGAGGAATTAATCCAATTTCAAAGGCACCCTTTATGCTTTTGTATGCACACATTAACCTCCTCCAGTCAGAAAGTGAAGACTCTTAGCGTTGCCAGGTGAGCCATTGAGCAATGCCTGAATTCCTCCGGACCTGGTCGGGACTTGAGGCTAGGAAAAGCGGGGCCCAACACTGAGGTCAACATCTTGTGAATAGCAAATGTTCACCTGAACAAATGGAGAGAAACCCAAGGCGATCCAAAACTCTCAAACATAATGGAGAGAACAGAAAGCTGGGAGGAGCTGCTGACCTGCATCTGCTCTAGTGTCAACATGGCAGCCCTGACATTGAGCGTCAGAGATTTGGCATCTCAGGGCTGAATGTGCTAATACTGAGGTCCTCTGTTCCACACTCTATGTGCACCCCGGTCATTGCTTCCCAGCAGCTGTGGCCGAGGGTGAGGTGGGATGGGTCATCTGCAGCCGACGGGCACATAACTTTCCAAACCCGTGGGCTTGGCAGCGGTAAGGACTTCAACTCGCCTGAACCGTTGGGCTGCCCTCAACCCATTGTTTTCACTATGGCCCAAATGAACTACTAACAACCACCAACCTGGAGAGAGACCTGCAACTGAGGCACATTCTTTTTTACAACAGTATGGCAAAGACCGGCAAACCTGTGAAGAACCCTGATATTGTTTTGATGCTACAGGACAAGATTAAGAAAAACTAAACCGCTACAGTGATGATACACAAAGAGGACGCCTTACTTAGAGAAGTAGCCCAACCAATGACGAGAACAGACTTACAACATCTGCTAGCGGAAATACAAAAACGAAATTCAAAATAGCACGGCAAAGATATCACACAAGATTTCCGCCTTAGAAAAGCGAATAAAAGAGTCGGAAACACTAGTTAGAAGAAGTGGAAACGCCGGTCTGTGAACAATCATACGAAACTGTGGAGTGGGCTCACCAGATTGAAGTGCTAGAAGCGCAATACGAAACGGAAGCCAAAAAAGAAGATCCAGAGAAACGATCTTGATGTAATAACACAAGAGTGAAAGGTAATCCAATTTGGGCACACATCAAAGAACTCATGGGGTTTGTTCAAGATCTATTTTGCTTCATACTTAAACCACCAGACAAAGCGAAGATGGAACTAGACAGAGCACATCACACCTGCGCAATGACTCAACTGCAGCAAGGATTTGTCCTAGACGTACTCAACCGAGTACACTTCGACTCTGTCAATGATCAAATAATGAACGCTGGAAGGAACCTCTGAAATTCACTTTAGAGATGCTACAATTTCACTGTTCCAGGGTCCTGCCTCCAAATATGACTAAAAGGAAAGTTTGCCAGCCTATGACCGACTGGTTATGAGGAAATTAGATTCCCTACAGATGGGGCATTATCTTTATACCATCAATGGGAAATACGGTCCATAAAGACAATGAAGGATGGCGAGCATCTGTTAACATCGACTGGATCGGAAGACACTGAAGGCCCTGGACCTTAGGCAACTTTACACCAAGAATGACCCCTCGAAACAGCTCCTGGACTAAGGTTCTAGGTTCTAAAAGCTAGAAGCACTAAAGGACTTGACACAAAAAAGAAGAATGAAACATAATCCATCGGGCAATACCTCCTTGGAGGACAGGAGTCATCAATACATTCCTGATCAGCTATAGACTCACTATCAGCTGTTCCACAGATACGCCGCAGACGTTAATATTACCTCTAAGGGACACATCCAATGGCATCAGTACAATCTCAGCCCCAGCCAGACCAGGTATACACTGATTACTAGTGCTAGTTATTTCACAGTTTAACTATGTTACTGTTGAGAAATGTATGAGGGGGTTGTTATCATTACAAACTGGCTGCACTATTACAACAACTAGGCTTTGGATACCCTGTGTAAAAGGGATTAAAAGTCATGGAATGAATGGATTCTTTAAAATAATTAACCTACAGTATGAATCCCTCGATAACCCTCGGGAAGCACCTCTCCACATTGTCAAGTGGAACGTACAAGGGTTAAACTCCCCCATGAAGAGGAAAACCGGCCTAGAGCAATTAACTGAGTTAAGGGCATCTATGGTGTTTTTAAAGGCGATTCACTTAAACCTAAATGATGAACTCAGGTTATTTCACAAACGCTTCGCTCACTAATCCTTCGCTACAGTGGGCAGGAAGAAAAAAGGGGTAGCGTTTCTATTGGCTAAAAATGTCTCATTTGCTAAAGGATGCCTTATGGGTCATCAATTCACGTTGATTTTGTTGATTTTTTTTTTAGTTCCTGTTGAGAATCCTTACACATATCACTGCATTTTCAGAGGTTTAGGTCACGATTGTGGTCTTTAATCTAGTTTGTTTCTAATCCAGACTTGATCCAGTCTTTAACACGGGGGTGTTGCTAGATCTCGAAAGGATCAGGGGCTAGGCTAATGTTGGAACTATCGGGACTCGGGCTGGCTAGTCTTTTGGTTGTATCTCCTGAGCTTCTATCAACCAAAAGACCGGGGGCTATAGCCCCCTTAACTCCCGCTAGCAACGCCTCTGCTTTAACACCTACTAGGTCAGAATACACAATTCCAACCAGACATCTGGAGAGACAGTACAATCATTTGTCCCACGCACACCAGGGCTTCTTGAGAGTAGACCTCCTGCTAGTACCTTCTTCCTTGATATCACATTTATCTGAAACTAATATTGGGCCTGAGTTCTTTCCAACCATGCTGTAGTGATAATGGCAATACGCTCTTCCCCACCACACAGACCTCCCTGGAGAATATATGATCCAAACCTAAAAGTCCTATACATATCAACATATTGAAGGCGCAATACATAACTGCCTCAAAGAAAGCCTATCCCCTCCAGGGGACTGATCTGGGATGCCATGAAGGCAGTAATCTGTGGGGAAATTATTAACCATATGGCAACATATACAAAGGACTGAATCTTACTTATTTAAGACCCATTTGGAAGAGGAGGTACAAAATATGAAGGATGAATCTTAAAAAAGGCGATCCCTGAAAGAATGGGGAGATTTGAGGTTTCTTAGAGCCAAACTCTAGGCCCACTTAGCTGAAAAAACTTCTCGGGCAATCCTCAAAACACAAAACAAAACAATTTTATTATGCAAAAGGGAATAAAGACAATAGGATTCTGGCATACAAATTATTTAAAAACTGAATTCATTATTATTACACAACCCTTACGACAAACACGCAAATAGATCCAGAGAAACAGATGCAATGTGTCAGCTACGTTTCACTCTCTAATACACACAAAACCATCCCCTGATCAGCAGTGCAACGAGAATAATGATGCATTTTGCATTACTGGGATCGAAAGGGTTGCATGTTAGAACTAAATTGTCTTTGCAAGGTGCTTTGACGTGGAGTGAGAGACGATGGAGCACATTAACTGTATTGCCCGGTATCACGCATAAGCCTCCTGCCTATTCAAGAACAGTTGCATCACTAGAAATCAGTATTAGGGGGGGACGAAGGGGGGCAAAAATACAACATGTTAGGGTCGAATGGTGGCACACCAAATAAGGATCAATAGGTCAAACTGCTTTAAGTATACCTATAGATTACCAATGTGGTTAAAAGAAACGTGTTATTAAGCATGTTCAGAATAGGTTTAAATGCAATAAAGGTTTTGCATCAAGTTACTATACATCCTAAAAAGTTAACTCATGTTCAACAATTGCAAAAAAGCTCTTGCAGTCAGCAAGAGACTGAATTATTTTACATCAAGCAGACATCACACCCAGCACAGCCTCAAATAATGTGTAGTTCGAGGTGGTATTTAGCAGAAGAGACATCACTTCTGGCTCAGCTTTAGATAATAGCCAGTCAAAAATAGTCTGTTTAACAGAAGAGATATCCCTCAAACCTCAGTTTCAAATGATAGTCAAGGACAGTCTGTTTAACAGATGAAATATCACCTACAGGTGGCGAGTACAGAGGAAAGGAGGCAACTGCTCCATTGGTTCTTTAGCAATGGTTGCAGGAATCTCACTTTGCTCCCGTATTATTTTTCACAGTTTTCAATTTCTGTCTGTACACCCCAGTGGCAGCTGGTGATTTTTTTCATTGGCAGGTCATACATATTTCCCCCAAATATGCCAGTGTGACGGAGTTTAGTGAGGGAGCCTGAACCCATTAAGAGGCTTCCCACCTAGAGAATGTATTTTAAATAATGGCTTACAATGGTGCAAAAACTGGGTAAAATGCCAAACAGTTTGCAATTGGTTTTGTACTGTAACACATGAAAAACTCCAATAGATGCAAGTCACCAATAGCGCAACAGTGCAGAGCAGCATTTCTGCAACATATTTTCAGGTTGCTTTTGCCAGTACAAAAACATTTTCACACTGGCTGCGCCCATACATTTCCATGCTGGTCACACCAATATTTGCTAGACTTCCCATTTAAGCACATATTCATGTTTGCTTTATGCATAATGCCAGCAATGATATTATAAGAAATCATGTCCACGCTTGTGCTGCCAAAATACAGCAGTATCCCCACATAAGAACATACTTGAGTTGCCTTTACTATTATACTATTAAATGCCCTGCCACAGTATGAAAATAGGTCCAAAGCGACTGCATTAAAATGCCATTCTAGCTATGTAATAGAACCTATCATGCTTGCTTTATCAAAGATACCCAAAACAAAATGTCAAGTGACAGTAAGAAAGGGCTAGACTGGCTGCACGAAAATGGCAGTCTAGTCACGTAATAACACTTATCATGCTTGCTTTATCAAAGATTCCCAATACAAAATATCATGCCACAGTAAGACATGGCTAGACTAGGTGCATTAAAAGGCCAGTTTTGCTACATAATAACACTTAGCATGCTTGCTTTTTCATAGATACCCAATAAAAAAAAGAAAGCCATGTCTGCCCTCTGGTCCTCCCAGCTCAGCACCTTGCACACACACAATTTGATTATGTGTGCATTCGAGGTGCTGGGAGCCCAAGGAGTAGGCATGGTATTTTTTACTAGGCATCTACTAGGCCAGTAAAAAAAATAATACCATACCTGCTCCCCTGGACCTCCCCAGCACCTCGCACATGGAGCTGATTTTGGCTGATGCAACCCCCCTCTGGTCAAAATAAGCTCATCATCCAAGTCCAAACACACTTGCACATTCCCACACACATTCACACAACGTTCACGCGCAGCATGAAGTCACTCATTCACACGCACACCCATCATAATACACTCAATCATTGAACAGAGCACTACCATACACAAATACATACACATATTTAAATTAACATACCTTCTGCCGGTCCTGATGTTCCCTCCCATCGGTCCAGCTTGAATCCAGGAATGTTCTAATACGTTTGCTATTTTATTCCTACAGGAAACCTGGCTACAAGAGCGACCGAATATAGATGGCTTTGTTACAATTATAGGTAAAGCAAAAAAAGATGTAAGAGGACGCCATTCGGGAGGATTATTAATTGCAGTAAAGAATAATGGGACCTTTGACTTAAAATTGGTAAAAACAAATGGTGACTCTTTGTTGGCGGCTAAATTAAGGATGATGGTTTAACATGAGGGGCTGATGGTTCTATTATTGGTCAATCTCTATTGTATCTAGTGTCTGTCAACGAAAGCCAATCAAGAGTTGAGTTGGAGAAGATATTATTTGGTTGGATGAAGAATCACCCTTGCCCGCAGGTAATATGTGCAGGCGAATTTGGAGGAGTCCACCTATGATGTAGATATCCTGCGTTCTTCTTGCAACTTGAACACATTTTATACTACAAATAATGGAACTAGAAGGTATGTTTGGCTGGGTTTATGCTGGGCTGAGACTTTTGGAGAGTAAAAGTTGATGTGATATCCCCAGCCATGCTACCTGGTATTGACCAATTACTAGTTCCACAATTGATTTTGTCTGTGTCAAAGGCCCTTTTTTGATAAGATTGT
The DNA here is from genome assembly GCF_040938575.1 of Ambystoma mexicanum. NCBI lineage: Eukaryota > Metazoa > Chordata > Amphibia > Caudata > Ambystomatidae > Ambystoma > Ambystoma mexicanum. The sequence goes on from NC_090926.1 coordinate 1,131,461,900, forward strand.
TTTTTAAAGGTTTAAAGAGTGATCATGTTTTTTTTAATATTACAACAGAAATTTCTGTTTGGTCGGACAAATGATAAATCATCAATCATGAATATGTAGAAACTTTATATATAGAAACTTTGAGATGAACCAACCATGGGGCAGACATGCATGAACCACGTGGCAATTCTTTGTTGGTGGCGGAAATGCTCGCGCTTGGAACGGGCTCTGTACCACTCTCCTGAAAATTTGAAATGGTAATTAAAGACTAGAGAATATTGGAGACATCACTTTGTAAAAATACACAAGTAGCCTTTTGATCTCATAATTAGAAATCATAAGAGAAAAATGTGACAAGATTAAAGGAGAGTATGAGGGTCTTTCCATCAGCATTGAGGACAGGAGTATGAAGTCTAGGAAGATTAAGTAGATTTATAAAATTAGAGTAAGATATATAAAATACATAATCATATAACTGTAAATCAAATAATGATGAGTAATCTAGCTAGTCAGGACAGCAAATGTAGTTGCCGATTTCTGAATGAATATGAACCTAGACAATTGTTAAGCCAAACAAATTGTATTGCAGAATCCTCCCGGCTGAAACATTTCTCATACCTCTTTACAGTAGTTAAAATATCTACCCTATCAGATGCTTCCTTCCCCAAGATACCATGGACTTTGGATTTTAACTCGGTAGATTTGGAAGAGTCCATACCAAAAACTAACAACTAGGGTGCCTGTGGTCCCAATGAACTTTCTAATATTGTATTTAAAGCTAACGTATCCATGTGGGCAGCAATCTTAATTATCCTCTTTGGACAGGTGGCTTGCACCCTGAATTGTACAAGGTCATGGCATAGTTCGATTATATTGGCAATCTTTTAAAAAGGAGACAGTCTTTCCCCAAATAGTTATAGGCCCATCTTATTGACAGATACCTCAAGCAAGATATTAGCAGATGTTCCACTTAAAGATTTTGTGAGGTGGATCCGTAAAACAATTAGAGTGAGTATCTATCAAACGGGATTTAGAAAGGGAATGAGCAGTTCCTTTAATGGATTATTATATACCCTTTGCCACACCCAAGCTTGCCATGAAAGACGGCAGCCATTACATTCAGCAAGTTATGATCTGTTGGCAGCTTTTGATAGGGTTGATAGGAGGATTTTTTGGTGTAAACTAACTGGGGAATTCCACTGTGTCTCTTGAACATGCTCTTCATGTCCTATTCAGAGTATCATTGAAAAGTCTGCCTGAACTTTGAGGAATTACTTTCAATGGAGGTTTCGGTGGATAGACATGGATGTGCGTTGACTCCCCACCCTCTTTAATTTGCATAACTCAGACCTACAGTTATTGTTTCAGAACCCCTCGCTATTTCTTCCCAAGATGGGATCCTTAAAGGTAAGGTTGTTGGGTTATGCCAATGACATCGTCTTAATGGATGTCACCCATATTGGCTTGTAACAAGGTTTAGACCTGGTTGGGGAGTATGTCAGAGCAAACATGTTGATAATAAATCCGGCAAAGTCAAGGATCTTAGTTTTTAATTAAAAGCCAAAGTATCAATGTTTCAGTTTGGAGGTAAATGGTGATAAGAAGGTGCATCTAGTATGACATACATTACTTTCTGTAATTGTATTTCTGGTGCTTGTATCTGCTCAGATTCACAAGCTGCATATATAGTCTGACATCCAGTGGTAATCGCTAAGTATTGCATCTTATTTTCGAAGTTCGAAAAAGGACGTCGTAACACTATCCCTACTGTGATGTAAAGTGGACCCATGATCCTTCGCGCGTCAAGGTCTCCCTGGATGTTGTTATTCTGCCATGAGGGAGCCTGATGAGAAAGCGTGAGTGAGTACAGAAGGATAGGAAAGATGTATTATGTCAATGTTCCTTCAACTCCAAGCAGGGATTAAGGGCGGGCGCATGAGAATCTAAGCAGATACAAGCACCAGAAATACGATTACAGTAAGTAATGTATGTCTTATGATGCTTGTGAATCTGCTTAGAATCACATGCCATGCATAGACTAGCAACCAGTACCAGGAGATGGTGGTGGGATGTTGGAAGGTACAGCAGCAAAAATATGTCTTAACACCGCCTGACCCACTTGAGAATCAGTCTTAGAATGTGTATCTAAGCAATAATGTTGTGTAAAGGTGTGAATAGAACACTAGGTAGCCGCTTTGCAATAAGCATCTAGAGGAATGTTTGCAATGAAAGCTATCGTAGGGCAGCAGAGAGGAAGTGGAGGGCCCCAGGCGCACCCGCTGACAAACTGGCCTGCCACCTGCTCCAAGGCAGTACAGATGCTCTGTCCTCTATAAGAAGAGAGCCTACATCCAAACCTGTATCTCTGCGGCATGTAACAACTCGGCTGAACCTTTCAAAATCTGCAAGGAGCTGGCCAATCCTGCTGCAGTCTCTACCTCACTTGTTCCCTCCCCGCCCCTCTCCACAGCCTTGGCCTCTCATTTCACTACTAAAACTCAGGACATTCTGTCCACCCTCTCTTCCTCTTCCTCCTCTTCTTCCTCCTCTACCACTCCTGGACTGTCTGAGGCTGTCTCTCCTCCTCATTTCTTCTCCTTTCCCCCGTTCACCCCTGACAATGTTTCTAGTCAAGTCTGATCTATGAAAGTCTTGTCAAAGTAGGTTCTTCCCTGCTCATCCAGAACAATCAAGGACCACATCGACACCATTGCTCCAGCCTTGGCCAATTTCTGCAATCACTCATTTGCTACTCGAACATTCCCCTCCCCCTTAAGCATTCTCTTCTTGTGCACCCCTTCTAAAGAAGCCTTCAGCCAAGCCTTCCTCTCCGGCTAACTACCACCTGATCTCCATCACTCCTTTCCTGGAAAAACTCTTGGAAAATCTGGCCATCTCCCAGCTTAATCTACAGACTGAATCTGTTGGTTGCCTCGATGACCACCAGTCTGGCTTCAGAGCTTCTAGAAGCACAGAAACTGCTCTCCTGAACACCCGTGAAGACTTGCTCTCCAATCTTGACTCTAATATCCCTTCTGTCCTCATTCTCCTTGATCTATCCTCTGCTTTTGACACGCTCAATCATGCCATCCTGCTCAATCATCTCTGGGACAAGCTTGGTATTACTGATCAGGCCCTGGCCTGGTTGACCTTCTTTCTTACTAACCAACCCTCTCAGGTCCAACTGGGGTATTTTCCCTCTTCTATCTCTCTCTGTGGTGTTCTCCAGGGGTCTAACCTCTCTCCCTGCTCTTCAACCACTACCTGGAACCTCTTGCCCACCACATCACTACTTTCTGCTCCAACGTTCACTGTTATGCGGATGACACTCAGCTCTCTTTCAGGCTCCTCTCAGCCACCTCTGCTTCTTCTCTCATACCAAACTGTATGGCTGCAATTCAGGAATTGTGTGCCACCAATGATCTCTGCCTTAATGCCAGTAAGGCTGAGATCCTCCTCATTGGGATACCCGCACCATCCTTTCCTCTCTCTCTCTCTGGCTGCCCACTCTGGACTCTCTTCATGCTCCTTCCTGTGAGGCTAAGAATCTTGGTGTCATCCTCGACTCCACCCTCTCCTTCTCTCCTCACATCTCTGCTGTCTGTAAGAAGTCAAGCTATCAGCTGAACCTCATCAGAGGTATTCTTCCTTTCTTACTTTCCCCCCAGAAGCTCACTGTCTCCAGAGCTCTGGTCCTTTCTAGGCTGGACTATTGCAACCGCCTCTTTCTAAATTGTCCTGCCTCTACTCTTCGACCTTTACAACTTATCCAGAACAGGACTGCAAGACTTGTCCTTGGCCTGAAGCCCAGGGATCGTATCTCTCCAGCTCTGAAATCTCTTCACTGGCTCCCCTTAGCTGCAAGGATCAAGTTCAAGACCCTCTGCATTATCCACAAGGCTTTCTGGGGCCTGGGACCGCCCTACCTCCAACCTTCTCTTCCAAAACATCTTCCTTCTCGAGCTCTCCGCTCATCCACCTCCAACTCTCTAAGGGTCAGACATTTCTCCAAGCAGAGTGTTGGGGGCTGATCTACCTCCTCGGCTGGGGCCTCCCTCAGGAACAGCCTCCCTGCCTCTTTCAAACTTGAGCAGAACCACCTCTGGTTCCAGCAGCAACTCAATACCTTCCTTTTCGCTTCCGCTTTCTCTCTCCCTCTTCCCTGCAGATGCACCTGACTGCTCTGCGCACTGTCACCTGGTCACCCTCTGAAATCGGGCCCAGGCTCCTGCATGTCCAGTTGCCCTTGCACTGCTTCTGGGCTCCCCAGCACTTAAGGGTCTGTATCTGCAACCCTACAGTTGCTTCTCTCTGCACTTATGATCCACCCGTTGACTGCACTTGTGAGTTAACTGCATTCCCCCTTCCCCTCCCCTCTGGTACTTCTCCCCTTCTCTCTTCCCCGCACTTACGCGATCTGAATGACACAAGGCCTAGAAAGATCATGATTTTGTCCTCCCTTATTTCCCCATCCTTGTCGCACCCAGAAAGACTTGTGTACAGGTGCGTTATAAATGCTGCATCATCTCATATCATATAGTAGCTCCTGTGTCTCGAGTAGAAGGTGCTCTAGGTGTAAAAGGTAAAACTCCATTTGAAAGAGAGGAGCACATGTGGAAACATTTAACAATCCATTTTGAGATTGCCGATTTAGACAGGATCCCCTTCTCTACCAGTGGCAATGGAGACAAAGAATTCATCTGTCTTCCAAAGTGGTTTTGTTTTATTGAGGTAGTACATCAGTGCTCTGCTAACATCTAGTGTATGGAGACTCGTTTTAGCTGAATTAATTGGATTTTGAAAGAAAGCTGGGAGTTCTATGGATTGATTTACAAGGAATTTGGAGATTAATTTAGGTGCAAAGCGTGGATGTGTGCGCAAAACCACTTTGTCCCTATAAATGGTAACAAATGTGTCTTGAAATGAGAGAGCTTGCAGTTCATTTACCCAATGGAAGTAATAGCTACCAGAAAAGCAGCTTTATAGGTGAGAACCCTTAGACTAGCCTTGTACATTGGCTCAAACGGAGGGCCCATACATTTTACTAAGGACAACATTCAAATCCCATCCGTGAGGAGAATTAGAAAAAGGGGGTGAAGTCTTTTTAGCCCTCCCATAAAAGCCTTTATCACAGGGAATTTCCACCAGGAATCCTTGCTTTGAGAGGTGGTGTAAGCAGAAAGGGCAGCAAGGTGGACTAGTCTTGAGTCTAAGAGGTGACTTAAGTAAAGGACTATGTGGGTGGGAGAACAGTCAATTGGGTTGATGTTACGAGTATCACACCAAATGACAAAGCACTTCCATTTATTGAAATAACAATGGGCCTCATCACAAGTTCGCCGGAAGCCCTTAAATGCGGCGGTAACGATATTATCGCTGCATTTAAGGGCTGGACCGATCACGAGTTGGTCACTAAATGGGCTGTTTTACCTCCAGATTTTTGCTGGAGGTGAAAATCCCATTTAGCGCCCTGTTTTTGGTGCGATTACCGCCGGCTGTATTAGCACGCAGTATTTGCACAGAAAATTCCCCATTGGGTATTTACTGTTAACGCCCAACCCGTGATCCATCACTAATAACGTCGGACCGGGTGGTGCTAATGCAATTACAATTAGGCAGTATTACCACATGGATACGGCCCAACTCGTGATGAGGCCCAATGTCTGGTATTTGGTTTATGTGCCTCTTTAAGAATGTCCGTACATCGTTAAGGCAGCTAAAGGTGCCCGAACCCTATGACCTCAAGAGTCAAGCAGCTAAATTGAGAGTTTGAGGGCATGGGTGCACTGTTGCCTCCTGATCTTGGGGCTGCATGTTGTAGGGGCACTGCATCTTCACTGGAGGACAACATAACATTTTCATGATATGCAAGAACCATGGCCGACGAGCCCACATTGGTGCATTAGGATCAGTGTGACCTGTTCCTGGTGCATCTTGTGAATTATCCTGCTGAGGAGAGGAGTTGGGGGAGAAGAGTAATCAAATCTCCCTGACCATTTGACCCAGAGACCGTTCCCCTGGGCCATTTGTTGGGGAAACCTGAGGGCATAGTTTGGGCATTGTGCATTCTCCAGTGTTGCAAAGAGGTCGATTTCTGGTTCCCCACATTCTGAAAAAAAGTTGTGCACAATGTGTGCGTGTAAACAACACTTGTGTTCTACGGATAGTTGAATGTTTCTGCTGAGCACATTTGCAAGAATATTGTGTTCCCCTGGAACGTGTTTTGACAGGAGGAACAGGTTTTGTTTGAGTGCCCACTTCCAAATGCTTTGGGGCAGTTTGGACAGCCCTGCAGAGTGTGTTCCTCCCTGCTTGTTTATGCAAACATGCTGTGGTGCTGTCTGTCAGGACTAGAACGGTTTTCCACTGCAGTTGTTGTTGAAAGACTTTTAGGGCTAGAAGTTCTAACAGGTTATGTTTGTTTACCACAAATTGTGTCCACGTGCAGTGCGCTGACAGGAATGCGTCTGTGGTGAGAGTGGCCTCTACTGCTGGGGTGGTGAATGATTGATTTCCCTTTGACAAGGGTTTCCCTTGCCCACCACTACAGTTATATTATGAGGGCTTTCTAGACAACCAATTATGAAGGATTCCATTCGGGCGTCACACACCGCACCAGGACCTTCGCCCTTAGCCTTAGATTTGGCGCGCAATAAGAATGCTTTTTCTTTATTTTCTGCAAATTCGAATGGTACCGATACCCGACCCGTCTCACACCCAATTTTACAAATACCCCGGGTCACAATGGACCATGATCCAGGCCGTTGGGTGGTATCACAATATTTATTTATTTGAAATTCAAAGCGAATCATAACACCATTTTATATTGGGCAGCAATGACCAATGGGGTGATATTTACAATGGAAACCACTGAAATGCACTTGGGTAACCTTCTACAAGAACATACCCAAAGCACAAATGAATAGGAGCACTTTTTCAATTAGGATAGATAGCACCAGAGTTAAGATTTCCCCCTGCAATGTTCCCTCAACCCACAATTAATCGAATTTCGAGCGGATAGAAAGAGGCAGCAAGGAGTCAGGGATATTATGCAGCAAACAGAATCAAAATCCGACCTTCCTTATAGCTGCAGGTAGCCGCTTCTTCTGGTAATATATTTCTATGTTTTCTTTGTCACTAGGTGGATTGCACAGTTGATGTGACTCTGCACCATATCCACCCTCTATCCAATTAATTACCTACTGAGAGCTGATCAATTACTGTCTGGAAAAGGTTTCCCCTGGACTGAATATTGGCTATTGAAGATGCGATACCGCACTAAGGTAAGCAGACTACGCATCCCCTAATTTCTTTTCCCTTCTACCACTCTTCCTTTTCCTCTTTTCTCTTCGGTTGCCTTTCTCTCCCTTCCATTTTTGTATTTTTTTGTAATAACTTCACAATCCACTTACTGATAACCTTAAGTTTGCATCTTTGGTATAGCACAACTAGGGATAACTCGTCTCACTGGACTGTCCAGCTCATTGGTCACCCTCTCTGGCTCTGATTGCCCAGCTTCATGGATTTAACAATTTGAGGTCCCTTTTCCTACATGGCACCTGTAATCTATCAACTCACTAGTTACCATTCAGTGTTCACAAAGCAGACCCTTTCACTTAGGATTAGTGGGCCTTCTCCTCTAATTTCATTTTTATGACTTCCTCTAGGGGCTGTACAGAGAATCTCTTTCTGATGAAGGTGGTCTACTTTTTCAAGCCCACCGAAATGCCAACTGGGCCTCCCCTTGCCTAGGTCTTCTAATGCACAGTGATAACAATAGCGTGGGGCCCACGCTCATATCAATCTATTGGAGCGGACGGTGTAGGCTTTTCTCATTTCAGCCTCATCCTGGTATCTTTGTAGCAGATACCTGTTGTTATTCATAGGGATTTATTCCACAAACATGTAAATGCAGATCTCTTTTCTGCCTATCAGCACACTGTGATGTATAAATCATACACTATGAACTAGCTTGGGACAGTCAGTCAATTCAATAGTATTAAACTACTTGTCCTAGGGTTCAACTTTTCGTTGTTCATATATATTGCTCTTCCTCAACAATTGTATTTTTGTTGTTGGTCCTTTACAGGAAACGATTATATTTGTGTATTCATGTCTAGAAAAGTCTGATTAATTTTGTGACTAATACGTTTTTAGAGCAACATTTTTGCTTCTTTAAGCACTTTTTTTTGTCTTTTGGCTGTTGCTTCTGTGCACAAGAATGTTTGTATTAAGTCTGATTTATTTTGTGACCAATAAGTTTTTCAGTGCAATATTTCTGCTCTTCTAACCACTGTTTCTCTACTGTTGCATCTGCTCACTAGAATGTTTGTATATGCACTAATCATCCCTAAACAACACATTTTGTGCAGTGGTACACCCATACATTTGAAACTCTTTTTATGACATTTTCCTTTTTGTCTTTTTCAAATAAAACACATACACTCAATATTCTTTATTTGCTTGTTTTATAACTTTGCTATTTTTCTAAATATCCATGCTTAATATACAGGTACCATGTACTTAAGAATTAGGTGATTAAATCACTAGTAGAAGCTAAATTAACCAAGTAACAATTATAACCTAAACGTTTTTCACACGGGAACACTTTTTCTACATGTGCATCATAATTACTCCATTTTGTCCCCGGTGTATACAGAGTTCCTCTTTTGTTCTAACAATGGACCAGGCCGGTGGGTGGTAACACAATATTTATTTATTTTAAATTCAAAGAAAATCACACCATTTTTATATTGGGTAGCAATCACCAATTGGGTGATAATTACAATGAAAACCACAGAAATACACTTGGATAACCTTCTACAAGAACATATCCAAAGACAAATGAATAGGAGCACGTTTTCAATTAGGATAGGTAGCCCCTGAGTTAAGGTTTCCCCCTGCAATGTTCCCTTAACCCACAATTAATCAAATTCTGAGTGGATAGAAAGAAGCAGCAAGGAGTCAGGAATATGAGACAGCAAACAGAATCAAAATCCGACTTTCCCTCACCAAATAGGATTTCAAAACCCTTTGCAATGGCATAAATGGCACATTAATTATATGTGTGGTTAATGATATCCATATGTTTTATCACAGTATCAGGGATGTAATATCACTAGCAACTATAAGGTAAGGTATCACAAAAGGCATACCGTTCAAATAGCAACTTGAAATGGAAACACAGTGCAGCCCATTCACACGTTGACAAGTTGCAATTTTCTCTTTTTCAGTTTTAAATGTCAAAAACGTTTTTTAAGAAAAACTGGTGAAATACACAGAATCGGAATGCTGGATGATAGATGCACATCATAGGGACAATGTAGAAGTGAACGAGTGACTATAGCTGGATAATTGGATGAGATTTTCCAGGTGGAATGAGGTTCGATTTAGGTAAAATAAAGCAGTAAAAAAAGAAAATTGTTTTTAAAAAGAAGAGGCAAGTTTTACTTAAACTAAATTATATAGAGTATATGGTTAAAGAAAGACACGGTACGTTCCAAAATTGATTTGCAACGTCAACCTTTTCACCCCACGTTCAACTTTATGTGGGAATTATTTTGATTATTCCAACTGTGACTAAGCACTTATGATCTCTGCAAGACAGAAATAAATAGAAAAGTGGTGCTAACACCTGGAGATCAATGATAAAGATGCACAGAGAATTGTAACAGTTTTAACAAGGAATCAGGGTAGGGATAGTATTACTTAAAAAGTGGAACAAAGACAAAGGATCAAGATGGGGTAGGCTATGTGTGGCTATGGGATGGGGAAATACTCACAATCCGCACTTGAGTTTGGGGATTTGGACAGTCAACCGGTTCTGGATTCAAAAGCTCTGGTCACCGGATAGCGGTGGACACTCCTAACAGCAAGCAGCTGGGAAAGTGTGGTCACTAGATGGCAAGGGTAAAGCGGGCATGCAGGTAGTGAGAAAAAAGGCCGATTTGGTCACAAGATGCTCCCCAAGGGTACCACAGCTTTTCCCCTTTTGCTATTGGGATTTTTGTGGAGTTTTTCTGGATAATTGGTCCTGCTTGGATAGGGTCAGTTATGCTTTGGCCTAGCAGTAGAGTCTGGAATCTTGCAAAGGTGGATTTAGAATGTCTGGATACGTAGGCCCTGGAAATTCAAGAGAGAGTGTCTTTTTCTAAAAGCGGGTGACATCACCGGGTTTATTGATGGGCAGAACTGAGCTAGACCTACCCCGAAGAACCGGATAGGTCAGCCAATTTTGGTTGCCTCCTCTAGGAGGGGCCACAGTTTATGGGGTTGTGTTTTATGAGGTGCAAAGCCATCCCACAGTCCTTTTTGCCAAAAATCAATCTTAACATAAATTACACATTTGTACAGTTGTGGCACTTTAACAAATTACTTAGGCAGATTACATATTTCATGCAGAGCATGGCAGTCCAATTCTCACGTTTGTAGGACTTTGTTTCATCCGTCTAATAATTTTTCATCCTTTTCAGTGAGAAATGGCATACCTAAAATTCTATAACTTTATATATGTGTACATATTATCACAAGGCATGTTAATCTTGAATTTCAAAGTGGCACCATATACACTTACCTCAGAATATCCAATACTCTGCCATTTCTGTCCCTTATTTGCCACTGAAGGCTACCACGTCTTGAATTACAGCCATCAAAATTGCATCTAGATTGTGAAACTTTCGCATTTCTGTGTTGTCCAATTGCAGAGATAAAAGTCTCAAAGTTTTATTAATAACCTAGTCTTTAGAGCCAACATGGATGGCCTTTGTTCTTCAACTAGGCCCATTTTTTCCAGGCTACCACCAAATGTCAGTTCAGCCCAGGTTGGCCATGGAGTTTCCCCAGCTTGAGTGACTGGTGGTTGTCACTTCCAGAAGTCGCACTTAGGTGTACCAGATCTATTGTCTCAAGCTGAAGCCCAGTCAGAAGTCTGACAAGCGTGTGATATTTCTTTCTCTTGGTCCATTAAAAGTTTTTAAGGGCGGCAGTTAACACATATGTGTCCCAGATCTCCCTTGTGGCTTCTTTTGGGGGTAGGGCACTGCTGTTATCAGCACCCAAATGTCCCTTGGGCCATGGCAGAATCCTGTTTGGGCTGATTTCCCAGTACAGCCAAAAACATTTATTTCTTTATTTTATTTTATTCTGTTTTGAATCAGCAGCAAGCCTGTTGAAATAAAACCTCCCATATCTATTTCCCATCAAAACCCCCTTTACATTGCTAGGCCAAGACAGGGCCTTCTTTCAACATTACACCTTTAAAACAGGCATTTTTCCTTATTTGCAAAAGTGCATTTTAACGCATGGTGAAGTCTGCTGGGCTGACCATTTCTCTTCCTTCTGACTTCGCAACATTGTTTTGTAGCCCTAGTCAGTTTCACTTATACAGCAATCTGTTTAAGACACAGGTCCACTGAAATTGACATATGCCCTTAGAGCCAGGGTTTCTTTTGAAGCAGTGATTTTTGACATTGTGTAGTCCAAAAGTCAAGCATTTTCCCCTGCGGTTGAAAGTAAAGCTTCTTTTGATTTCCCAGACCGGGTCTGATACTGCCTGCCATTCAGGAATAAGGCTCTCTTTTTGTTGGAGCACAATCTGAACATGGATGTGCATGGCAGGGCCTCACTGATAAAAGCAGAGTAATGTAGAACAGATGAAAAGAGCATCAAAGAGGCATCATTTTAAATGTAAAATATTTCCCTTGTTCAAGGGGAAATGTTGAGCTAGCAGCAAAGCACTGCTGTTTTTCCATTTTCTTCTTGGGTGCATGTAAGAAACACACTGGCAGGCTTTCTCAATGTGCCCCCTTGTTCCATCCTGCCCAACAGGTGCTTGACAAAACAGTGCAGCCATCCTTTTGTAGCTGCAAAACGCAGTTTTGATGTGAGGCAGTGGTGCTCAAAAGAGCCAGTACAGCCATTTTGCTGTTAACTGCTGAAGTGCAGCTTGGTTATGGATGGGAATTCTGCTGAGTGGGTCAAGGTATCCCGCACACTAGAACATCCCATTGACCACTTGCTTGACTACATTGGCTCGAGAGCCACTCTTTCATCCAAAACATACGCAGACTGGCGTGTGGCATCAGAAAAATGCAGGAAGCCATCACTCCTATCAGTCACATGGCTTTCCGTATGGTTACCTGCCGACGGGATACATATTGAGGGATTTGGAACATAATGTTTTCAACCGTCTCATTGGAGAGCAAGACAAGCCCACCTTCTGTCTGAATTAGAGCTTCCAGAAATTGTTTTACTTGGCTCGGGACAAGGCTTGACTTTTTCTCATTGATGGAGAACTCCAGTTGGAAGAGTAGGTCTACAGTCTTTCGGGTGTTCTCTAGACACGCTTGATGTGTGGCTCCTGTTATTAGTCAGTCATCTAGATAAGGGTACACAGGAACGGACTGTCTGTGTAAGTGAGCTGCAACCACTGCCAGAAACTTGGTAAAAAAAACCCTCGGCGCTGAGGCAATGCCAAAGGGACGGAACTTGAATTGATAGTGAGTGTCTCCTATTTCGAACCACAGGTACTTTCTGTGCACTGGCAACATTGAAATATGAAAGTATGCATCTTTCATATCCAAGGTTGCTGTGTAATGCCAGTGCTTTAGCTGTTGAAGTACCTCCTGCAGAGTTGTCATCCTGAAACCTTGAGGCTTGGCATACTTGTTTGCAGGACGCAGATCTAATACAGGGTGCATAGGTAGATCCTTTTTGGCTGCAAGGAAGTATATTGAATAGATACCCTTGTTTACCTGGCGATCAGGGACGAGGTACTTCACTCACTTTTGCAGTAGGGCTTCCACTTCTGCTAGAAGGATAAGGAGATGGTCTTGTGTCATTCTTCTCGTTTGTGGCGGGTGGTACTGAGGTGTCTGGAGTAACTCACTACAGTATCCCTCGGCCTCTGACTTGAGCACCTACTTGTCTGAAGTAACCCTCTCCGAGGATGGGTGAAACATGTTATCCAACCTCCTACTGGAGATGAATGGGAGGGGACACGGACCAGGTGTTGAAAGCCCTGTTTGATATTTGATTCAAGGAATTTAGAGTTGTGTGCTCTTTTTCACTATCGCGAGTGCTTCGTCGACTGCCTTCCCAAACAAAGCAGACTCCTCTATAGGTTTGTTAATAAGGGAAGCCTGCATCTCAGGTTTGAACCCTGAGTTCCATAACCATGTGTGGCGCGTGAGAGGAGTCCCTTCAGCTAAGAATTGGCCAGCTGTCTCGGCGGAGCCCAAGGAATTTTTTTAATATGTTGGGTGACCTGTCTGTCCTCCTGAACAATAGTAAGCAATTGTAACTTGGCTGGCTCAGGAACACTTTCCAGGCCTTCTTGTACAAGACACAATTGAATGTCACTAAAACTGGCAAGCAAAGTAGTGGTGTTTGCAATACGGGTAGTATAGGCCGATGAAGTTGTGATCATTTTGACTAGGGCATACAACTTCTTACATTCCTTGTCAGGCGGGGCTTCAGCTGAATACAGTGGAACTCCTGCATGCTTCCTGGTTGTAGTAACAACCAGAGAACCAGGAACATTGTGCCCCCGAATATATAGGGGATCCGAGGGAGCAGGTCTAAAACATTTCCAACCTGAGGTTTGACTGCTCATGCTGAATGTTCTGCTACTTTTTTCAGAATAGCGTCTGCAAATATATAGTCTGGATCTGCTTCATGAGTGTGGGTTGTAGGCCATTGTCATCAAGCAATGTGTCTGGGTCCTGGGTTATAGGATCCTGTACATTGTCGTCCTGGTCTGGGATTTATTATAAATGTTCATCCTGATCATAATGATCATCAAGGAAAATATCATGTATCAGTGTGTTTAGGTATGGGTGAGGTAGGTTGAATAGAAGGGGGCTGAACTCTAGGTGATTTAAATGGCTTAGTGCCCTCGTCTAAGGGAAGAGATCTTTTAGGAAACCTGTCAGAGAAATAAATAAATTCAGGGACTTTCTACATGTTCGGTTCAAGTCTCTCCCTTGTCCAAGTCCCTGTGTTCGGGGGTTTTGCGGAGCAGGAAAATTACCTCGTCTTAAACAGGACTTTTGTAACCCAGTCAAAGAGGAAGAATCTTGTACATACCTGTGTGATAAAGCAGGAGGGGAATCCTGGATTCCAGTACCATGAGTATCAGTATGGTTAGGTGTTTTTGAAGGTTTCTCCCTTAATTTAGAGTGAGTTAGAATTATCAACGTGTGTTTCGACGAGTCCAAAATGTCCATCAAAGATTTAGGAGGAGCACCATGTGAAGTTGCAGACTTTGAACGATGCGCTGAACTAAGAGGCGGAAATGCATCAGGCTGCGAACAGGTAGGTTCTCCAGGTTTTGTCATGGATTTCGATGCACACTGCCAGAGTGTTCCTCATCTGATGAGACAGCTCCGGTAGGGGAATGGGATTCGGCCTGCATAGAGTAGGCTGCCCACCACTTTGTGTGCCATTCTTTAAGCGTCTTAGGCTTTAAGAGTCAACAAGCCTTGTGTAAGAAACCTGGAGGTGTCTCACCTGCTAGTCCCCAGAGATCTGTCATCCATGTGGCCAAGACACAGCCATCGCTTTTGGATCCAGTTCCTGGGGGTGGACCAGTGTGGGAGAATCACCTGGATGAGGGGTCGTCGGGGAGTTTAAGTGTGACACAGGAAGATGAGAGGTGGTATCCCCTTCCTTGTAACACGTTTTCTCCATCCTACCTGTTAGGATACCTAGGAACTCAACCCCCGCTCCCCCTCCCCGACACAAACACGTTCTCATAGACAGTTCATCGTGAGCAAGAAACTGACTAACACCAGAGCCGTATGCCTTACATGTCCTAACACAAGGGTCAGGCAGAGTCAGGCAATTACTGATAATTACACACACCTCCATCACACTTCCCCACATGGATAAAAGGCGGAGCACGAAAGCACACTCTGAGCTAGGCAAAACACCTGAGGAAGCAGCAGTTCTAAGATGGCAGTTTAATATGAGGATAAAGACAGCAAGCCCAGAAAGGGTTGGAAGGAGGGAATTGCCCTTTGCCTTTTCAGAGGAAGAAAACCGTTACTTTCATGAGCCCTCGAGGATAAGAAACATAAGACCGGGAATTAAAGCTGAAGAAACGTGCATTATGTGTCGAAAGTACCAGGGGCTTTCCCGCATCACCGGCCGAAGCTGGGAGGAGTGCTTGATGCTGTGGTACTGTCCTTGGCTCTGACAACAAAGCCGGTCCAGTAATGTCAGCAAAGCCGGTGAGTCGGGGAGACAGATAGCAGACTGGTCTGTGTTAGAACCAAGGTTGCAAGTGGCAACATTGTATCAAGAAATCTGCAAAGAACAAAGTCTAGCATATGTGATGAGCAACACAAATATAATTGAATATCCAAGGAGTGAGTGAACTTTTGAAACCCCAAGTAGATGCCATATACAGAGTGGTCCGGCACCACGTGGGTGCTCAGTCGAAGGTCGCTTTAAGGTAGCTAACTGAAAGTGTAAAACTGTAAACTGTGAAATCGAAGTAGTCCTACAACAGGTCAAGCCAAACGCTGTGCACATTTGAAAATCTTTGATAGCAAATAAGAACAGTAATTGGTCTGAGCCCTGCTGAGGGAGACTAATTGTAAAAATTGGATCGAAGCCTGACTGAGGGGGTTTCGGGTGAATTGTGAGTCACCCGAGAGACGATTGTGGTACAAAAGGGGATCTGAGCCCGGCTGAGGGGGATCCAGGGTGAAGAGTGAATTACCCTGCTTGAATACTTGGAAAGAAACTTTTTTGTTTGTTTGATACATCAGGCCCTCTGGAGAAGAGACTTTTGATAACTTAATAGACTTGGGCTTAGAAGGCCCTGATGCTTGAAATAGAACTGTGTCCTTGTGCCGAAGATGCCCATGAGGGTGCTGTGTACGAGTGAACCGCCTTGTCCTGTGCTGAAAACGTAGGGAAGGGAGGCCAACGGCCTGAACATCCTGACTTATCATTTTGTGACATTTTCTTTCTTTTTCATGAACATTTCCCCACACTATTTGTAAATTAGTGGTAAGGATTGTCATAAGTTTTTTTTAGTATAGGCCCTTTTTATTTTGACGAGACTCCACTAGGAATGCATTATATTTATGTAATGGTCGTAGCTTGCTCCCATCTTAGATTTAGGTTTAGATAGGCGTTTATCATACCCTTGATAATGTTCAATAAACAACCTTGAACTGTGGTCACTTGTGTCTGTCTTACTTTGATACCATGGCTTCCTTACACTTGCAAGACCTTTCATCATGATCAAGAGGCAAACAGTTGTTACACTCTTTGTGAGTGTCCCTCCAATGGAACTTCCTGTGATGGGAAGGGCAATATTTTAATGGTGTTCTCTACATAATCAGATATAATGAAAGGAGCAACCAGACAAAGGAAAATACATGGACGGACAAGAACAGACGTTCTCTAATGAAGAAGAATGACGAGAATAAGACCCTCCACTCTTCCGACTTTCAAAGGCTGAAGCCTAATGAAGGCTGGAGCCAGTCGTCGAGAGTCCACAAGAAGTCTTCAGACGGTAGAGGTAGACAGTCAAAGGGACAACGAAAGTACATCGAAAGCTGGAATGTAGTTCGAATAATAGCAATATATCCATAGCACGCTATGGGTTCCACATTACGCGACAGACCAGTATGGCGAAAAAAAACAATCTTTGGGACCTGAAAGCGTGAAGGATCATGCTTACACTACACGTCACGTTAGGGATAGTGTTACACGGCCAAGTTGGCATCCCTTTTCTAACTTAAAAAAAAAGATGCAATACTCTGTGATTACCACTAGATGTCAAACTACATGCATAGTATGTGATTCTAAGCGGATTCACAAGCAGCATCAGAAATGTAGGTTTCATCTTTGTCAATAAAAATCAGCTTGCTCTGATAAAAGATAAGCTGGTCACTAAAATGGTCACCTTTACTGATCAGATGAAGCTTCTAAATATTAAGTATTGTCAATTTTCCCAAAAGCCATTAATAGAAATATCAATGATTCTATATGGCTTGGAGCTTTTGCTGGTCAAGTTAAGGAAGTGGCTTAATGTGTTTTAAGGAAACATATGGCGTTTAGGTTTTAGGAGTGCCACTGCCCTTGCCAATAGAGTTGAGGCTAAAGTCCATGTGGCTTACGTACAAGGGGGTGAAACTGGGCTTATATTTTAAGATAAAGGAAGATAGTAGGAATCTCTGTATGCAAGGTTAGGGGATATAGAGCGGAAACATCTTGACCCTTTATTCATTTATTTATTTATTTATTGGGTATTTATAATGCACCTATACACGATGTGTTTCGAGAGCATTATAAATAATAACATCTTTATTTTCTCATTTACAAATGTTATACACATTATGCATAGTACCAAGATACTTGCAAGTTTAAAACAAAAGCTACAGGCAGGTGGCTGTAACCCAGGCATCTCTAGTGGTGTGTATGTCTGAAAGTAATGAAGCCATATCATGGTTTGCAGAGATCTTAAGTTGTGCCATGTTAGGTGTGATGTAGCAAACCGATCTTGGGTTTTAGATACATATCGTATTTCACTCTATTACATGTTGTTATGCATTAATAATATGTACAGGAATGCCCAGCAGCACGCAATACAAACAGCATAACTTATAGAACTGATTTGGGACGCCTGCTTCAGCATGTCCTTTTTAAGAAACAAGAGTGTGCATCAAGCAATGATGTGAGAGACATGAATGGTGGTTTTGTGCATTACTTTTAGCAGGATTTACAAATGTCATCTTTAGCAAGTACTTTGAATGCATTTTACTGTTGTATGGCAGAACATTTAGCAAATATTAGTAGTAAATTTGCGTCAAGTGGCGGCCAATAAATAAATGCAAGATTAAAGGGGAAAATCAGAAATAGAAGGGAAAATTAAAAACTTAACACAGAACTACTTGTATAATGATAACCCAGCTAGCCTAGACAGACTACTAACTACTTACTAACGCAGCGTAGTATATATATATATTTTTTTTTATTTGTATAGAATCTTTTTAGATTTTTACAAAGGAGTTTTCGTAGGTACAGATACATGAGAAAAAAAAAATGTTGATCACTATTGCTGTTCGTGTCCAAGAAAGTTGTTGCAAGAGCTTTAATCGTCTAAACTTTGCAAGTCAATCTAGATCATCATCTAGCTCGTGGATGCAGTTTCCCGCTGACATCAGAGATGGTTCATCTTTTCCATGCCGATGATTAGAAGTTTTGCTGTCGGAATTAGCCATCTAGTTCGAGCTCCTGTGATTAGACGGTTCCACCACGTGTCTTCATCATCTACGAAAGAGTTTATATGCAGAGGGCCGAAAAAGACGTCCCTTTCTTGTGCAATCGCCGGGCAGACCATCAGGAGGTGCCTTATAGATTCTATTGTTTGCAGATTTTTGCAAAGTCAGCAGGTTTTCTCTTTAGTGGCTGCTCTTATACCTAAGATTTCCTGGGTGGGTAGCAGATTGAGACGGGCTTTCAGTAGAGTTTTCATTAGCAATTTGCTTGGATATTTTATGCAATACTCCATAGGCTCTCTAAGCTAGTTGGGAACAGGTGGCATATGGCTTAGCAGTTTATTTGAAACTGCTTTTTCGTTCGTATTTATACAATCAAGCCATTCCATTTTCGATTTGATTCTTAAAGGGTTTTGGAGTAGTTCTTCTTCTGAACAAGCTATCTCCTGCAGTGTTTGTTGTTGAAATTCGACCCATTGTTTTAGCATCTGATTATTTCCTTTGGTGATTTCTTCGTTGATCATGCGGTATATTTGAAGGCTCTCTGGGTGTCGAATCTTTCTAAATACTGAATTGTGCTTTGGGCCACTATTGCAATTAGAGAGAGCAGGCTGAGTTCTCGTCTTATTGCTGCGGACGATGTAGATTTTGGAAGTACAAGTGCTGTTCGCCAGATGAAGCCTTCCAATTTAGTCCAGAGAGTGGACGGGATTGAAGGTGTTGCATCCATGCCGTATACTATGGACGGAATTACTTTTGCCTTGTAAAACTGAATTGCAGGTAGCAGGCTAAATTTGCCGTATTTCCTATCAACTGCTCGAAGCTGGGCTGTTAGGTGTTTAGTCTTTGTCCATAAAGATTGTTGCATACTTGATGCGTTCTTAGAGCTGTCGATTTCGACTCCTAAGTATTTAAACGTTGAGACAACTTCGATTTTTGACTGAAGGAGGAACCACTGCAGGCTTTCTTTCTTCTTGTTCCCTAGTTTCTGCATGATCAAGACTTTATTTTATTTTATTTATTTATCTCCAGATTGTTGTCCTTGGTATACTGTGCAAGGTTATCCAGTTGGCGCTGGAGTCCGACCTGTGTGTGGTCCAAGATGATCAGGTCGTCGGCATATAAAAGTCGATTGACCCTTACGGTGCAGACTTTAGGTGGAAATGACCTGATCGTATCTTGAGAATCTTTAAAGTCGCCTAAAAAGGATATGAAGAGTGCGGGCGCCAACGGACAGCCCTGCTTCACTCCACGGTGAGAAGGTATATAATCGGATAATAGACCTTGGTTGTTCAGGCGTACAGAAACACTGGTGTTCGAGTGCAGGGCGATTATGGGAGCCAGGATTTCATCAGGACAATTCCACACCTTTAGTTTATTCCACAGTTTTGACCTATCCACTCTGTCAAACGCCTGGGATAGGTCAACGAATGCTAGGAAAACTCTTGGTGCTCCCAACAAGACTTTGGGCCTCATTACACGGAAGGCGGTAATGGTTAACGGCCACCGTTAATGGTAACGGTGACCGTTAACCATTACCGCCTTACTACGAGGTCCCTTAGCGGGTTGGTGCTTAAATGCCTGCTTTTTGCAGGCGTTAAAAACCAACCCGCTAAGGGACCTTGGTGCTAATTAGGGCACCGCAAAATTGCGGTGCCGTAATTAGCTTCTTCCCCATTCCCATTATGCCCTATGGGGCAAAAATGGGAATGGGGAAGGGCAATGGTGAAAGGGGGAATTACCGCCCCGCCAACCTTGGAATAGGGCGGTAATTCCCCTTTCCACCAAGGCGGTGCCGGTAATTTACCGGCATGGTAATAGCACCCTGGATTACCGCCTTCCGTGTAATGAGGCCCTTTGTCTTTAATGATACTCAGGATCATTATATTAGCTGCAGTGCTTGCATTTTTCTGGAATCCAGTGTGCAGTGAGTCTGCAGAGGGGGAAATCCGTGCCCATTTCTGAAAGTGACTCAGGAGGATTGTGGCGAAGACCTTACCGATGACGTTCAGCAGGGCTATAGAGCGGTATTAAAGCAGAGGCATTATGAACATGGAGAAAAGGCAGGCCATCTTCTGGTTAGTCAACTGAAGCAGCAGGAGAACATGAGGAGAATTCCTTTACTTGTGAGCCAAGATAACTCATCACCCAGGCCCTGATTATGACTGTGGATGAATTCATAGGTTTCTATAATTCCCTCTATATTTGGGACCCACTCTTCCCTATCAGCAAAAGATAGTTCCTCTTCCTGCTTATATAAAATGAATATTACTAAGATTAGTAAAGAATTTAGAGAAATGCCAAAAAAGCCAATTGTGGGATTTAAATGTCAAGATGCTTTTAACTCTTTGGGGGTAATTCATAGAAATCAGCGCACAAGTGGCGCACACTGCTGGCGCTCAGTGTGCACGTGCGGCAGTCTGAGCCAGCCGCGTGTGCCAAAACCTATTTCAGCGCACCGCGTATTCATGGATTTCAACATCCATAACCAGCCATGGCACAGAGTGGGGCAGCGACCCTGCAGCAGCGCCAGTTACGCCCCCAACC
Organism: Ambystoma mexicanum; assembly: GCF_040938575.1. Lineage (NCBI taxonomy): Eukaryota > Metazoa > Chordata > Amphibia > Caudata > Ambystomatidae > Ambystoma > Ambystoma mexicanum. The sequence goes on from NC_090926.1 coordinate 1,131,482,662, forward strand.
CGGCCCTGTGCGCCATGAACAGTGCACAAATCCAGTACATGGTGCAAAGGCCAGTGGACCAGCATACAGCCCCCCAACCACGAAAATGCGTGTAAATCTCCCTGTGCACGCCCCAGAATACACGTACCCCGCTCGCGCCACGTAAATTGTGTAGAAAAAGCACCCCCCTGTGGCGTGGGCTGCCTGTGGGGTATGCTCAGGGTGGATGGGGTGCCTATGTGTATTTGGGGGGTGTGCGGGACGTTTCACACACGGTAGGCCTTGTGGGAGTGGGGTACGTGTATTTGGGGGGTGCGCGGGAAGTTTCATACGCAATAGGCCCTGTGCGAGCAGGGTACGTGTATTTGGGTGGTGCGTGGGAAGTTTCACATGCGATAGGCCTTGTGGGAGCGGGGCACGTGTATTTGGGGGGTGCACGGGAAGTTTCACATGCGGTACGCCTTGTGGGAGCGGGGTACGTGTATTTGGGGGGTGTGCGGGAAGTTTCACACGGGATAGGCCTTGTGGGAGCAGGGTACGTGTTTTTGGGGGGTGCGCAGGAAGTTTCACGTGCGATAGGCCATGTGTGAGCAGGGTACGTGTATTTGGGGGGTGTGTGGGAAATTACACACGCGATAGGCCTTGTGCGAGCGGGGTATGTGAATTTGGGGGGTGTGCGGGAAGTTTCACATGCGATCGGCCCTTTGCGAGCGGGGTATGTGTATTTGGGGGGTGTGCGGGAAGTTTCACACGCAATAGGCCTTGTGGGAGTGGGGTATGTGTATTTGGGGGGTGCGCGGGAAGTTTCACACGCGATCGGCCCTGTGCGAGCGGGGTACATGTATTTGGGGGGTGCGTGGGAAGTTTCACACGCAATAGGCCTTGTGGGAGCGGGGTACATGTATTTGGGGGGTGCACGGTAAGTTTCACATGCGGTACGCCTTGTGGGAGCGGGGTACGTGTATTTGGGGGTGCGCGGGAAGTTTCACACGCGATAGGCCTTGTGGGAGCTGGGTACATGTTTTTGGGGGGTGCGCAGGAAGTTTCACGTGCGATAGGCCATGTGTGAGCAGGGTACGTGTATTTGGGGGGTGTGTGGGAAATTACACACGCGATAGGCCTTGTGCGAGCGGGGTACGTGAATTTGGGGGGTGTGCGGGAAGTTTCACATGCGATCGGCCCTTTGCGAGCGGGGTACGTGTATTTGGGGGGTGCGTGGGAAGTTTCACACGCGATAGGCCTTGTGGGAGCGGGGTACGTGTATTTGGGGGGTGCACGGGAAGTTTCACACGCGATAGGCCCTGTGGGAGCGGGGTACGTGTATTTGGGGGGTGCGTGGGAAGTTTCACACGCGATAGGCCTTGAGGTAGCGGGGTACATGTATTTGGCGGCTGCGTGGGAAGTTTCACACGCGATAGGCCTTGTGGGACGGGCATATGTTTATTTGCGGGGTGCGCAGGAAGTTTCACACGAGATAGGCCTTTTGGGAGCGGGGTACGTGTATTTGGGGGATGTGTGGGAATTTTCACACGCGATAGGCCCTGTGTGAGCGGGGTACGTGTGTTTGGGGGGTGCGCAGGAAGTTTCAGACACGATTTGGCATCGTGGGCCCTCTTGGGTGTGCGGTTCCCCCCCCCATGCCCTGCAGGCAGCCCACACCACAAGGGACTACCTTACAACCCTCCCCATGCTCTGCTGGCAGCCCACACCATAGGGGACTACCCTACAACCCTCCCCATGCCCTGCAGGCAGCTCACACCTCAGGGGACTACCCTACAACCCTCCCCATGCCCTGCAGGCAGCCCACACCACAGGGGACTACCCTACAACCCTCACCATGCCCTGCAGGCAGCCCACACCACAGGGGCCTACCCTACAACCCTCACCATGCCCTGCAGGCAGCCCACACCACAGGGGACTACCCTACAACCCTCACCATGCCCTGCAGGCAACCCACATGGCACCATGCACTTGTGAGCACACTTGTGAGCCCTGACTCATGTCCCCCTGCATCCCCACCCAGCAGTGATGGGCACATGCCAGCAGGCCCTCGACTCATGTCCCTCCACCCCCTCACCCACCTAGCAGTGACGGGCACCTGCCAGCAGGCCCTGACTCATGTCCCCACCCCAATACGTCATCACGATCCACACTCATGGCCCTTATGGCCACCCAAATCCCACCCCACGCCACCCCAGTCCAAACACCCAAACAAGTATTCCATCCACCCCACATTGAAATCCCCATGTCATGATAGATCCCAAATGGCAAGTACAATACAATGTCTGTCACACACACACACAATGGGTGCAAGTGAATGAGAAAACCCACATCGTGACATGCATGAAACCAATGACAGAATACCACACAAATGAAGTATGAAACCAAAATGTATTAAATACAAAAGCAAGGGAATGAAAGAAAATCACACAATAATAGAAATAATAAACAAAGGGCTGCATATCCAATATAAATGAAATAAAATATATGAATGCTGCATCAAAATAAATCCAAATGAAAATGTCTCCAAAGGGTTTGTCCATCAAACAAAATCCAAATGAAAAAATAAATCCATAGCTCCATGGAAAAAAATGAAGTCCAATCCAGTCTTCAACTATATACAATTTCCAAATCCAGGGTCCATGAGCCCAACAATCCAAATGAAACCTACCAAAAACCCTACCTAATAAACAACTATATTAAAAAAGGTGGGGCATAGTCCATGTGCCCCAAATGAAATGAAAATACACAGGAAACCTAACACTAATTAACTATATATAATGGTGGCGGGCAATTCCTACGGCTCACTTGTTGATTTCTCGGGCCAGGGCCTCATCGAACTCCTGTTCTGGAGGCGGGCCTGTTCCCTGGCCCCGAGGTCTCGCAGGGATAATGCCATGTCCAGCTCCAACTCCCTGCGAATTTCCTCGAGGCACTCAGCCCGCCTCAGCGCCCTGTGCATGGAGTTCTCCGCCCTGACCATAGTGAGCCGTGCCTCTTCCGTCAGCTGCCGTTCCGCATCTATTTGCTGGCCCAACCGCTGCCACATGGAAGACACTCCCAATCCAGGGTCCCCCTGCCCTCCGGCCGATGCCTGCCCCTCTGATGTTGATGGCCCCAAGCCATCATCGCTCCCACCTTGAGCCTGCTGCTGCCGTGCATGTACCCTGCCTGTTGATGCCTGCACGTCCTCCTCCTGCTGGGGTCCAGTTGTTGGGGTAGCCACCCCTGCTGGACCTATGACTCCCGACTGTGGCAGGGATGTGTCCTCCACCAGCCTGGCCGCTGGGTCAGAGGCAGCTCCACAGGGTACCCAGGTGATACTTGGGCTGGAAGATGGCACGGAGGACGACTGGTGCATAGGGGGTTCAGTTTAGGAGGGGGTCGGTACAAGGTCCAGCAGACGGAGGAACCCAGCACTGGTGACCCATCCTAGTAGGTCGACGCAGTCAAAGAGGCATCCCAAATAACGTGCAGGGTCCTCACAAAAACCCTGCACGTCATCCCGGATGCCCCGTTGACGCAACGCCATCCCAGCCAGGACAGGCTCAACACGGTCCCGGATTGCCACGTTGTTGTTCGCGGATCCCCTCCCTTCGAATGGGTCTGGACGAAGGCAGCCCTGCTGGTGCGGGATGATGCAGTCACAGGTTTGGGGACAGGATTACACACAGACACCTCCGCGGTGGCCTGTGCTGCCTCCTGTCCCTGCCCCTGGACTGCACCACTAGCACCAGTGGAATCCCCCCTCCAGACCCTGTGTCTGGCCCTTCCACGGCCTCCTCCTCAACCCCAACCAAACCCACCACCAACCTGGATGACTCCGTGCCATCTTCCTCCATCGGACCCTGTGGGGTCTCAGCTGCCCCTTCTGCTGCCGAGGAGTCCACCACCGACCTCCACCTCTTGGACCTACCCTCGGCAGCTGTGGCCGCGGACTCAGCACCAAACCCCTCACTCCCCGACGAGATGACAACATGGGAGCGGGCCTGGGCCTTGAATCTCCGGCTGGCGGTGGGATCCGCCCACTTCATCAGTTGACGCTGCGGACAGGGAGAGACAGAACAGAGGCATCAGGGCACTGTACAATGGTCTGATACACCCATGACAGTTACGCATGAGTCGCAGTCTCAAACTTCACACATGGCATCACACTCCCCAACACACATATCATTTGAACCCACACATATGTGCAAATCAACAGGAATGTTGCAGCAGGCAGCACCATCCATACACATGCAACAGCATGAGCATCCGAAGGTTAGCCTGACATCACATGCTACACGGGGAGTGCCAAACACATGCACACACGTCACCAGACACACATGCATCTGTACATCTCCACCACCTGTCGCAGTGAAATCTTCGGCATCCATGTCACATCTGCCAATCAACCTCCTACATGTTGCTGTCACATGCATCCATGGTGTATCACAGTGGCACATTTGTCAAATACACACACATGCGCATGTACATTGTGCACATACATGAAGGTGGAACCAGCATCCATGTGTCACACCACAACCATGCCACAGTAAATACATATGAATTTAAACATATGTGTGCACCGACACATGCAGTTGTGCACCATGCATTTGAACGCATACACCATTGATGTGCCTCACACATGACAGGACTCACATGTGGCAGGCTCATGTCCCTGTACATACACATCCATGCATGGCCCTTCCAAGACATATGTGCAACCTGCACACTCCTGCCACACCTCAACATGCACAGCATCCAATCAGTACGCCTGGAAACTTACCGCTCGACTCCAGATGGGTCTGCCTCGAAGGATCTGGAGCGCTGGGTTTATGCATTCCAGGACCCTCATCTGGATGTTGGTGAGGCGGACCTGGCACCCCTCTGCATGCTTTGCCTTCAAGAGGCTCCGGGCCTTGCTGAGGGTCCTGGACCTGAAGTCCTCCCAGCGCTTCCGGACGTGTTGCATGTCGCGGGCTGCCACCCCCTCCACGTTGATGGCAGCCACGATGTCCTTCCAAATCCCCTTCCGTCCTTCATTGTCAGCGCGTGAACTTCCAAAGATGGCATCATAATGCCCCAGAACTTGCTCCACCAGGATGCCAACTTCATTGGCACTGAAGCTGGCAGCCCTCTGCCTCTCTGGCTGGGGTTTGCCAGTGGTGTCCGATGGTGTTTGCCCCGACATAGAAACCCCCGAGGCAGGTGTGGGTGGGCAACTGGGTCCTTCGGCTGGGCTGTGGAGCGATGGAATACCAGTCGGGAGTCTTCTGTTCCAGCAGTGGTGGTCACAGCAACTGGTCCCCTTCAGATGACTGATGTGCATGCACCAAATAGCAGGGCACGTGGCCATCAGGCAGGCAGGCAGCAGCGGATGGCAGGTGTGAGCATGCTCGGGGCTCTGGGGGAGAAAGGAAAATGGCTTTATGGGCCAGAGCGTGGTCTTCCATGTGTTGTCGCGTGGCCAGCTTGATACGGAGTGATTTGGCACTTGAAAAAACTGCACGTCAGCATGTAATTTGAGGAAAGGCCCTTAGCACGTAAGCGTGTCTGTGACGTAACGCGCACAGGCTTTTCCCTCAACACGGGTGCATGTTGATTGTACACGTGCACAAACTGCATGTCCGGGTGTCACTGCGTGTAATTGGAGGAAAGGCCCTTAGCGCGTACGCGTGTAAGTGACGTTGCACGTGTGGGCTGGCTTAAAAGGCATGCGTAGGATGCCATTTTCTTGTACGTGCTTTTTGTGGAAAGCGAGCGGGTGATTCTTGTACTTCTTGTCAGTTCACACGCGATTACTTCACAACGGTTCCAGTTCGTACTCCTTGTATATTCAGACGGCATTTAATTCTTCTTTTGGCGTGGGTGTTGCCAACACGCACACATGCGTCTTTTTCACTTTCTTTTTCCAGGCAGAGGTTGAATCGCGCACGTATTTTTCAACTGTGGTTGCCCCTGCGTGTTGCGTACCGGTTCAGAGGTCATTGTAGCCTGCGTGTACCACGCGTACACTTATTTTTGTGTTTCTGTGTGCCACAGCGTAGTGCGTGTTTTTCATTCCACGCACACGGTCTGCCAGGGGTCGCGAGCATGTTAAATTTTGTTTTACGGCTGCCTGAGCATTGTGTGACCAGTCATCTTCCCGCAGGGGTCACAGACAGCCTTGCTAGAGCACTAGGGTATGTATTCCATCTAGTACCCTACCCCTTTTACCCCAATTGCCCAGGACAATTGTTTACTGCACCTCCCATTCGCACAACAACATCAGTGCCATGGTTGGGAGGCGACCAAGCAGTAAGGGAGGCAAAGGTGGCCGAGGTCAAAGAACTGGGCGCGGTAGGGGACGTGGCCAGGATGTGCAGGGTGGCCCAAGAGGCCAGTGTGTGGAGGACCAATCAGGGACACCTATGCCACCCCCCCCTATGGGTCGGGGAGATGTAGCTGACACCATCCCAGCTCAGGCCTTGTTAACCCGGCCCATATTGTCAACCGAACCGGCACAGGATGACTCCCAGGCTGACTTCTGTGTCACCAAGTCAAAGCCACGTGTGGCGGTGAAAGTTGCTGTCACCAGGCCACGTGGATCTGGGGCAGCAATGTCATCTGCTGCCCCAAGTAGCCAGGGTGAGGAGGCTGCAGGGGCAGCTCAATACACCCCAGCTCCGAGTCTCCCACCCGGGACAGTGTTGGTCCAAGTCCATCACATCGAGGTTGGTCCTGCCAAATTCACCCAGCAGCCAATGTGTTACGCTCACCTGGTACCCATAGGGGCGACGGTCGGAACTGGATGGCTGCAGCCTCCACCAACATGAATTGTAGTGCAGAGATGACTGGCTGGACTGCAGCTCAATTTCGTCTGCTTGACCCGTAGGAGTATTCTCCTGCTGAAAGCGGAGAAAAGGAATTAGCCACCCGTGGATTGAGCGAGCACACCCCCACCGTTTTCCCACTAATCACCTCCGATATTCCCTTTCACCAGTCTCACCTTATGCGTTTGAATGATGAGCTCTCCATCCTGCGTGGAGTGCAGGGGCGCATAGATAACCAGTTACTTCACTGGTCCAAAGTAGTCCCAGGTAAGAAGTTCCCCAAGACCACACCCGAGTAAAAAATAGTCCCTGAAACAAAGTAGTTCCTTCCAGGCCTCACGTTGGCTTGGATTCTTTGCAGCATGGTCTGCAAGAGGTAAGTTTCTTCATATGAGCCTGGCGCCTATGGCGCCTGGAAACTTACCGCTCGACTCCAGATGGGTCTGCCTCGAAGGATCTGGAGCGCTGGGTTTATGCATTCCAGGACCCTCATCTGGATGTTGGTGAGGCGGACCTGGCACCCCTCTGCATGCTTTGCCTTCAAGAGGCTCCGGGCCTTGCTGAGGGTCCTGGACCTGAAGTCCTCCCAGCGCTTCCGGACGTGTTGCATGTCGCGGGCTGCCACCCCCTCCACGTTGATGGCAGCCACGATGTCCTTCCAAATCCCCTTCCGTCCTTCATTGTCAGCGCGTGAACTTCCAAAGATGGCATCATAATGCCCCAGAACTTGCTCCACCAGGATGCCAACTTCATTGGCACTGAAGCTGGCAGCCCTCTGCCTCTCTGGCTGGGGTTTGCCAGTGGTGTCCGATGGTGTTTGCCCCGACATAGAAACCCCCGAGGCAGGTGTGGGTGGGCAACTGGGTCCTTCGGCTGGGCTGTGGAGCGATGGAATACCAGTCGGGAGTCTTCTGTTCCAGCAGTGGTGGTCACAGCAACTGGTCCCCTTCAGATGACTGATGTGCATGCACCAAATAGCAGGGCACGTGGCCATCAGGCAGGCAGGCAGCAGCGGATGGCAGGTGTGAGCATGCTCGGGGCTCTGGGGGAGAAAGGAAAATGGCTTTATGGGCCAGAGCGTGGTCTTCCATGTGTTGTCGCGTGGCCAGCTTGATACGGAGTGATTTGGCACTTGAAAAAACTGCACGTCAGCATGTAATTTGAGGAAAGGCCCTTAGCACGTAAGCGTGTCTGTGACGTAACGCGCACAGGCTTTTCCCTCAACACGGGTGCATGTTGATTGTACACGTGCACAAACTGCATGTCCGGGTGTCACTGCGTGTAATTGGAGGAAAGGCCCTTAGCGCGTACGCGTGTAAGTGACGTTGCACGTGTGGGCTGGCTTAAAAGGCATGCGTAGGATGCCATTTTCTTGTACGTGCTTTTTGTGGAAAGCGAGCGGGTGATTCTTGTACTTCTTGTCAGTTCACACGCGATTACTTCACAACGGTTCCAGTTCGTACTCCTTGTATATTCAGACGGCATTTAATTCTTCTTTTGGCGTGGGTGTTGCCAACACGCACACATGCGTCTTTTTCACTTTCTTTTTCCAGGCAGAGGTTGAATCGCGCACGTATTTTTCAACTGTGGTTGCCCCTGCGTGTTGCGTACCGGTTCAGAGGTCATTGTAGCCTGCGTGTACCACGCGTACACTTATTTTTGTGTTTCTGTGTGCCACAGCGTAGTGCGTGTTTTTCATTCCACGCACGCGGTCTGCCAGGGGTCGCGAGCATGTTAAATTTTGTTTTACGGCTGCCTGAGCATTGTGTGACCAGTCATCTTCCCGCAGGGGTCACAGACAGCCTTGCTAGAGCACTAGGGTATGTATTCCATCTAGTACCCTACCCCTTTTACCCCAATTGCCCAGGACAATTGTTTACTGCACCTCCCATTCGCACAACAACATCAGTGCCATGGTTGGGAGGCGACCAAGCAGTAAGGGAGGCAAAGGTGGCCGAGGTCAAAGAACTGGGCGCGGTAGGGGACGTGGCCAGGATGTGCAGGGTGGCCCAAGAGGCCAGTGTGTGGAGGACCAATCAGGGACACCTATGCCACCCCCCCCTATGGGTCGGGGAGATGTAGCTGACACCATCCCAGCTCAGGCCTTGTTAACCCGGCCCATATTGTCAACCGAACCGGCACAGGATGACTCCCAGGCTGACTTCTGTGTCACCAAGTCAAAGCCACGTGTGGCGGTGAAAGTTGCTGTCACCAGGCCACGTGGATCTGGGGCAGCAATGTCATCTGCTGCCCCAAGTAGCCAGGGTGAGGAGGCTGCAGGGGCAGCTCAATACACCCCAGCTCCGAGTCTCCCACCCGGGACAGTGTTGGTCCAAGTCCATCACATCGAGGTTGGTCCTGCCAAATTCACCCAGCAGCCAATGTGTTACGCTCACCTGGTACCCATAGGGGCGACGGTCGGAACTGGATGGCTGCAGCCTCCACCAACATGAATTGTAGTGCAGAGATGACTGGCTGGACTGCAGCTCAATTTCGTCTGCTTGACCCGTAGGAGTATTCTCCTGCTGAAAGCGGAGAAAAGGAATTAGCCACCCGTGGATTGAGCGAGCACACCCCCACCGTTTTCCCACTAATCACCTCCGATATTCCCTTTCACCAGTCTCACCTTATGCGTTTGAATGATGAGCTCTCCATCCTGCGTGGAGTGCAGGGGCGCATAGATAACCAGTTACTTCACTGGTCCAAAGTAGTCCCAGGTAAGAAGTTCCCCAAGACCACACCCGAGTAAAAAATAGTCCCTGAAACAAAGTAGTTCCTTCCAGGCCTCACGTTGGCTTGGATTCTTTGCAGCATGGTCTGCAAGAGGTAAGTTTCTTCATATGAGCCTGGCGCCTATGGCGCCAGGACTGATCCCATATATGAGCCTGGCGCCTAGGTGGCTGGGTTTTCAATAGGTGTCTGGATGCCTGCTCCCTGGACTGATGGACTTGGTCTGGATATCCGGGGGTAGGCATCATGACAGCACTCCCCCCCAAGGCCCCTCCTAAGGTCGTTCTTCCCCTTGGTCCTGGTTTGTCTGGGAAATTCCGATGGAATCTTTCCACCAATCGAGGTGCATGAACGTGGTTACTAGGCTCCCATGACCTTTCTTGTGGCCCGTAACCCTTCCAGCCAATTAAATAAAAAAGTTGTGATTTGACCATCTTAGAGTCCAGAATATTTTTAACTTCGAATTCGGGTTCCCCTGGCTCCAGGTTGTACTGGTTTCAGAAGTGAAACGTGAAACGTGAAAGACGGGATGAATTCGCATATTGGAAGGTAATTCCAATTTGACGGCCACCGGGTTGATAATGGCTTTAATGGTTTAAGGTCCCAAATATCTAGGGTTAAAGGTCCGAGTTCCTTTTAAAGGTAGGTTTCTTGTAGCTAGCCAAACTTGATTCCCAACCTGGTATTGTGGGGCTTCACTTCTATGTTGATCTGCATTATCCTTGTATTTTTCTTTTGCTCGTTTCAAATGTTCAGTTGCGTCCTTAAAGGCGTGTGTAATAGTAGCGTGTAGATGGTTCATTGCGGGTTCATTGGATGGTTCATCCAAGTGTTGGGGTGAGTCGAGTTCTGGGGTCCGAGGATGATGCCCATATATGGTATAAAAGGGGCTTTGTCCGGTTCCTGAATGTACAGAGTTGTTTTATGCGTATTCGGAAATCCATAAAATATCCTTTCAATTGCCTTGGGTTTGATGTAGCATGCAACGTAGGTATTGCTCGAGAGTCTGGTTGGTCCTCTCGGTCTGACCATCGGTCTGGGGATGATGACTGGTTGATAACCTCACGTCGATTTGCACCAATTGACAGCATTTCCTCCAAAACTGCGAAATAAACTGACTACCTCGGTCAGAGACCAACACGGAAGGAAATCCATGTATTTGGACAATGTTTTCAAGAAATTCCTTGGCCAAAGTTGAAGCTGAAGGTAATCCTTTTAAAGGAATAAAGTGAGCCATTTTGGAAAAAAAGATCCACTATAACTAGAATGGTGTTAAATCCACTACATGGGGGAAGGTCAGTAATAAAATCTAGGGACATGGTGTGCCATGGTGTAGGCGGAATATCCAAAGGTTGTAAAAGACCAGCTGGTTTCTTCTTCAGACTCTTGTTTTGGGCGCAGATACCACAAGATTGCACAAATGACTTTGCGTCTCTTCGCCAGGTGGGCCACCAGAATTGTCTTTTAATGTTGGCCTCTGTCTTTGCAATTCCTGTGTGTCCCTCAATCAAAGCATTGTGATAATTGGAGATAACTAGTTCTTGTAATTCCTTGTGTGGTAGGAATAGACGACCTTGATAGTAGGGTAGTTCATCGATGACTGAATAATCTTGGCCTTTCTTTAGCCATTCCTGCAAGGCAGCTGGATCGAAAAGTTCTTTGATCTTTAAATGAATGTCTTCTAGAGTCTGTAAAGTAGTTATACCAAGGATTCTTTTCTCCGAAATTATAGGCACCGGTTCAGGGTTCGAATATGCTTCTCCCATTCCTATACGAGATAAGGCATCTGCTTTGCCATTTTTACAACCTGGTTGATAAGTAATCACGAAATCGGATTCCACGGAGAACAAGGCCCACCTAAATTGACGTGATGATTGGGCCTTGGCTGTCTTCAAATATTGTAAATTCCTGTGATCATTGATTACAGTGATGGTATGCCTGGCACCGAGAAGATAATGCCGCCAAGCCTTGAATGCAGTTTTGATGGCCAATAACTCCTCATCGGTAACTGCATAGTTTAATTCGGGTGCCGAAAATGTTCTTGACCAGAATGCTACTGGATGAAGTTGGCCGGTTTCAGGATCCTTCTGGGAAAGAACATCCCCCATGGCTAAACTGGATGCATCAGTTTCAACTGCGTATGGAAGTTCAGGGCGTGGGTGCTTTAAAACAGGTGCAGACGTGAATTTCAATGCTAGTTCTTGGAAGGCCCTTTCAGCCTCTTCGGTCCATAGGAGGCGCTTATTCTTTCGCAAGAGTGCTGTGATGGGGTGTACAATATGTGAGAATTCTGGAATGAATCTGCGGTAGAAATTAGCAAATCCAAGCATGCTTTGTACTCCTTTAACTGAACTAGGTGATGGCCACTTGAGGATTGCGTCCACCTTTCGAGAGTCCATTCGAACTCCTTTTTGGGTCAGGATAAATCCGAGGAATTCGACTTCTGTAGAGTGAAAAACGCATTTTTCCAATTTTGCATATAACTTATGCTGGTGTAGTTTTTCAAGAACGGCACGAACGTGCTTAACATGGTCTGATTCTGAGGAGGATACACAAGGGTATCGTCTATGTATACAACAACACAGACGTCAATGAGTTCTCGAAGTACATTGTTCATAAAATACTGGAAGGCTGCCGGTGCATTGCACAACCCGAAAGGCATCACCTGATATTCGAACAATCCATACTTGGTGCGAAAGGCAGTCTTCCATTCGTCGCCTTTCTTTACACCAGATGATATGCCCCTCGGAGATCTAACTTGGTGTAGATACAAGCATCCTTTACTTGGTCCCGTAATTCGGGTATCAGAGGCAATGGGTATCGTTTTTTACCGTAATTTGGTTTAATGCGCGGTAATCTATGCACGTTCTAAGGTCACCTTCCTTTTTGGGCACGAAGAATAAAGCTGAGGCTGCGGGGGACTTGGATGGACGAATGAATCCATTAGCAAGGTATTGATCCAGGTATTGTTGTAGATGACGGTTTTCGGGCTCCGTAAAGGAGGGCGTAAATCCTACTGCATGGAGGTTGTGCACCGGGTAAAAGATCGATCTGACAATCGTATGATCTGTGAGGCGGTAATGTGTTTGCCTGTTCTTTCTGAAAAACATCCTGAAATTCTTGATATTCCTGAGGTAACTGCGCAATTGGAGTAACGACTGTGGCCAAGCCTTTATTCAAGGTTTTTTCCGGGTAACAGGTGTGTGCACAATCCGGGAAGGTTATTCTCTTCTCTCGCCATTCAATACAAGGATTATGTGTTTCCAACCACGGCATTCCCAAAATTATTTGGAACTGCAGGGCCTTGATTAAGTCAAACACAATGCTTTCTCGATGCCCATCTTGACCCAACAGCTTCACCCCTGTAGTGGAGTGAGTTACTGGCCCAGAGGCAATTTCAGTCCCATTGACAGTGGTGATAACATCAGTTGTGGTCTTTTTGCAAAGAGGCAGGTTCATCCTTGTAGCCAATTCGTGGTCCATGTAGTTTCCGATGGCCCCGCTATCAATGTATGCTCTCACTGCGTGCATACGTGATGGCTGCCTTGGATCAATAAGGACCATTGGCACAATTAGGTGCGAGGTCTGAGTGTCCTTTTTTAAGCTCGGCAAGCGGACCTTTACGCTTGTCGGGCGTGGTCGTATCCCGAGTCAGGCTCTATGTGGCTTTTGTCTGCAACTCCTACCACCTTCTTGGGTGGTTTAACAGGGCAATCTCGCAGAAAATGTCCCGAAGTTCCACAGTACAGACACAATTGCAATTGTCGTCTCTTTTCTTTTTCCTTTTGAGTCAAGGGTCCTTTAACCCCCCCCCGATCTGCATGGGTTCTGATGCATCTGTTCCCTTGGGGGTAACGTTGGGTTTGATAAATACCTGATTCTCAAATTTAGCTCGATCACCCTTTCTAGTCTGAAGTCTGTGATCTAACTGGACCACCAAGTCTATATATTCAGCGCAATCCTGGGGTGGATTCACCACTTGAGCTAACACATCTTTGAGTTCTCCTCGGAGTCCACAATGAAATAACGTAATTCGTTTTGCCTCAGGCCATCCGGTTTCCACCACCAACCTATTAAAGGTTGCGATGTATGTGAGCAGATCCTGGTTACCCTGTCGTAGGGAAAAAAGTTCGTTATCCAAGGCATGTCCTTGTAAATGTCGGGCAAATAGTCTTTCCATGCTTATTTGAAAGCCCTGAAAATCCCGAAGAAGAGGATCATCCTGGTTGACTAGTGGAATTGACGAATCAGCTGCGCTGCCACTGAGATACGATAGTACAAAGGCTACTTTCGCTTGATCGTTGGGAAAGGCACCAGGTCTACATAAAAAGTGCAAGCGGCACTGGTTCATAAATACGGCTAACCTTTTTGGGTCTCCGGCAAAGCGTTCGGGTGGTGCTAAAGGAATATTTCCAGGTAAAACTATTTGCACAGGGTTGCTTGATGGAGCAGGAGTTGGGTTCCCCCCGAGTCCAGGTAAGGGTGTTTGCCCAGCTTGGTTTTGCAGCAGTTGCCTAGCAAGATCATCAGTGCGTTCCTTAGACACAATCAGTTCTCTCCTGAGAGCATTAGTTTCTTGGCTGGCGGAATGTACTTCTGCCCTAAGTTCCTCTAATAATTGGGCCAGTTGGTCAGTTTCTGAGGTCTCCATAACGCCCGGGTGGGAATTTGTTGGGCGGCTTCGCGTTCTGTTACGCTCACCTGACTCCCACAGGGGCGACGGTCAGAACTGTATAGCTGCGGCCTCCACCAACGTGAATTGTAGTGCAGAGATGACTGACTGGACTGGCCTGCTCAATTTCGTCTGCTTGACCCGTAGGAGTATTCTCCTGAAAGCAGAGAAAAGGAATCAGCCACCCGTGGATTGAGCTCTCCATCCTGCGTGGAGTGCAGGGGCACGTAGATAACCAGTTACTTCACTGGTCCGAAGGAATTGGGTGAGTTCCAGATGAATTTTGACTCCGAGGTAAGTGGCAAGGAGCCGTAAGTATTTGGTTCTTAAGAGTTCAAAATGTCTATTATTCACTCTTGTCCGATACCTTCCTTTGTCTTGCAGCTTGATTCGAGAGGAGGTTGTCCCGTAGCAGCTGAATGCGTTTAGGTAAGAGTCTGTGTTACCCAACACTGTCCGGTAGAAAATGCCAGTGCTTAACCTGTTGCTTTCTCTCTCCTTACAGGTGCAGCGTACGATGATGTGGCGCGTAGAAGAATAATATTTTCGGTGGTAACTCGGTAAGTCTATAGTGATAATAGAAATTGTCTTTGTTGGTTTTTTCGGCTCACCTTATTGTCTTTCTTCGTCCCCTTGGGTGCCGGGAGTTCGGCGATGAATGATGAAGCAGCGCCGGGTCGAGGAGGTGCTGTGAAGACTGGTAAGTATAGCGCGGTGCTGCAGCTGGCAGTGCGACTCGCACAAAATAAAGTCTTTTTCCTTGTTCGGATGCGCGAAGGATCCAGGATCAGATGAAGAATGAAGGTAATGTTCTTGCTCTAACCTTTTCTTCTTATTTCCCTTCTTTCTAGGAGCTCCGGATTCGAGGCGGGCGTGGCAGAAGACTGGATGCTGGATTGACAGGCATGGTGAGCGTTACGCTGCAGAATAATGCGAAGCGTGTGCTGCTCATCGGGCGTGGTTTAAATAGCCTCCAAAGTAGTCCCAGGTAAGACGTTCCCCATGACCACACCCGAGTAAAAAATAGTCCCTGAAACAAAGTAGTTCCTTCCAGGCCTCACGTTGGCTTAGATTCTTTGCAGCATGGTCTGCATGAGGTAAGTTTCTTCATATGAGCCTGGTGCCTATGGCATCAGGACTGATCCCATATATGAGCCTGGCGCCTACGGCACCAGGACTGAACCCAGGTAGACTCTAGCCGGGGTGGCTGGGTTTTCAATAGGTGTCTTGATGCCTGCTCCCTGGACTGATGGACTTGGTTTGGATGTCCGGGGGTAGGCATCATGACACAATGCCTGCAGTGAGGCCTTTGGTCATCGTGCCTTTGGCTACTTCCAGTGTCCAGTCCACCTGCGCTTCAGCCCCTACCAACCAGAGCGGCGTAAGCCACTTAGGATCCGCACCACCTTCCAAGAGGAAGAAGGGTGCTCTTGCGGTACAGGCTGGGACCCCAGACACGGCTACCCACTCCGAAAGCGTAGTTTCAATGATGCAGAACTAGACGCACTTGTGGGCTACGTGTCGGCCCATGGCCGCGAAATGCTGGTGACTGCAGGGTGCAAGACTACAACTGCTCAACGTAGGGCCCGCTGGCAGTGCATCGCGGACCACATTAGTTCCCTTGGATTTGTGAGGCGCACAGCTGATGATTGCTCTAAGCAGTGGAATGACCACAAACGCAGAGCAAGGAACAAGCTGGCTTCCAATTATGCCTCTACTCTGGTGACTGGAGGTGGGAATCCACCAGAGGAGGATGAACTAACAGAACATGAGGCAATCGCTGGAGAGTTAATCGCAGAGGATCAGATCCAAGGTGTAGGAGACCTACCAGATCTTGAGGCAATGTCCAGTGAGCGGCCATGCATGTGTGTGCAAACCATGTGTATGTTGCTTGGGTGATGTGTTGTGATTAAGTGCCAGGTGAGGCTGTGTAGTCATGACTGCTATGGGTCACCCATGTGTTGCCTCCAAACCATACCCCATCTTGGGTTAGGGTTTTCAAGTATCCCTTATGACCGCAGTAGACAATTTTCACCACATTACTGCACTTGCCCTTCAACTGTCATCTTGCCACAACATTGTTCATACTGTTTCCCTGTTCATTCTGCCTGATTAATGAAATCCTTAGCATTTTTACCACATATTTTTGTGCCGTACTGCCCCAAATGTAACATACTTCAGTCATAGATTACACCCCACAATGGCCCACATTTGTTACCTTATTATGGGAATGATTTCAGCAATCAGGCTGATTGAGTAATGTGCACCTACACATGGCCTGCACACAATCATTTCGGGGCCCTGTTTGAATGTTCAACATGACAATTGTCTTCTGTCATGTCGAGGTGACCAACCATTGATGTATCCATGTGCCTGCCATCACTGCATCAATGAACACTGGCTTTGTTGCAGCGTGTGGCACATGCATGTTTTGTCACACTATTTTGCATGTTCAATTTCATGATATCCATCTCACATGGATGGGTGACAGTTACTGATTTGCTACCATCTGGGTGTCCTTGTCAAATCTGCCATGGCTATGCTATGTGCCATCTGTGTACTGGCATGTGTCATGTATGTGGATTGTCCATGCCACTCACAGGCTAATGTGTGATGCCAGTGCTATTAACCATGCAGCACATGTGTTGCTTTTCCATCTTGGAGTCCTCAGTGTTCCGCTTTTTGCCTCCCCTTCCAACTCATTGACAGTGCATGCATGCCAGAGTTATTGTCATATGTGACATGTGTCATTTATGTATTGGATGTCTGCCTCGCCATGCCTATGTGTGTGGGCTGTGGTGCTCATGCCTGTTTTCATTACTTTTCTTTTTATGTTTTTGCAGGTGATGAGGCACTTGATGCTGTTGAGGAGGAGGAGATGGTGCAGAGCCAGGAGTACTCACAGCCACAACCGGGCACCAGTGGAGGACGTGGGGTGGTGGTGGGTGAAAACCATTACTCCTACAGACCATACTGTCCACGGGTGTCTCTGGGTACACCTCCGGAGACTTCTATGAATCAGGTGCTGAATTGGACATTGAGACATATGTCCCGTCGCAGGTGAGTGTTTCTGGCAGGGATGCTGTTCTGTCCAACCCACCTGCACTGAGTGTAGACCCCACTATGCAGCATTCAGTGTTGGAAAGTCCGCCTGTGGTGGTTACGGATGCAGGGTCACACTCCACAATATTTGCTCCTGTTCCTGGGCCAGCAGATCAAAGGAGGAATGCCGTCCTGCAGCCTCAGGCAGTGCCAGCACAGCAAGGTGCACATCACCTTGCCCCAAACAGGTGTGGTGCCTGCCAACGCGGTGGCCGTGCGCCACCAGGCAATACTGTATGGGAGAACTCCATCTACACTATATCAGCACAACAGGGGGCATTGTGTGCGATGATGGCTCAGGCAATGGATAGGGTGGCCACTTCCATTCTCCCCCCTGAAAGGCAGGTGGAGCTCCAGCAGCAAGCTACAGAGTCCATTTGCCACTCACACAGGGAGGACATGTTGGCGTCCGACAGGGACCGACGGGCTGGACTGGAGACTCTGTGCACAGCCATATCTGCAGAGCCACAGGCCCACAAGGATGCCCTGAGGTTAGAACACAGGTCCCTCAGAGATACTCTGTGTGAACTTGAGGTGTCCCGGAGTACAAGGTCAGAACAGCAGCTGGAGCAGCTGACACGCACACTCTCAGCTGAGCTCCAGGCAACCCGTCAGGAGATCTGGGCATCACGCGAGGCCATGCAGGCAGAAATGCGTGCTACACGTGTTATGTTATGTTATGTTAATTGCACTTATAAGGCGCCAAAGACCTTGGGCATCCAGGCGCCGAAAGATAGAGGTAAAAGACTAGCTAGGCTGGTATTAATCTAATTAAACAGTATGGTCTTTAACTGTTTACGGAAGGCAAGAAGGTTCTCTGTCGTGCACATCTGAGTCGGAAGAGAGTTCCAAGCTTGCGCGCCTCGGACACAAAAGCCCCAACCTAAACCATGGGACCTTTTTATCCGGGGCAAAACTAACAGAGATCCAGCTGAAGAGCGTAAACTTCTTGTAGGTTGGTAGACGTTGATTTTCTCCTTCAAATATGTGGGAGCATTTCCAAAAAGACATTTATGACACATGGTGAGTATTTTGAATTGGATCCGAGCTGCCACTGGAAGTCAGTGAAGTTTTCTCCTGGCTGCATTGGTGTGTTCCGAACTTTTCATCTGAAAGATGATTCTGACGGCTGCGTTTTGTATCTTCTGCAGCTGTAGGGTGTCAGTTTTATTAGCTCCCCCCAGCAATGCGTTGAAATAGTCTATGCGAGGCAGTATTACTGCTCTCACCAGTTTTATGCGGTTTTCTACTGAGATCAACGGGGCTACTTGTCTCAGGACCTTTAGGTGATAGTTTGTATTGGTAGAGATGGCTGTTACATGTGCCTCGCTATCCAAGCTTTCCTCCATATAGGTACCCAGAGTCTTAACTTTCTTTACGGTTTTAATTTTAGCACCTTCTATCATGAAACAATTGTTGTCTTGGCTTAGTTTGGATTGGGCATGCTCGGAGCCGAAAAGCATCAGCTCGGTTTTAGCAGCATTCAAACAGAGCCAATTAGTTGACATCCATTGCTTTATGACTTCATATGCTTCGACTACGTTTGCTGGTCAGCCTCATAATTCCCAGTTATATTCAATACTAGCTGGAAATCATCTGCATAATTACAGGAAAAGATTCCTAAGGATTCCATCTCAATACATAAGGGAAGGATATAAATATTGAACAACAGGGGAGAAAGACATGCTCCCTGGGGGACTCCACATGCAATAACCTGTGGCTCAGAAGCACAGTCACCCCAATGGACACGAGATTGACGACCCCCCAAAAAAGATCTAAGCCAGGATATGGCATTTTTACAGAGTCCACCGACCGATGCCATTCTGTTGAGCAGAATGTTATGGTCTAGCAAGTCAAAGGCTGCTGATAGATCTAATAACATCAGCAACCCCGACTTGCTATGTTCCAATTTGTCCAGCATATGTGTTTGAAGATCCTCCGTGAGGTGCTGCATGGGGATCTCTGAACCATCATCCTGCAGAACCAAACCTTTCACACTCGCATGCTTGCTGCCATGGAGGAGCATGCCAGCGCTTTGCGTGGTCTGCCTCCCATATCACGCCCACCTTCTGATATAGCACCAGAGGGTGATGACAGCGACAGCAGTTCTCCCACTGTAGCGTAGCCGTGCAGGCCATGAGCCCATGGAGGTTTTTTTTTTTCTCAACTTCCATGCATGTGGGTGTTGGGGTGCACCCTGTACCTCATCCCTCCTGGATGGCATCCCCCCCGATCCACACATGGCCATTTTTTATTTAATTTTGTAATAAATGTTTTCACATTTCATTTCAATTAACAAAATGGAAATAGTATTACATTCATTTGTTATCTTTATTTCTTCTTCTTGTTTTTTCTATTTTTTATTTTCATTTTCAGACATTTATTTTTATTTGGTTATGCTTCTGATTTTTACTTTATTATTGTAATTTGTTGGTTTTACTTTACATTTACTTTTGCTTTTTCTATATTTCATTTGTATTTACATTTATTTTCATAACCATTTCCTTTAAGATTGTGAATAAATGTTACAGTGTGTTGCTTTGTGTGGCTCCCGTAGGCATCCACTGTGTATTCCAGCTGGGCACATGCAGGCTTGTCCTGTGTTTGGGTTAGAAACATGGGGTCCTGACACACACACCCCTCCTGCTTCCCCTTTCCATGGGCTTGCAAAGGGTGTGACCAAGTGACAGTAACTTACACAGAGACATTGGGCTCCCATAAGTTGTGTGGGCAGTCTGTAGTCCAAACTGTGCATACATCCCTAGTGGGGATTGTTGTTCATTTCTCCACTGCATGGTTGATTTGTATATGGTTTTACGTCCAGGACTTTTTCCTTATATGCATGTAGCTTGTTCATGTCTTTACAAGCCCATCTCCTTTGCAGATGCAGTTCATGTTGTATGCAGTACACTGCCACATTTGTCTACCAGCAACACTCTGCACTTGGAAGGGGTCGATGTGCTGCCTTAGTCAGGTTGTGACACTTGCACTACTTTCATTTTTTATAGTCATATGTTGCCACTGTTGGATCCTGTACTGATGTTTTGTCTTGCTGGTAAGTATTTGTTCATGTGTGTTGTTTTTTATTCATTACTGAGAGGAAATTTTCTCTAGCCTGTTTCCATTTGGGACAGTGCACTTTGTGACACTTGTGTCATGTGTTGTGCATTCATTTGGTTGCTTTCACATTGCATGCCATGCCATGGTGTGTTGGGTAGCTGAGATGGTGAGGGGTTGGGTGACATGTTACTATTTGGAAGTGATATTTTGCAAGGGGATAGTCCTTCATGCTGCATGAATGTGTGCCTTTTACTGTCACAGCATTGGGTGTCTTTAAGTAGCTAGGGAGGCACACAATGTAGCACTTCCAGGTGAGCAATCTCAGGGTGGTATGGTTGTGACAGATGATTGTCCCTTTTGTCATCATCATTGATTGTCAGCTGGTATGTGCCAGGCCTGTGTGCACTCAGCAGGGGTGGGATTTTAGGTGAAGTAATTTGCCACAAGCTGGGTACGGGCTGCCTCACCACGTGCCCTTTCACCTCCCATGCGCAGCGGGCGTGCATGTGGTTGGGGATGTGGGGGCACCACCATGTCCACCGCCACGCCCCTCCAGGTTGCAACGTTGTGCAGGACACATGCTGCCACTATGATCCTGCACACTACTGGGGGCGCATATAGCAACTGCCCACCTGAGCGGTCAAGGGAGAGAAAACATGACTTGAGCACTCCGAATGTGCGCTCAACTATGCCCTGGATTGCAATATGGGCTGTGTTGTATCTTACCTCGGGTGGTGTGGTGGGGTTCCAAATTGGCGTCATCATGTAGGTGCTCAGAGGGTAGGCACTGTCCCCTGGGGAGGTGATAATGGTTGTCATTAGTGGGGTTTCCACATTTCTCAGTGTCTGACATGCATGCATGTGCAGAGGCATTTATACTCACCAATTAGCCATGTGTCGCCATGCCACCCAGCTTCCAGGTCCCGGTTTAGGAGTGACATTGTGAATATGAAACTATCATGGCTGAACCCTGGATAGTTGGCATATACTGAGGTGATGATTCCCTTGGCATCACATACAACCTGCACGTTGATGGAATGCCAGTTCTTGCGGTTTCGATAGATGTGCTCAGTTGCCCTGCGAGGACGTAGAGCCACATAGGTGCAATCAATGGCACCTAGCACTTTGGGGAAGTGTGCCACCCCGTAAAAGTCCTGGACGACAGCCTGCCTTTCTGCAGGTGTTCTGGGCATGTATATGTGCCTGCGGACTGAGGGGTGTGCAGTCATGATGGCCAACACCGGGTGTAGGCAGCATGACTGCGTGGCCTGTGAGACACCCCCAACTATGGCACTTGTCCGCTGAAATGACCCAGTAGCCAAGAAGTGCAGTATATTGAGCACCTTTTCCAAGGGCCTCAGAGCTTGGGAGCGCAGGGTGGGTGATGTGAGGTCATCCTCCCACTCCGTGACCAGTTCTAGGATTATTAGTGGTGGAAACCTGTACCTCCCATACACCTGGTCATCAGGCATCCCAAAAAGGCTGGTCCTTGGTAAAAAAATGCGGGGCCTGGCTATCCTCCTTCTCCTGCGGTGTCCCACGACCACTGCTGTGAGGAACGGTATATTCATCGAAGAGTATGAGCTTGTTTGTTGTTTGCGCGCACTTTTATGCTGCACGGGGCCTCTTACTCCTGCTTCCTTCTGGCGTACGTGTTTCCGGATCAGCGCGTCTTTTTTGGCGCATGGCTTTCCCCTGTTCGATTCCATGAATACGTGTTGTTAGCACGCGTGTGGGCGTTGCGAGCATTTACCTCCTGTACTTCCCCGGTAACGCATACATTGTCATGCGTTGTTCCCCATTCCGCGTGTTACACCCCGTGTTCCACCCACTTTTCTTATGTGCGCTACACGATGTGCGCTTTCCCTGTGTGCGTCGCGCACGCCGTTAAGTGACGTGTGCGCCCGCGTGCGCCACCCACAGATTTGGTGCACATCCCAGGTTTTACAAGCACAGCACATTCCATGAATCGATGAACGGCTGCGTGCCCGGCTTTAGCACGCGCGGGCTGCGATTTTCACGCTTGCGCTTCCCTTTTCTGCGTACATTTATTCCATGAATTACCCTGTTTGTATGTTGGAAAGGCTCCTGAAAAGGATGGCCTTCCTTTTGCATTTTTATAAAGTTTGCGATCCCTTCATTACTTTCCACTTGTTTGTGCTGTTTTCTACCAATGGAGCAAAGGAAGAAATTAGACCCGAGTTAAATCAACCTTTAATAATAGTTATATCCAAACCGAACAGAGATCGTGAGAACTGTGCCAACTATAGACATGTATCTTTGACCAGTACAAATATTAAATTGCTTGCAAAGAGTTTGGCTAACAGCCTTGGGAATGGTATTCTTCAAATTGTACATAAGTATCACATTGTTTTTTCCAGGAAGTTATGGCAGGGATCACTTTAGAACCCTCTTGCATTTACCATGGGAGGAAAGAGATTCAAAGCTTGCCCCATCTTTGGATGATGAAAAATCTTTCACCAGGTGTGAGTTGGGTTATTATTTTAATTTCCTTCCTAGATTTGTCATTGATCCTCAATTCATAAACAAAATTAGAGTCAGATGTGGTGGGTACCTTTCAGATTCTTTTACTATTGCTAGGCTAAGCAGGGGGAGCCCCCATCACCTCCATTACGCTTTCTAACGTTGGAACCATTATCAATAGCTATAAAGGAGCATGAACAGGTAAAGGGCATTGATTTGGTGGTGGGGGATATTGAGAGTTTCCTCTATTCATATGACATTCTCCTACTATTGTCTAATACTACTTCCTCCATTACTCCTATTATGGAATTAATCAATTATTTTTCTTTTTAGGTTACAGTGCATCCAAATGTGATATTGAAGGTTTTGTGTTTAACAGGGTCTCATAAAAATTCAAATATTGTTGCTGTCATATTGCATAGGGGTTACATTTAACTATATTTTATTCGACGGAAGCGAATCACGATTACAAGTTCCAGAATGCAATTAGTAGAGTCATGGTGTAACTGATGAGGTGCATCAGGCCTCACAGCCCGACCCAGATAGAAATCTAAGTTAACAAAATTAACTCTTTCTTGTAAAACTGCTTAGTTTATTCCCATCATGCATGCTTTTAGATTTACAACAAAATTGATTTTTTTAGAACTTAAAATCTGTTTTCACACAAACTAGAACAAGCTGTTCTTAAAAAAAACAATAAAAACAATCACGTGACTCCATTTGTCTGTTTCTTTTGTTGTGTGTCTTGAAAGTACAATGGTAAAACTCTGGAAGATTTTGGATGTGCCCACATCCCTTTGTATTGTTCTGTTGAATTGTGTCTTCAATAAGTTAAATGAATGCAATAGGCTATAACATTTCAGTCTTTGACCTTGTCTGTGGGAGCATGTCCTGAAAAATAAATGTAATCTCCTTCTTAGTTGTGAGGGCCTCTGTCCTCCGCCCATGTGAATAAAGTTCAGGTCCACCCTGGCAAGTATACCTGGCTACACCATTGCTCCGACAACATTTCATAGACCTGTGGATTCCCTCTGAGTAAAAATGGTGGGTTTGTATTGTAATCTGCTATGGCCTGAATATGAGGCTGTGTTGCGAGGCTGATGCTGCTTAGCCATATCCTTGTTTTAATTCAGGCATGTCAGCTACATGAGTCTGACTCTTGTATGCCTCTAAGTATTGTCTGCAAGTCTACTGGGATTTATATGGGTTATAACTTAGGGGTAAGCGATTTCCCATTCCTTTAGTAGACTTGATCTTTCTATGATATTGTCCTACATTGAAAGAAGCGGAGTGATAGGCCCCCCGTCCCCATGCTTTAGACCTTGTAAGTGAAAGCATCTCATGTGTTTCCTTTTTTTCTTCATTTTGGGCTGATTTGGAACAGGACAAAGTGAAACCAACCACTTTGGGGATGTGCCATGGTTATTTTACAGTAATGGTCATGTGACAAAGCTAGGATGGAGTAGTAGGCTGGCTTGGTGACCTGTTGAGCTAGCAATAAAACAAAGGTAATCGTTAACCTTTATGGCATTAGTGGCAGTAGTGATTGGACAAGGCTTTCTTTTGTATATCTTTTTGTAGTTTCCTGCAATATATGCATAGCTCACATGATGCATATTGATGGAGTTATAGATTCCGGTGGCAATACAAGTTAATTTGGGGAACTGAGGGAAATTGTGAATTCCTCTTTAGCTAACTTGACTCATTTTTTGTGATGTGTTGTTGACTATATGAATTAGCTTGCAGTTTGTTTTCTATGTATTTAGAAAAGCATCCGAAAGACAGGTAGCATCTCTTCCTGGGATTTGTTTCATTCATATTCATTTTGTATGTTCTTAGACTTGTAACCTTCGATTTAATTTGTTATGATACCCCAGATGAATTTCTCATAATGATTATCAAGGGAAAGAAACATGTTGGGTTTAAGTTATTTTAGCAGTGTATGTTAAGTAATCCAGGTAATTTAACGTGTTAGGATGAGGCAACTATTCAGAACTTCAGGTATTTCACTGTAATGTGTCAAGTGGAATTGAATTGTCGGATCGATCTGTGTTTAAAGGTCTGAGCTTCTGTACAAAATTCTGAAACTAAACTATGACATGTATTCTTTCAACTGTTTGGCGGTTTTCCATACAAAGATACGGAGGCTGCGCCTTTTCCATTATGGTGGGCAAACAGTGGAACACCTGCAGAGGGAAATACGCACCCTACAGAACCATCTGAAATTCAGGAAATGTCTAAAAACCTGGCGCTTCAATGCTTAACAGACAGAACGTTTAACCTACACCCATCAAGTAGTGGTAAAAATGCTCCTCAAAACCTTGACTTTCATTCACAGACACAACCTAAGGGAACGCCATACCAGCGCCCGACAGTCTGCCTAGAAGATAGTACACAATGCACAACACTTAGGAACCTATAACAACTAGAAAACATCACATCAAGGCCTTTCCAAAACCATATAAGAATTCCTTCCCAGTCTTCAGGAATATCTAAACCTCACCAAAGAACCTCGTCACGCATAAGCCAGTAAAGACAAACACTTCTCACCGTAACGCAACTGAAAGCAAGACCAATAATTGGAAGTCACTAGAGAAACCTCAAGAACCCTCCTCACCTTTTCACTAACTCTCAAAAATCTCTCCACCTTATTCACCACACACAAACACAAACCAACCACCTGCACAAAGCTTTTCAAAAAGGACCCTCTCCCCAAACTTTAAACCTCATAATCATATACCTCTAACTAAAACCAACATAATCGGTACCTCGCCAACACACACCCACACTACAAGCATGAAGCCGTCCCTCTGGACACAAGGCCTTTAAGGCCTCCTATCCTTCACACCTATAAAGTTTAAAAGCACACAGAGCTCAGCTCTACACAAAGCACTGCAATCTTGCCTTTTTCTTTCCTCCCAACTAATCAAACCCACCCACTCTTTTTCAGATCCACCAGAGCTGCTGGGGAACAGGCAAATGGCAAGGTGCACGGTAACAATGCTAATAACGTTACATAACATACATGGAAAATATTTGTGGTATAAAGATGTGTTTATAAATATCAATCTATTGATAAATTAAAGGAACACTTGCTTCAAACACACTGCATCCTTGTTGGCTAATACCAGCTCACCACCAATACATGAAGGTTTTCATCACACTGCTTCTTTTGTTTACTTTGGGAATTCTTTCCTTGGAATTATGGAAATTCTTTCCTTGGAATTATGTATGATTTGTCACAACATTGAAGTTATTAATCCATAAACGGTCATTATAGAACATTTTTCAAGTTCCAATTATTTTTAGATAAACAACTATTTGTTTAAATAATTAATTTGTGTTTGTTTTATTTTTTTTAAAAATTCAACATAATAATATACAATGCATATCCAATAAATAGATCCTTTGAAATAAAAATTAATCCATTTATATTGAGTTTAATTACACATCTCTAACACAATAATAAAAAATAAATGTCCAAAACACAGTAGGTATCTAATATTATTAATTTCATTACATTCAATTAATGCATTTGTATATAACACCACAAATAAAACAACATTCAACTTGGAGAACTTGGAATAATGCTTAAAGGCACCCTGGAATTAAGCTTGAGTGCAATTGCTGAGAAAATATACTGTCTTGCGGCCTCATTACAAGCACAGCAGTGCGGGTAAAGTGCCACCATTATAACGCTGCATAACTGTAACGCTCACCTGATTCCCGTAGAGGCGCCGGTCTTGACTGGGCGTATACCGTATCTTCAAAGGTGATGTGTAACACACCGCTGGCTCTTTGGGCTGGACCTCTGTGCACTGTATGTCTGACTCGAAGGGTAAGATGTCTGCAGATAGAAAATATGGGATTAATGAACTGGGTTATTGAATGTCTCTCTCTTCTTCCCTTTCTCTTCTCCTGTAGAACCCCAAAGGTTAACGCTCTCACCTTAGGTAAGTGAACGCCGTGCTCTCCATCTGCCTCGGGGCAGGGTGCTGTAACCAGTTTCTTCACTGGATAAGGGGAGCAGGCCTCTTGACTTCAGAGGACTGCTGTCCGTCGTTTACTGCACGAACGGTAAGTTTCGAGTAATTCTAATGTCTTTAAAAGTCTTTAGTAATGATGTCTCTTGTTTTGCAGGGTTCCGGCGATGGCGGATGACGGGCTGAAGTGAGTTGAAGATGGAGCCCGTGTGATGAATAGAAGCGCCTGGAAGCACGTAAGTAAGCGCTTGTTGCCTGCTTCACGATGCGCTCTAACTGTCTTTTTATTTTGCAGGTACAAGTTCGGAGCGGCTGCAGGGTGCCGGAATACCCACTGGGTTAGATGTGGAAAGGAGTAATGGCACGTGAGTATTAAAGTTCCCCAATGTCTTTAAACGCACCTTGTTTTGTCTTTCAGATGCGGGATGCAGCGCCGAAGGCCTCCGGAGCGTGCGAAGAGTTGGTAAGCTTTTGTCTTTCAGATGCTGGAATGCAGTGCGAAGACCTCCGGAGCGCACGAAGAGTAGGTAAGCCTTTGTCTTTCAGATGCCGGAATGCAGGGCGAGGCGTTGGTGACAGTCGATGGATCAGGTAAGTGAAGCGCTGTCACTGAAGACCGTAATGCTAACCTGTTCTTTCTTGTCTTTATAGGTGTTGCTGAAGACTGGATTCAGGATGGTAAGCCTTTTTCCTTAGGCCCAGGATCAGATGCAGAAGACACGATGAGCGTTCTGCTGCAGAGGATGCAGAATAACGCAAAGCAAGATTCATCCATCGGGTGTGGTTTAAATAGCCTCCTGTAGTGCTTAGGTGTCTCCTTCCACAGCCACGCCTAGGTAAGAAAAGAGTTCCTGCTTTCCAGAAGAGTTCCAGTGTTCTGAACCTAGGGAGTGGCTCCTGCCCCACCCAACAGGAAAAGTAGTTCCAAACAGAAGAGGATCAGAGGCTCAACTGGCAGGCAAGTAAGCAGCATGGTCTGCTGCAGGTAAGTCCACCCAAGCATTATGAGCCCGGCGCTTCCAGCGCTGGGACTGGGCATATTTATGAGCCTGGTGCCACTGGCGCCAGGACTGGGTCCAAAATGTCCCAATTGGGACGGGTTGGCACTCGGAACCTGGGTTATGGATCTGCTTCCAAGGGAGTTGGGAAAACCCTGACCTTTTGGAAGCAGAGATCATGACAGTAACCCCCCTCAAGGCCCCTCCCAAACCGGGCTTCTCCGGGGGTTTTGGCTTGTCAGGAAATGTTCGGTGAAATCTTTTGATTAGGCGAGGAGCGTGGACATATTCAGCAGGTTCCCAGGATCTCTCTTGGGGGCCGTAGCCTTTCCAGTCAATTAGGTAAAATAGTTTAGATTTGGAGATCTTGGAGTCCAGAATGCTTTTGACTTCAAACTCGAGTTCTCCATCAACTAGGATGGGTTTTGGAGATTTAGTTAGTCGGGTTTGAGGTTGCACGGGTTTTAATAGAGAGACGTGGAAGACCGGATGTATCTTCATGTGCGGGGGCAAGTCCAACTTGACCTCTACTGGGTTTACTATGGTAGTGATGGAATAGGGACCAAGGTATCTTGGGTTGAATGTGCGTGGCCCTTTTAGAGGTAGATATTTGGTGGATAACCAGACTTGATCCCCTACTTGATATTGAGGTGCTTCCTTCCGATGTTGATCTGCTCCTTTCTTGTATTGTTCTTTAGCCCTTTGAAGGTGAGAAACAGCTTCCTTAAAGGCTTGGGTGATTGTAGAATGCAGGTAGTCTACTGCTGGTGTTTCAAGATCTTGGAGGGGATCCAACTCCGAGGTTCGAGGGTGACTGCCGTATAAAAGAAAAAACGGGGTTTTCCCAGTTCCCGAATGGACAGAGTTATTGTAGGCATATTCGGCTATCCAAAGGATGTCTTTCCAAGTTTTTTCAGTTTGTTGCAGCATGCAGCGTAAATACTGTTCCAGAGTTTGATTGGTCCTCTCGGTTTGTCCGTCGGTCTGAGGGTGGTGACTGGTCGATAGTCTCACATCAATTTGAGCCGACCGACAGCAACTTCGCCAAAAATGAGAAATAAATTGACTACCTCGATCCGAAATTAGAACCGAAGGAAAACCGTGCAGTCGGACGATGTTTTCGAGAAATTCTCGGGCCAGAGTTGCTGCTGTTGGCAAGCCTTTGAGCGGAATGAAATGCGCCATCTTGGAGAATAAGTCCACGATTACTAGAATCGTATTGTATCCGGAGCATGGAGGTAGATCGGTGATGAAGTCCATAGAAAGCGTATGCCAAGGGCGAGGTGGGATGTCAATAGGGCGTAAGAGGCCTGCTGGTCTTTCCTTTTGACTCTTGTTTTGGGCGCATACTCCACAGGACATTATAAAGTCTCTGATATCTTTTTTCCAAGACGGCCACCAGAAGTAGCGCCTGATCTTTTCTGAGGTCTTGGCCATACCGGGATGTCCTTCCATTAAAGAATCGTGATAACAAGAGATTACTTTTTTCTGTAAATCTGTGCTGGGCAGGTATAATCGTTCTTGGAAATACTATAAGTTGTCCTTTACTGCAAAGTCCTTTCCCTGCAGATGCCAATTCTGTATGTCTGCTGGAGTTACAAGTTGCCTGGCTTTATCCTTAACTTCCTCTATGGATTGTGTGGCGATTACACCCAGAATTCTTTGTTCGGGAATGATTGGTACAGGTTTAGGGTTGATCAAGTGTTCTTCCACTCCCATCCGAGAAAGGGCATCAGCTTTACCGTTTTTTGTACCAGGTCGATAGGTAATTATGAAGTCAAACTCGGCAAAGAATAATGCCCAACGGAGTTGTCTAGAGGATTGGGCTTTTGCGGTTTTCAAATATTGCAGGTTTCGGTGATCCGTAATCACAGTAACGGTGTGTCGGGCCCCCAGCAGATAATGCCGCCAAGCCTTAAAGGCAGACTTGATAGCCAGAAGTTCCTTGTCAGTAATCGTGTAATTGATTTCAGGAGGCGAGAATTTGCGGGACCAAAATGCCACGGGATGCAACTGATTGGTTACCGGGTCCTTTTGTGATAGAACTGCCCCCATGGCAAGGCTTGAAGCATCAGTTTTCACGATGTAGGGGAGTTCGGGGCGAGGGTGTTTTAAGATTGGTGCAGAGATAAATTTAGTCTTCAAATCCTGGAAAGCTTGTTCCGCCTCGGTAGACCATTCAAAACGTTTGTTTTTCTTTAACAAGGCAGTGATGGGCTGGACTATTCGAGAAAATTCGGGGATGAACCTGCGGTAAAAGTTAGCGAAGCCTAACATGCTTTGCACACCTTTTACGGAGGATGGTGATGGCCATTTGAGAACTGCATCGACCTTCTTTGAATCCATACGCACTCCGCTAGGTGATAATATGAATCCCAAGAATTCAACTTCAGTCACGTTGAAAACACATTTTTCCAACTTAGCGAAAAGTTTGTGTTGACGCAATCTTTCGAGGACCATTTTCACATGTTTCCGATGTTCAGATTCCGATGAAGAATAAACGAGGATGTCGTCAATGTAAACAACAACACACACGTCTATGAGCTCTCTGAGGACATCGTTCATAAAATATTGAAAGGCGGCCGGGGCATTGCAAAGTCCGAAGGGCATGACCTGATATTCAAATAGCCCATATTTGGTGCGGAAGGCCGTCTTCCATTCATCGCCCTCTTTTACTCGTACCAAGTGGTAGGCTCCTCTAAGATCCAGCTTTGTATATATGCATGCTTTTCTGACTTGGTCCAGGAGTTCAGGGATCAAAGGTAACGGATATCTATTCTTGACGGTGATCTGGTTCAGGGAGCGATAATCTATACAAGTTCTAAGGTCTCCTTCCTTTTTTGGAACGAAGAACAAAGCTGAAGAAGCAGGGGACTTGGAAGGACGAATAAACCCATTTGCCCGGTATTGATCAAGGTATTGTCGAAGGTGAAGGTTCTCAGGCTCGGTGAGGGCATAAATTCTACTACAAGGAGGAGTAGATCCAGGTATCAGGTCTATCTGGCAGTCATAAGACCTATGAGGAGGTAGAGAGTTAGCCTGATCCTTCCGGAAAACATCTTGGTATTCTAGGTATTCGGGAGGTAACTGGGGAGTCTCTGAAGAAATTGCTGCCAGTGCAACACCAGGTGGAGGGTGACAAGTAGAGACACATTCTGGAAACTGGACCGTTCTTGCTCGCCAATCGATCAGAGGATTGTGTTTCTCTAACCAAGGTATTCCTAGAATAATCTGAAACTGAGGAGCCTTGATCACATCGAACACGATCTTCTCATGGTGTCCATCTTGACTTACTAGCGTCACTTCTTGAGTGGTATGCGTTACTGGTCCGGAGGCTATCTCCGTTCCATCCACCGTAGTAATGACGTCCTTTACAGCCTTGGGACAAAGAGTTAGATTCATCCTCAAAACCATTTCATGATCCACATAATTGCCGATGGCACCGCTGTCGACGTAAGCTTCAATTGCATGTAATCGATCCGGATTATTAGGGCTAATGAGGACCATAGGTATCACGAAATGCGAGGTCACGGAACTGGTTTTCACGCTCGGCAAGAGGACCTCTATTCTTGTCGGGCGAGGTCGTTTCCCTGCTCAGAGTTTGTAACTTTGGTAACTGCAGCTCCTACTGCCTTCTTGGCAGGTTTCACCGGACAGTCTCGAAGAAAGTGCCCTGAGTTTCCGCAATAGAGGCATAATTGCAACTGTTTTCTCCTTTCCCGCTCCTTTTGTGTTAGAGGACCTTTCAGGCCCCCTATTTGCATGGGTTCCCCGGAGTCTACTCCTTTGGAAGGAGTTGGCGGTTTGGAAAATACTCGAGCATCAAACTTGGAACGATCGGCCTTCCTGTTCTGCAGTCTGTGATCTATTTGAACGACTAAGTCTATATAGTCCGAACAATCTTGTGGGGGATTCACTACTTGGGCTAACACATCTTTGAGCTCTCCACGTAGACCTCTATAAAACAGCGTAATCCTTTTGTCCTCAGGCCATTGAGTTTCCACTATCAGTCTGTTGAAAGACGCAATATAAGCCAAAAGGTCTTGATTACCTTGTCGCAACGAAAGAAGCTCATTGTCCAAGGCCTGCCCCTGTGAATGTCTTGCGAACAGTTTTTCCATACTGAGCTGAAAAGCTTGAAAATCATGGAGGACCGGATCATCTTGATTTACTAGAGGGATCGACCAGTCTGCCGCATTGCCACCAAGGTACGAAAGCACGAAAGCTACTTTAGCTTGATCAGTTGGAAAGGCTGCTGGCTGGCATAAGAAATGCAACCGGCACTGATTGATAAATACTGCAAACCTCTTTGGGTCACCAGAAAATCGTTCGGGCGGAGCCAAAGGTACATTCCCAGGTAGGTTGATCTGCACTGGATTCATAGAGGATGTAGAAGGAAGATTTCCCCCAGATGCGGGTAACGGGGTCTGTCCAGCTTGTGACTGTAGCAATTGTCTAGCGAGATCATCTGTTCGCTCCTTGGAAATAATCAGTTCCCTTCTTAGAGCGTTCGTTTCCTGACGGGCTGCATGCACTTCTGCCCTTAGTTCCCCAAGTAACTGGGATAGCTGGTCGGTATCCGAGGTTTCCATAGCGCCTGGACGGGAGTTTTGCGGTAGGCTTTGCGTTCTGTAACGCTCACCTGATTCCCGTAGAGGCGCCGGTCTTGACTGGGCGTATACCGTATCTTCAAAGGTGATGTGTAACACACGGCTGGCTCTTTGGGCTGGACCTCTGTGCACTGTATGTCTGACTCGAAGGGTAAGATGTCTGCAGATAGAAAATATGGGATTAATGAACTGGGTTATTGAATGTCTCTCTCTTCTTACCTTTCTCTTCTCCTGTAGAACCCCAAAGGTTAACGCTCTCACCTTAGGTAAGTGAACGCCGTGCTCTCCATCTGCCTCGGGGCAGGGTGCTGTAACCAGTTTCTTCACTGGATAAGGGGAGCAGGCCTCTTGACTTCAGAGGACTGCTGTCCGTCGTTTACTGCACGAACGGTAAGTTTCGAGTAATTCTAATGTCTTTAAAAGTCTTTAGTAATGATGTCTCTTGTTTTGCAGGGTTCCGGCGATGGCGGATGACGGGCTGAAGTGAGTTGAAGATGGAGCCCGTGTGATGAATAGAAGCGCCTGGAAGCACGTAAGTAAGCGCTTGTTGCCTGCTTCACGATGCGCTCTAACTGTCTTTTTATTTTGCAGGTACAAGTTCGGAGCGGCTGCAGGGTGCCGGAATACCCACTGGGTTAGATGTGGAAAGGAGTAATGGCACGTGAGTATTAAAGTTCCCCAATGTCTTTAAACGCACCTTGTTTTGTCTTTCAGATGCGGGATGCAGCGCCGAAGGCCTCCGGAGCGTGCGAAGAGTAGGTAAGCCTTTGTCTTTCAGATGCCGGAATGCAGCGCGAGGCGTTGGTGACAGCCGATGGACCAGGTAAGTGAAGCGCTGTCACTGAAGACCGTAATGCTAACCTGTTCTTTCTTGTCTTTATAGGTGTTGCTGAAGACTGGATTCAGGATGGTAAGCCTTTTTCCTTAGGCCCAGGATCAGATGCAGAAGACACGATGAGCGTTCTGCTGCAGAGGATGCAGAATAACGCAAAGCAAGATTCATCCATCGGGTGTGGTTTAAATAGCCTCCTGTAGTGCTTAGGTGTCTCCTTCCACAGCCACGCCTAGGTAAGAAAAGAGTTCCTGCTTTCCAGAAGAGTTCCAGTGTTCTGAACCTAGGGAGTGGCTCCTGCCCCACCCAACAGGAAAAGTAGTTCCAAACAGAAGAGGATCAGAGGCTCAACTGGCAGGCAAGTAAGCAGCATGGTCTGCTGCAGGTAAGTCCACCCAAGCATTATGAGCCCGGCGCTTCCAGCGCTGGGACTGGGCATATTTATGAGCCTGGTGCCACTGGCGCCAGGACTGGGTCCAAAATGTCCCAATTGGGACTGGTTGGCACTCGGAACCTGGGTTATGGATCTGCTTCCAAGGGAGTTGGGAAAACCCTGACCTTTGGAAGCAGAGATCATGACAATAACCGCGCCGCTGTACTATGTCTTTTGTGGTATTGTTGATACCTACAGCAAAAAGCTGGATTAAAACGAGCAGGTAAACGAGTGCTTGCCAGGCCCCGCCCCCTCACCACCATCATATTGGAACAGTCAAAGAAGACCCATAAATGGGCCTCCTGCACCGTTCTTATACCGCATCGAGTGTATGAGAGATGTTATGCAATCAGACAGCCATATAGACTGTACCCTTGCACTGAAAGTGTGGAAGGATGTAGCATAGAAGAAAGCTGCATGGAAGAATGTTGCTTGCCAAGATGTCACAATGCATCAATAAATATCATAGATGAACGTTAAAGTGACATCTGACAAGGACAAAGTGGTGCAATGAAGAAGATATATGGATCTATGTTGAAACAATATGAAAGTACTAAGCAACAATGTAACTGGAGCACTAGCAGTAACATGAACCTAAAGCTAAAGTAATCTCATGGATCTAAAGAAGATGAATGTTCTTACTGACCAATAACTGTAAATACGCAGTAACGCAAGGTAGAAAGACAAAATATAGAAGCTTGTTATAGAGGACTATATAACGTGGCAAGGACAGCCATGCTAGGAACATGGAGGCTGGCTCATGGTGAAATCAACCAAGCTACCTCAGAGACAGTCCGAGGCTGCAAGAATCTGGACACGCAGGAAAAAAGTTTTGTGCGCAGAGCCGACAATGAGGCAAGGCTTGCCCAAAGCGAAGATGCTATTTTTAAAAAGATAAGCAGAGAGCACAAAGGGAGTACATGCATAAGCTCTGAAGGTGGGACATTCTTCTTAGAGAGAAGAAGACGAAAACATCTGTGAGAGCCAAACAGCTGGTCAATTAAAAGTGTATAAAGTTCATTTGAGATAGAGTGAGAAAGTCTCTAGAGGCCAAGAGGAGCAACAGCACCCTACATAATTAAATCAAATAGCAGTAAATGGAAGGCTGACATTGACAAATTCGTGGTCTTTTCACATGTGATCAGAAGTCGAAAAAACAAAGGCTATTCATTAGAGCCTTAAACTAACATAATTGTGTGCTCACATTCCCTTAAATGTTCCAGGAGAGTGAGCAGCAGCAAGGTAAACTACAAATGGAAAGCTTTGGCCAATGAGCTACCGATGAGAGATGATGGACTAATTGGGAAAATGGGAAGTAGTCTGACGGGATTCAAACACCTAGATTTCGTTTCACATATGTGCTGCTAAAGAGCCAAAAGGATAGTATGCCAACCATTCAGTGGAGTTGGGGGCAACCTAACATACAATGTTGCGGGAACCAATCCACTGTTATCTCCTTTATAATCAGTAGTATATGTGTTTAGAGGTAGTTCGAGGTGTGCCCCACAGATAAGGGATACCCAATGATGCACTAATCCTTAAACGTTCTACAAGTAGATATGTTTGCTTCACCAATCTCAGGCCTTGATAGCTTTTGTATTTTGCCACCTAGAATGACATCATAGATGACACATATTGGGGTATAAGACCCCTATGTAATGAAGCTGCTGTGTGGGCATGCAAGCATCAGTCCGATGTCTGCCAGCTGACCCTGCTTTATTGAATTGATAATGAAGTAGTACTTTGACATATTCCTTGAGTCTGTGCTACACAGCACATTACCACCAAAAATAGGTGGAATTACCATGGCGGAATTACCGCCAGCAGTCATTCTGCCAAAATCCTCAAGGAGCCCATTGGACACCAAATCGGGCATTACACCACCCTACCACCACTTGTCAAACCCTCATGACCAAGAGGTAGTAACCTTAATCGGGGTGGCAGTAATTCGCCACCAAACTCTGACAAAATGTGTACTCATAGTCTGTCCTTTACTGCACATGAACGTTCTCATCCCACTGCCGAATGATACCCATCATGTTGTGCTTTTGTTAGTAAGTATGCTTTATGGTTAATACACACACTTTGTAATTCAAGAAAAGACTAAGAAATCAAAATGCCCATCAATCCAATCCAAACTCTGACAAAATGTGTACTCATAGTCTGTCCTTTACTGCACATGAACGTTCTCATCCCACTGCCGAATGATACCCATCATGTTGTGCTTTTGTTAGTAAGTATGCTTTATGGTTAATACACACACTTTGTAATTCAAGAAAAGACTAAGAAATCAAAATGCCCATCAATCCAATCCAAACTCTGACAAAATGTGTACTCATAGTCTGTCCTTTACTGCACATGAACGTTCTCATCCCACTGCCGAATGATACCCATCATGTTGTGCTTTTGTTAGTAAGTATGCTTTATGGTTAATACACACACTTTGTAATTCAAGAAAAGACTAAGAAATCAAAATGCCCATCAATCCTTTCGCTTTTACTGTCTTAAGTAGTTGAGGGCAAAGCATTCACTGCCTTCTTAGAATGTTAGAAGTGGCACCCTTGCAAAGTGAAGTGATTTTTTTTCATGGTTTGTGCAATGCAAGAAATAGTAACTGATGGCTAATGTCCATTATTGCAATGCCACTCATGTACAGCTCCTAAGAAAGAATTACAAGATTGAAAAACAAAAATAACCCTTCTGGTAACAATCTAAAAAGCATTAAGAGGTCTCATTGCAGTCAACTGAGCTGCAAGCAGTCTGTTCACAGAGGGAGTTCTCCGATGGCACAGCAATGTCTCCAAAACACGTACAAATCCTCGTGGGGTCGATGTGGAGCTGTATCTGCTTTCTGCCATATGACAATATACAAAATAATCACCTAAAACCACCGATCTCCATCCCCTCTCGGCGGCCTAGATGAGGGCCAGCTAAAAGAAAAACTGTAGGCTCCAACTTTATAATAAAAAGTCATTAATAACAGGCACAATCAAGTACTAACATTAGCAATAACTTAATGCAGTATTTCTTTTAAATCATCAGTAGTCAC
Source organism: Ambystoma mexicanum (assembly GCF_040938575.1). NCBI lineage: Eukaryota > Metazoa > Chordata > Amphibia > Caudata > Ambystomatidae > Ambystoma > Ambystoma mexicanum. The sequence goes on from NC_090926.1 coordinate 1,131,519,388, forward strand.
AATGATTAAATCACAGCAATGCTACCACAGCCGGAAGTGCTTTCACATGTACAGAAGAGTCTTGTGTGATTCACCTGCTTCTGCTTTCATTTCCTTGTTGGGCTTCTTACTGGTTTCGATTCTGGCCTCTTGGAAGGAGTTTCCTCGGTTTCGTCTCTCGTCGCCGCTTACAAGTACATCTTGGTAAATGTTGCTGTAGTCATCGTCTTCAATGGAATCTGGGGAGATGGATAACATAGTTTACAGAGGGACAGGATTGTCCTGTACTGCAGGGCCACAGGGCCAGGGGTAAATGTTGGCCTGACAAGCAATTTTTGCAACTGGGTAAAGTTGAACATGGGCTGAGCACAGGGATCTAACCTCCCTCCCCCTCCCCTCGCTGGGGGCCAAGGTGGCAAGTGCCAGGGGGAAAGAAACGGGGAGGAGAATATGAGTGCAGTGGACAGGTGGACCAGGATGGGGCTAGTTCGTGAAGGGAGCCAGAGGGCAAGTGCTGGCAAAGGATGCTGGATGGACTTTTAGGGTGTGGTCTTGCCCCTGTGAGACTCTGAAGGGACCAGGCCCCAGTGGCAGCGGCAGAGGCAGAGGGAACGTTAGCACGGGAGGGAGAGAGGGAAGGAAGAGTAGAAAAGGAAAGTCTTCCAAAGTTTCCGGAACTTGAGAAGGTCCAGCTCAAGTCTGACGGTGGCAGGGAGGCCATTCCAGAGGGAGGCATTGGCTGAGGAAAGGGATCTACCTCCCACTCTCTGCTTGAAGAAATGTTTGACCTGTAGCTGTAGAGAATTGGAGCCAGCGGACCGAGGGACTCTGGTAGGGAGGTATTTTGGGTGGGAAAGCCGGATGTAGGGCGGTCCCAGGCCCCAGACAGCCTTGTGGATGATGCAAAAGGGTCTTGAATTTGATCCTTGCGGTCACCTGGAGCCAGTGGAGAGATTTTAGGGCTGGATGATGCGTTCCCAGCTTGAAGGATAGCTCTGTGTCCTCTACATTACACTGGAAATGAGGGAAGAAAATTGAGATCAGGTGGCCCAGAGAGGCCGGGTAGAAGAGCCATGGCGATAGGATAGAGCCCTGTGGGACGCCACAGTTAGAGAGTGAGGTGGAGGAGAGAAAATGACTCTTTTCATGCGTTGCATTTGGAGGCAGGCTTCATGCAGATCCTCATGACAGGGGCAAGGATGTCCAGGGTGTTACAAATAGAGAGATGGAGGTTATCTAGAACAGAGTCCGAAGGAGAGTCTAAAGAAGAGGAGGGGGATGAAGGAAGAGGCAAATGCAGCAACGGACACACGCTTCATCGGTCCAAAGATGGAGAAGGAGACTGGCAGTGCGGGTCGAGGCATCATCAGGGGACAGGGTAGGTCAAGGTGGCAGGAGAGGAGAAAATGGTCAGACCAGGAGAGATGGGTAGTAAGAGGAGTGGAGATTGGGATGTCTGTTGAAATGAGAGCATCCAAGGTGTGTCTGGCAGAGTGGGCTGGGCCGGAGGGAAAGATAGTGAGGGAAAGAGTGTTGTAGAGGTCGCAAAAGAGTGCAGTAGAAACATCCGGAGAGTCGAGTTAAAGAGAGATGGAAGACGCCTGTTAAGAAGGAGGAGGTTGGACTTGGAGCCCTGGGCCATGATAGTGCTGTTATGATAGACCTTAATTGTGCATTTGGATGATGCAAAGTGGGCCAGGAGCACTTCACATCTGGTGCTGCCAGTAATTGGAGAGGGAGAGGACAGAAACCATATGGTGAGTCCATAGGTCAGAGCAAGGAGTAGCAAAGAGAATGTTGGTGTAGGTCGTTCTGGAGGAAGCATTGATTGTGGTGTCTGCAATAAGCAGACCAGAGTTGGAACTCAGGAGTTCCTTTTTAAATGTATTCCTTACAGACTTTGTGAGAGAAGCGGGATAGGTAATGCAGAAGCAATTGGAATAGATAGGAGAGACGGAGAGCACCATGAGGGCAGAGACATGAGGGGGGATAGCAGGGGAGAGGGTAGCACGCAGTATGCAACAGTGAAATCTAACCAGGTGGCCAGGCAGAACAGAAATCAATGAGCACACCCGATGCCCAAATTAAGAGACCAATTAACTAATTAGAAAGCATACCTAAATTCCGTTTTTCACAGTAACAATTAAATGCAGCAGAAATTGAGTTACAAAATGGAGGAGGATGCACAGTTGGAAAAGCACACCAAAGTTCAAATTTGCCAGAAAGCAATAAAAAACAGTACAAAATGGAGCAGGATGCACAGTTGGAAGAGCACACCTAAGTTCGAATTTGCCAGAAAGCACTAAAAACACTACAAAATGGGGTAGGGTGCATAGTTGGAAAAGCGCATATCGAGAAAGATGAGCAGTAGGAAAATCCCACCTGAGTTTGAGTTTGTCAGAAAGCACCATAAAACAGTACAAAATGGAGGAGGAGGCACAGTTGGAAAAGCACACCTAAGTTGAAGTTTGCCAGAAAACATTAAAAAACAGTTCAAAAGCACATTGGAAAAGCACATCTAAGTTCGAATTTGACAGAAAGCACTAAAAACAGTACAACATGGAGTAGGAGCCATAGTTGGAAAAACCCACCTAAATTCAGTTTTACACGTAAACACTTAAATGCAGCAAAAAGTGGAAGATGCACAGATGTAAGGCACACCTCGGAGACAGAGGGCCTCATTACGACCCAGGCATTGGACCATGGTGCTATTAGCACCATGGTCCATGGCGGTACCTACCGACTCCGCCATGGCGGAATGGGGAATTACCACCCCATTCCGAGGTTGGTGGGGCGGTAATTCCCCATGCCACCATGGCCCTTCCCCATTCCCATTTTTGCCCCATAGGGCTCAATGGGAATGGGGAAGGCGCTAAGTACGGTGCCGCAAATTGCGGCACCGTACTTAGCACCAAGGTCCCTTTGCGGGTTGGTTTTTTGACGCCTGCTAGAAGCAGGCGTTAAAGTGCCACCCACAAAGAGACCTCGTAATCAGGCGTTAAGGGTTTAACGGCGCCGACACCTTTTACGGCGCCGTTAACCCCTTAACGCTTGGGTTGTAATGAGGGCCAGAGCATATAGAAGATCAACATTTGATGTAAGAGAGAGGCATCTACATTAGAATAAAATGGGAAGCATGAGAGTAGGCTAGGCATGTGAAGATAGTTGCGGAGGTGAGAGACAAAGCAAGGCTTAGAAGACAGCAGGCTTTGATGTCTTTAGTTGAAGGACTGCATGGCCCAGGGGGTGGCAGGGCAAGTCAAACAGAGCCTGCATGGAGGCAGAGGGCCGTAGAAGAGGTGCTCATTTGTGGAGGGCTGTGGCACAAGAACTGCAAGTCAAGTTAGGGGTTCGGAGTGTGGGCTCAGCACACGGCTAGATCATGTGTACTGGAGTCCTAAATGACCCAAGGTAGATTTGAGGGATAGAGTGCATCCGGAGCAGCAATGAAGATGCAAGGTGTCAGGCGCTTAACAGGATTTGAAGAAAGCTGTGTGGGTAGACGTCTACCAGGTCGTCCAAGCCCAGACAGGACCAGACAGGGTGAGAAGCTGGCCCTTAGACAGAGGCCCTTTGAGGGGGCCGGCAATCACCTGCCTGCTGCGTGGCTCACAGGCAAAGTGAAAAGTGTCAGCCAATCAGGCGGGCCAATGTCAGCCTCAGAACAGCTGATGTGGCCGCCTCACTCGGCGGCCATGATGGAAGGCCCACGCAGCCCGGTCTTCAATGGTGGGGCTGATTGTTGTCAGTAGATAGTGCAGCAGCTGGAGGTTCCCGTAGTGGGAAAGAGAGAAATAAAGGCTCATCCAATGGTCAAGCACTCCTCTTATAGTACGGCCCTTGAGGGGGGCGGCGATCGGCTGCCAGCTCCGTGGCTCACAGGCAAAGTAAAAAATGCCAGCCAACCAGGCGGGCCGACGTCAGCCACAGAACAGCTGATGTGGCCCCTCACTCGGCAGCCATGATGGAGGGCCCATGCGCCCCGGTCTTCAATGGTGGGGCTGATCGTTGGCAGGAGATAGTGCAGCAGATTGGAGCTCTGTTTTGGGGTGCTCAGGGAAGACAGCCAGGTTCCTCTGGGGAATCAGCTCGGGTCTGGCCGCTGTCAAAGATAGTCCCAGCACCCATCCCTCAGTTGGCTCTCCTTAAGAATCAGGGCACTGTCAGCTGTTGGCTTCCCCAGTTTCTCTCTCCCAGGCAAAGTTCAAGGCCTCTCAATGTTAAGGCCTCTCCGCCCAAGATGGGTTTAGGCAGTGTCTCAGGATTCACCCAGCTGGATTATAGGCAAGTCCTGGAAGATGTTTAGCCACTCACCTTTTTCTCCTTCTCTCTCTTTCTACATCCATGCAAAATTACCATGTGGGTGAACTGCCAATACCAGCATGATCACTTTTATGAACCTCTACAAACGCACCTTTGAAATTTCATTTTTAGACACATGGGATCATGTGTTTTCTAATTGCATGTTTGGCTGCCTAGGATCCTGTCTTTTATAAATTGCATTCTTAGTTGCCAAGGAACATGTGTGTGTTGTTTTTAAATTGCATTGTTTTAAATGTCATTTTTTATTGCCTACGAACCTTTGATTTTTTTAATTGCATTTTGGTCCACTAGGAACCTGTATTATTTTTAAATAGCTTTTTACCTGCCTAGGATGCTGTGTTTAAAAAAAATCATGTTTAGTTGCCTAGGACAAGGGGCCTCATTACGACCCTGGCGCTAAGGGATTACCGGTACCGGTAAGGGTACCCGTACCGGTAATTCCTTACGGCCTGATTACGAGGTCCTTTTGCGGGTTCCCACCTTAACGGCTGGTTTTTACCAGCCGTTAAGGAATGGACCCGCAAAGGGACCTTGGTGCTAATTACGGTACCGCAATTTGCGGTATCGTAATTACCGCCTTCCCCATTCCCATTATGCCCTATGGGGCAAAAATGGGAATGGGGAAGGGCCATGGAGGAAGGGGGAATTACCGCCCCGCCAACCTTGTAATGGGGTGGTAAGTCCCCCTTTCTCCATGGCGGAGTGGGTAAATTACCGGCATGGACCATGGTGCTATTAGCACCATGGTTTTCCGCCTGGGTCGTAATGAGGCCAATGTGTTTTGTTTTGGCTTCCGAGTGCCCAGTGCAGTTGTTGCATTTAGTCTTGTAGGTATCTCTGATATTTTAAATTGCATTCTTGGTCGCCTTGATGACTGGCAAGATTCTCAAAAAATAGCGCCAACGAAAGTAGAGCAAGGAACGCACTTGCTTCATTTGTGAAACATTCAGAAATGCTCAGGTTGCCTTTTTCTCAAAGGTTATCTGAGCATTTCAGAAGGGGCTGGACAGTGGCAAAAAAGATGCGCTGTCCAGCCCCCTTGCAGCTCCTGACACTGGTGTATGACAGACTCCCAGCCACCACGTGATTGCTGTGAGCGCATTTCACTGAGCCACATTTTTGGTCTGCTAGGGCACTGTGTATTTGTATTTTCTTCAAATTTATATAGTGCTTTCACAAAAGCGCTTAACACACCTTATAATAATGGTACGACGTTCATTCATCCCCCGTTTTATTTTCCGCAGCACTTTTTGCCGAAAAATGTTTGCCAAAAGAAATCGAAAAATATGGGTGGTGGGAGGGAGGGCATATAAGGGGTAAGGTGGGGTGGCATGTAGGGATACATAATGGGGAGAACCGCCACCCAAAAAAAAAAAAATTCAATGATTTATTCTGCAATAATGTTTCGGCTGGAAGATCTACAAAAATTAAAATGGTCGAAAAATGAACATAGAACCATAAAAAACGTAAAAACAAATGAACAAACGAATCATTTTAGTGAAGCTAAATACGAGGAAAACTTTATAAATGAAAGCGAAAGAGGAATGGATAGGGCGGAGCCAATGTCAGGAAAAACAGAGTTATAAGGTTTAGGGGCAAGAAGGAAAAAGGAGCAAAAAAGAGAAGGAGCACAGAGAGGTTTAGGGGACGATAACAGATAAAGATGCTGTGATCTGAGGGGGCGGGTAGCGGTGTATGATGAGCAGCAAGGTAACGGGGGTGCGAGCCCATGATAGTATTTAAAGATGTTCTAAAGAAAATGGAAGAGGCAGGAATCGTAGGGGAGAAGCGAGATGGGCAGAAGGGAAAAGGAAATGGAAGACTGAGGAGGAAGTGAGAAAAGAAGGAGAACAACAGAGTTAAAGACCGAGTGAAGTAAGGCAGGCCGATGAAAGGAGCAGAACAATAATCAAGGCGGGAGAAGAGTGAGGAGGTAATGAGTAGTTTAGCAGCCTGGGAAGACAGAAATGGAGAATGTTGAAAAGGCGAAAGTGACAGATATGAGCAGTTGAAGAAATATTAGATAATAAGGAAAGAAATTAGTCGAATATGACGCCAAGATTATGCACAGAGGAGGAAAACATAGTGAGGAAGGGGGGAACAAACTCCTGGAGAAGATTGGAGAGGGAGAGGAATGGGGCGGAAACAGAGGATTTCTATTTTAGAGGGATTTAGATAAAAGACATGGGAAGACATACAGGACTGAACAGAAGAGAGGCATGCAGAGACTGTGGAGTGAAGGGATTCAGAAATAAAAGTGATGAAAATCTGGGAGTCGTCAGCATAGAAGTGGTAGGAGAGCTTCAAGGATTGAATGACGGAAGAAAGGGGAATGTGTATATGGAGAATAGCAAAGGGCCATGGACTGAGCTTTGTAGGACACAGTAGAGAGAGCGATGAAAAGAAGTGTAACCAGCCAAAGAAACCAAGTTAAAGGGATATTAGTAGAACAAGTGAGTGACAGAGTCAAGGAAATCCAGAGCATCAAGGGCAGAGAGCAAGATTGAGTAATCAACCGTGTCAAAAGCAGCATAGAGGTCGTGGAGAATGAGGATTGAGGAACACTTTCTGTGTCTAGTCTAGACGTGAGAGTTAGTGACGTGAAGAAGGGCAGTTTCTAAAAGTGTGCAGGGTGGAATCATAATTGCGTCAAAGAAAGTAAGGAGTGGAGATTCAGAGAGGAGAACATTTATTCAGAGAGGAAGAAACTTCAGAGTTGAGCACTCTTTTAAGATGTTTGGAGAGTAAGGAAAGAAAAAAGATGGGTCGAAAATTACAGAGAAATGAAGGATATAGCAAAGGTATGTTTTAGAACAGGGATAATTGTAGCATGTTTGAAGGGAGGGGGAAAGTAAGAAGTAAACAAGAAAATGATAAAAAGTGAGGACAAGTTGGGGATTTAAGAGGGGTAGATTGATGAGATTAGGTGTAGGGAATAAGGGTGAGGCAGTATCAGAATCGGTAAGGAGGGAGAACGCAGAAAAGGTGGGAAAAGTAGGAAGTGAAGGAGGTGAAAGAGTGGGATGCGTAGAAAGGGGGTGATATGATATGATATGGCATTTATAAGGCGCCTGTGCACAAGTGTTTCTAGGCACAAAAAGACAAGGAGGGGAGGGAGGGCAAGACAACAATCTTACTAGGCCTTGTGTCATTTAGATCGCGCAAGCTCAGGGAAGGGGAAGGGTAGAAGTGCATAGGGGTGGGGGAAGGAGAAGTGCAGGTAATTGGAAAGTGCAGCCAGCAGGTGGCTCATAAATGCTGATAGATGGGACTGTAGGGTTACAGATACAGTGCTGGGTGAGCCAAAAGGCAGTGCGAGGTGCAGCTGGACAGGCAGGGACCTGGGCCCAAGTTCAGAGGGTGGCAAGGTGACCAGTGTGTGGAACTGACAGGTCATCAGCAAGGGAGAGGAAGAGAGAAAGTGGAAGCGAAGGGGGAGGTCTTGAGTTGCTTCCAGAACCGGGAATGATTCTGCTCAAGTTTGAGAGAGGCAGGGAGGCTGTACCAGAGGGAGGCCCCAGCCGAATACAGAGATCTGTCCCCAACTCTTTGCTTGGAAAAGCAGCTGACTCAAAGAGAGTTGGAGGTGGATGAGCTGAGCGATCGAGATGGGAGAAACTTAGGAAGAGAGAGTTGGAGGTAGTGCGGACCCAGGTCCCAGAAATCCTTGTGGACAGAGGGTCTTGAACTTGATCCTTGCCGTCACTTGGAGCCAATGAAGAGATTTTAGAGCAGGAGAGACTTGCAGCCCTGTTCTGGATAAGTTGTAGAGGACGTGAGTAGAGGCAGGAAGATTTAGAAAAGAGGCTGTTGCAGTAGTTAAGCCTATAGAGGACCAGAGCTCTGGAGACAGTGAGCTTCTGGGGGAAAGTGAAGAATGGAAGAATACCTCTGAGGAGGTGCAGCTGATAGTTTGACTTCTTGGAGACGTCCAAGATTTAAGGAGACAAGGAGAGGTTGGAGTCGAAGATGACCCTAAGGTTCTTAGCTTCACAGGTAGGAGCAGGAAGAGGTTTCAGAGTGGGTGGCCAGAGAGAGAGGAAAGGCGGGACCTGGTGTTCTGATGAGGATGATCTCCATCTTGCTGGCATTAAGGCTGGGATCATTGGTGGCAGACCATTCCTGAATTGCAGACAGATAGTCAGAAATGAAAGAAGGAGTAGAGGCGGCTGAGGAGAGCCTGAGAGAGAACTGGATGTCATCCGTGTATCACTGAAAGTTGGAGCAGAGGACAGCGTTGCAGAGATGCCAATTATTGGCTGAACAGCCAGGGAGAGAGGTTAGACCCCTGGATAACACTGCAGGTAGAGAGAGAGATAGAAGAGAGGAAGGAACCCAGTTGGACCTGAGAGGGTTGGTCAGTGAGAAAGGAGGTCAGCCAGGCCAGGACCTGATCTGTGATACCCAGGTTATCATGGAGGTGCTTGAACAGGATGGCATGGTGGACCATGTCAAAAGCAGAAAAAAGATCGAGGAGAATGAGGACAGAAGGAAGGTTAGAATCAAGGTTGGAGAGCACGTCTTCACTGATAGTCAGGAGAGCAGTTTCCATGCTTCAGGCCGCTCTGAAGCCAGACTGATGGTCATGGAGACAACAAACAGATTCAGAATGAAGATTAAGCTGGGAGATGGGCAGCTTTTCCAAGAGCTTGCCCAGGAAATGAGTGATGGAGATTGGGCAATAGTTAGCCAGAGAGGAAGGATCAGCAGAAGACTTCTTAAGGATGGGGTCCTCAAGAGAGTGCTTAAGGGGGAGGGGGAGTTTCCAGTAGAAAAAGAGTGATTGCAGAAATAGAGCAAGGTTTGAGTAAGGGTGTCGATGTGGTCCTTGATGGTTCTGGAAGAACAGGGAAGAACCTGTTTTGACGAGACTTTCATAGATCAGACTTCTCTAAAAACATCATCGGGGTGAACACGAGAAAGGAAAAGAAGGGAGGCAGGGAGGAGGCCACAGGTAGGCCAGGAGTGGAGAAGGAGGAGGAAGAGGAAGAGAGGGTGTTTAGGATGTCCTGAGTTTTAGAGATGAAATGAGAAGCCAAAGCCGTGCAGAGGGGCTGGGAGGGAACAGGAGAGGTAAAGACTGCAGCAGGGTTGGCCAGATCCTTGCAGATTTTGAAGAGTTTGGCCGAATTGTTAGATGCCGCAGAGATGCGGGCTGGGATGTGTGTTCTCTTCTTGGAGATGACAGAGAGTCTGTACTGCCTTTAGAGCAGGCAGCAGGCCAGTTTTGTCAGAGGGTGCACCTGCAGCCCTCCATTTCCTCTTGAGAGAGATGAGGTTGGAGTCGTACCAAGAGATGCACTTGGGTTTGGGTGGATTGGGGAAAGATGATTACATGCAAGAGACATTGGAGGTAAAGAAGTCAGGTAGAGTAAAGTTTAGTGGAGAAAGAAGGATCAGAAAGGGAGGAAGAAAGCACTTTTTTAATCGATTGGAAAGACGATTGGATTATTGGCAGAGAAGAAGTGAGAGATGAAAAATTATGTTTTTAGCACTGATAAGTGAAGCTTCATAAAATGAATAAAGCAAAGAGAAAGGGAAGATCAGATTGGTCCTTGAGTTTTCATCCAAAAGCATAGGCTAGCTACTGCTTTATGTAGGGAAGAATGAAGCGAGTGAAGAGAGGGAGACAGCCAAGTTTGGGGGATCTTATGATAGCTGAGGAAGGGGCAAAGAAGATCTAAAAAGTTAAGAGTAGACGAGAGTTATGAAAAGCAGATGAAGCTTGATTGAGACAAAGAGAAGAGAAATGATAAATAGAAGGACAAGTAAATGAGAGGGAAGACAGTAAGGACGATGAAGAGAAAGAATGTAAATCACATCAATAAAAAAGGAATGGAAGAGGGAAGAGGGGTGGGAGTTATAGGTAGTTAGAGGGAGAGGGGGAGGTAGAAGGAGAGGAGGAAGTGATCAGAAGAGTAGATTGGAATTAAGTGTGGTCAAGGAGAAGATTAAGACCAGGGAAGAGCCAGAGATGTGGTGAATGGGGGAAAAGGAGAGGTAGAAGAGAGGCGGACAAGTGGGTAGATGATAGGTGGAGATTAGAGTTGCCCAGATGAAAAAAGGTGGGAGAACAGCAGAGGCATTGCTAGGAGGTGGGGGGGGGCTGAGGGAGCTATAACCCTGGCTCTTTTGGTTGTAGTCTCATATAGAAGCTCATGGGAAACAACCAAAAGGCTAGCTAGCCCCGAGTCCTGACAGTCCCGGCATTAGCATAGGCCTGGATCTTTACCAGACCTAGCAACACCCCTGGAGAACAGGAAAGAAGGAAAGGACCAGAAAACAAGCCTTCTCTGCTTATGCCCCAAGACTATAGAACCTCCTCCCTGTCAGCACCAGACTCGCCTCCACGCTACAATTCAGAACAGAACTCAAGACCTGACTCTTCAAGGAGTGTCTGCTCAACAACACTTAGGCCATCACATCGCTCCCCGCGCACCACCTGACTCACTAGATGCTGTCTGCCCCTCTCCTCTCCATCACCCTGTACAGCTGTACCCATCCTCTATGCCTCTCTGTATCCTACCCCCACTGTATATCTGCTCTGTTGTTACCTCTGAAAAGCGCTCTGTTATGCATCTGTACTGTTGCATACTTGCCAACCCTACCAATTTAGGCGGTAGGATACCGCTTTTTAAGCAGTCCTCCCACCTACCGATTTAGTGGCAACAAAGACAGTTTTTTTTTTAAACAAAAAATCTTTTTTTTTTTCCTGGATTTAGCAGCCTGTTCAGCCATGGTTGCAGGGTGTGCAAGTACACAGAATCAGAGGAATGTTCTCCAGTGGGGATGTGTCCAAGCTGCTGCTTTTATAATGGTGTGTTCTTACTGGCAGCAGTTAGCAGACCAGTGCGCCAGTGCAACCTCCCCAGACTGTCAGAGGGGCCCGTGAGATCCGCTCCAGCACTTCTGGATATCAACAGCCACATGGTTCACGGTACCTCAGCTCCCCGGTGCCAGTCATCTACATGCTGGGGCGAGCCGCTGAAGCAATGGCAAGCCACTCCTCCTAATGAGTTCTGGCAGGTGTGAGCTTGCGCCAGGAGCCGAGGGGAAACCACACATTTCAGCCCCACCCTGCGTGAGTCTCGCCTCTTCCACCCACCCGCAAGTACAAATGCTATTTCTTCAGCGTAGCTGCACAACGCAGCGCCCCACTCTCCAGCACCTGCTACATACTTGCCAACCCTACCGATTTAGGCGGTAGGATAGCGCTTTTTAAGCAGTCCTACCGCCTGCCGATTTAGTGGCAACAAATACCGATTTTTTCAATCTTTTTGAACCTTTAAGATTCCTACAGATTTTGTCACAGAATGTTGGAATGTATGCTGTTGTATACCGCTGTAAAACGCTCCATTGTGTATCTGTATTGTTTTATATCTCGGTAAAGCGCTTCGCTGCTTCTCGAAGCTAGGTCCGCTCTTAATAAATCCAATAATAATAATACTAACAATAGCGGTAGAAGCGGGAGGGCAGTAGATGGTAAGCAAAGCAAGGGAGTAGCGTTCTGGTAGTCGGAGCAGTAGTATTCAAAGGATGGAAACAGAGGGAGGTTAGAAGGGGATGGAGACCAAGAGGAATGCATATCTCTCAACTCACCTGCTTTTGGCGGGTGTCACCCGCCTTGAAAGCAGTGGAATCACCCGCCAAGTGCCTCATACGCCCATTCACTTCTATGGGCCTCTCACCCGCCAAAATGAAAATCGGGTGTTTTCACCCGCCTTGCTGACAAAAAAGGTTGAGAGCTAAGGGAATGGTAAAGAATGCCAGTGTTGCCACCCCTGCTGCTCGGTCGGGCTGTGCCTGAGAGCCAGGTGAGGATGAAAGCGGAGAGAAACGAAGTAAAAAGGAGATCTACATTGCAGATGGGAAATACATAGTATAACGAGTCGCCCTTTACTGAGAAGGGCCAGAGGTAGTGTAACACCAGGGGCGTGGGACAGGTCACGTGAGGAGTCACAAGACCAGTGGCTGTAGAACAGCAGCTCTTTCTGGCAGCTGACGTAAACCGGGTGCGAGCGCAAGGAGAGGGCTGTGTGCAGCTGGGCCGCAGAGATGAAAGTGCGGCCGCCCGCCCGCAGCCGGAAGTGTGAATTTAACTTATGGGGTTTGGTCACCTAGGAGCCTGCAGTTATTTAAACATATTCTCGGACCCCCATCATCCTGCGCATTTAACTTGTAGTATTTGCTTATCTCGTTTGAAGTGCAAATATGTGATCGTTTTATGGTTCCTTAATTTGCAGGTTTATGTATAACATTGATTTATTTTTCTTCCCTTTCAGTGTTTGTTTGGACATTCACCTGGTGACTCATGAATACACAGAAACTATCAATATAGGGCCACAGCCCTTTATGACTGATTGCTGGTTCAATATTAGGAAGCTGATTAATAGAGTCCTTTTCAAGCTAGGGAGATAGGGGGGCTGGGTGGGGTTAGAGCAGCCTAGAGTCTGGGGACAGGCCATGCAGGGTTACCAATATCTTGGATTATGCTCTCGATGCACAGACAGAGCACGCCAGGGGTGAGAACAGAAGGTATATGGCACTTGCTGCAGCAGCCCTGGTTGGAGGCTTTGCAGACAAATACAAATGAGCTTTTTTTTTAAATTTAAAATTTGTTTGTAGTTTGTACAATAAAACATCAAACTTTTACAACAAATTAGCTTTGGCATTGTGCCTATATAAAGAGGGGAAGACGCCCCCCACACATGATTCATTTTTGGACTGCTGAGGAAGGATTCCTCTGGAACCGGTTTGGCAGTACAGTCAGCGCCAAAGTCCTTTGCCAGAGAGGTGAAGACCAGAGACTTCCAAGCAAGAGGCTAGCATTTTTACCAAACAATCCCCGGGGCATATTTGGGTGAAGCTGCTCTGTGAACCAAGGCCTTGCCTGCCCGCTTAACACTGGAACCTGGATCATGCTCATGAAAAGTAACAGTTCCTGCAGGTTCTGGTGTGGAGGTGCAAAAGTGAGATTACCCAACAAGATTACCCATGCCACTGGAGACCCTGGACAGGTCATAACAGCAGCCCAGAAGTCAAGGACAGCAATGGGCCCACTTCCCACATCCAACCACTTCTGAGCACCACCAACCCAGATTCTTGTCTCAAGCGTCTTTGTTCTACGTGCCTTTGCTGCTTGTGAACCACACCTCGTGTTGGACCGAGTCCCCCAGCTCACTAACGCAAAGCCGATCCACTGCCTCAGAAAGCACTGTGAAGCCTGGCTTGATACTGTTCAGCCACAACAACAAGATTAAAAGGTGTTTGCAGTGGTTCTGTCCCTCTGGCCTCCCAGTGAGGGCACTTGCGATTTATAAGAACCCATTTGGTGGGAGTAACTTCCAAAGGCAAGCGTCACTCTCACTCCTAAATGCCAGTGTTTCACCACCCAAATGGCAAACTAATGTTCACAAGGTAAAGTATAGATGCTCACAAAAACTTCAGAGCATGCAAAATGCATAAATGCCTAACTAGCTTAGCTTCACTGACTTCCAATAAGATGGATAGAACAATGAATTGAGCAACAAACGTCGTCCCTCAAGCCATCTGACTCACTAGATGCCTCCCGCCCCTCCCCCCCACACCTGCTACACCTGTACCCCCTCCACTGTGCCCCTCTGTATCCTACCCCTTGCTGTATATCTGTTCTGTAGTTACCTCTGAAAAGCACTCCGTTATGCATCTGTAATGTTGTAGACCCCTGTAAAGCGCTGTGTTGCTTCTAGGAGCTAGGTCTGCGCTCAATAAATACCATAATAATTATAATAATAATTGCTGTGATTTCTACATTAAAGACTGCAGATATATGTGTTGATTTATTTTTTTATTTCAACTTCTCCTGGATCCTTTTCTCCAAACAATCCTTAAAAAAACCCTCAGCGTTTATGCCTGGAAACACGTGGAGACTCTTATGCTAGGGCAGGGGCCGGCTCTGCATGCTTTACCCAATCATCAGACAGACCAACTAGGCTCCCCTCCCCCATCCCCCTCAGCCTCATGTCTCTCTACCTGCTGCCCCTGAGCTCCGATCAGGGGGTACTGGCACGCTGAGGCAGTTGCTGTACTCCGCAGGCTCCATCAACCTCTCGGGTCTCTGGCTGCGCTTCCTAGATGGGGTGTCCAAGCCTGGCCTTGGCCTTCAGCGAGAGAGCGAGAAGGATCTGGGGAAAAGAGTGCACCCGCTCTGCCAACTTCTCCTTTTTATCTTCATTTTTTAAGGAATTGCAAGTTTCTGTTCCTGCGTTCTTATTTTGCAATACAATAAACAGCGACACGTGGAGTGAGATATTTCGAGCAGAGAAATCGCATCTCCTATTCCCCTGCTCACCGCAGCACTCTACTTACACTCTCATTTAGAGGGTTTGGTACATCAGGGTTCCAAATTGCTGTCAGCTGGGAACTACCTAGCTCCTTGTTATAGCCTAGGAGAACCTGGGTAGCTGGAAACCAACATGTACCCCCCCCCCCCTCAGGCCAGCTAGTGCCTAAACAAACATGCAATTGTGAAATAAACTTTGAGGGTTTGAGAATGTTAATCAAGAACAATTAGGACACAACTCGTACACATTTAAACATAATGGATCAAACATAATGGGCCAAAGGTAAAGCGTGCATCTCATGTGGAGGTGAGATTTGCAGTGCACTGTGTACTCGCTCCTGGTTACCCAGCGGTAGCCCTTGCATGTTGGGTGATACTCGACACTCAGGAACTGTTTTTTAGCTCATCGAATCTTAATTTCGATACCTGCAAATGCACAATAGAAATCCGAAGTCGTCCTGCCCTCCAATTCATTCCACCCACCCCATTTGTCACTGGGAAAAAACATAGAGCGTTATTCAATATTTTTTTAAGCCACTAAACACCCTTCCCAACATATACCCCAGTGATAGTATATTTGTGGAAAGTGTTGGATAGAGGTTTAAAATAAAATATCGAGGGCCGGAAACTTAAGGGTAGGACGTTCCTTAACATTCTAAGAAAATGACAATCGTTCTCTTACATTTTGCCACCCAGAGCCCCATTCCTGGGTGGCAAATCAAAGGCACTTTTGTTTTTTGGCTTTCCACTTACAGGTGTTAGAACCTGGGACCTGTGTAATGTTTTAAAACCATATTGTGTTGCTCTTTCCTGCATGTGTCATGTTGCTTTTGTTTATTCTGACAGCTTACTTGGTACATAAAGCCAATTCCCCAGCCACCACATAGCTCTGCTCTCTCAGTGATCAACTTTGGTCTTCATTTAAACACAATTAAAATGAAATTGCTGCAGGCGCAACTGTGTATGCATGCAATGTGTGGAGGATGTGGTAGGTGGCTATAGTCCTTAGCAGGTCTTTTAAGAAGTGTGAATGATGGGTGCTTAGAAAGAGGAGGGTGTATAAAGCTACATGATGTGGGGGACAATGGCTGAAAGCAATGGTGGTCGTTTAAGATCCATTTTCCCTCATTGTTTCTTTCCATCTTGATAATACAGTTGGAAGGTGTAGTGGAGTAAAGCAGGTCGCTGATATGGTGTTTGTATTGGGGAGAGGGAGAGGGAGGGTGAATATTCATTACATTGTCCCAAATGCTGTCTACGGAATAGACCTTCAGCACAATTCATCACATACAAATCTTATAACAAGGACAATTGTTACAATAATCAAAAGCACATACAACTTTAAAAACACATAACAGTTAAAAACAGCCAAATACCTTACAATCATGTTCCCCCAGTGAGGAGAGCAAGTTCGCAGCCTCACTATACTTCCTAGCTTGTTAGGTTAGATATTTCCCTTCAACCTCCTTCTTAATAACCAGGTACGATGGACGTATCTAGCAGCGACAAACACCACTTTCCACTCCAATTTTCAAGTCAAAAACTGCATGACTCCACGTGTGTTTCTAATTCCTGAATCAGTCAATAATGCTTTTAAGTACCTTCGCCTAAGGGTTAACGAGACAAGGCAAGTTAGCATAAAGTGGGTCCATGTTTCGTTTGCTAATTTGCAAAGGGGGCATTCACTAGATCTCGAGGAAGACTATGAACGAGTACACCATGCTGTGTGCAATATGCCCAACCTAAAACAAATGTATAAGGCGCGTTCATACGGTGGGTACCTTTCATCTAAATTGCTTTTACATTTACCCATCAAGTTGTAAGGTAGACATTCTGGGCCATTCTTCAGCGAAAACCTTATTGCCTCCGGCTTTTTCCATAGCTTGTCTCTTTGCGCATTCTTCAAGTTCAGCTTTTGATGTTCTTTGGCACTCGAGGGGATTATCCCAAAGGATGCTGGAGGTAAATCCCACACTCCAGTGCCATATGGCGGTGTGGGAAAAATAGTAGTTACACATAGTGCCTCAGGAAGAAAACCCTATTATTACAGACTGTTCTGAAGAGGTAAATATGTATCTTTTAATGTGCATGAATAACTGGGTGCAAAGAGATATTTATCACAAAAATGTTACTTTTTCACTGTTAAACATATTTTACTCGGTTCGAAAAAACTCCCATTAGGAACGGAACATACTTTTTTACTCCCTAAAAAATCATTTTACTCCCAATTTAAAAAAATTAAGGGATAAAATACTCCCACTTCAAAATCTCATCTGGAGCACTGACTGCAACCCTGCACTTCTATCCCCTGGCCATTTGCAGACCGGTCCCATTTCCTGAGCGCCCAATGCCCCCCCTCACTCTATCTGTCTGTTTCTGTCTCAAATAGACACCCCATGAGGAACAAAATAAGGATCTGCGTGTTGGCAGATAAGGGAAATGGTTAATCTGAAAAATCCGACTTTACCATAACCTGCTAAGGCTTATAAAAGGCAAGAACCTAAAGTTCAGCGGAAGTGCAGTTTAAGATTTGAGGACAACAGTCAGCAATTTCATCTTCCATATTATGTTGGTTAGCAGGCTGAGAGATGCCTCAAACCTTACTCTAACACACCCAGGTGCTTTGCTCAGTGGCCTGCAGGGACTTTGGCCCGTCGAGGGTCCATCGAGGCAAGGCGTTTGTCAGGTGCATGTCAGGGGATTGGTTGAGGCATATACCAGAATTCCTGCTCCTTTCTCCCAGAGGTGTACCCTCTCGTCTCCCACAAGCCCCATACTCTTCTAACGTAGTCTTCACAATAAAACAAGGAGCAGAAAAGATGGAAGTTGAAGTGAAGATGTGAAGATTCCTCAAAATAAAAGTGCAGCACCTTGGCATAAAAAAAGGAAAAATGTGAAACGGCAATAGGATACTGAAGAGCAGTGTGTTGGCAGTGACAGGATTTTGGGGGTGTATAGTAGTATTACAACTTTATGCAGATACCAAAATTCAGCAACCCCCTTCTGGTTGAACAATAACATAAAAGCACCCCAACTCTGCCCACCTAATTCGAGGGTGTACATACTTTAGTTTGGTCATAAAAAGGCCTCTTTATCCTGTATAAACATCTGGCACATTTTCAAAGATCAACAGAGCCCAAGCTGTCAAAGGGGCTTCTGCTTTCAACAGGAAAAGGAACGCAGGACCATGATGAGTAAAATGTTTCCCTTTTAACACAGTGACCATCAACCACTTTCTTAGCTCATCAAACTTTGGGCAGAAAAACAGGAAGTGTGCCACATCTTCCAAACCCGGTCCACAGACAGGACAAACAGCATGAATATTCGGTCCCATTCTCTTTGCTATTATTTCACCCAGTGGCAGACAGTTAAAACAGGCCCTAGTGTTGTGGCTTCTTTGTGATTTCTTGTGGAACCAATTCCTGCTCAACCTCCCTCTATGATAACTCGCACCCAAGTACAATGCGATCTTATCGACTCTCTTTTCTAAAATAAGATGTGCACTATTCGAGATAAGATTAATGTGGAAAGATCTATCTCTCTCAACATCCCCAATCCTCTGAACTACTCGACTAATCACTGCTCTTCTGTTTTCAGTTTTGCTACAGTCACTGAATCTGTGGTCATCAAGGCTCTTTCTAAACTGAAGTCTGCCTCCCCCATCAATCCTATTCCTCTTCATATTCTCCAGGATCTCTCTGGGGACTTTGATTCGGACCTTACGGAAGCTCTGGATCACTCTTGCGCTACAGGATTTATCCCAAAGCCACTTAAGCATGCGGTTGTGTCACTGTTGCTGAAATAACCCCAGCTCGACCCAGCAGAGGCAGAAAATGATCGCCCTATCTCTCTACTCCCTGCTATGGCAAAATTGTTGGAATCCGTTATCACCCCCCAGCTCTCTGATTATTTTGAGACCAATAATATTCTTCACTCCCTCCAGGCAGGCTTCCGTCCACGGATGGGCACAGAGTCTATAGTGATCGCTCTTCTTGAAGATATAGCAGGATTACAAGACCACAGAGAGACGATTGTGCTTATTCTGCTCGATCTCTCTGCGGCCTTCAACACCATTGACAATGAAAGACTCCCGCATTGTCTCACTGACGCAGGCTTCTCCGGTGTTCCCCTGAAGTGGTTTTCATCTTTTCTGTTGGACTGTACGCAGGTGGTGTCCTTTTCCCCTTTTACCTCTCCTCCCATGGTGTTTGGCTGTGGAGTCCCTCAGGGGTCAGCACTTTTGCCACTCCTTTTCAATTTGTATATGGTTGCACTGGCCAAGCTTATTTTTAGTTTTAGTTTTGGGATGCATTTTTTCATATACGCAGGTGACACTCAGATTCTCTTTTGTATCAATGCCCCTCAAGAAAGTCCTTCCCAGCGTCTGAGAGACTGCTTCTCAGCAGTAGGGAAGTTGATGGCCGAAAACTGGTTAAAACTGAACGGAGAGAAGACAGAGGTATTGGTTTTTGGCAAGGAATTTATCAACTCCGGGTCGAGTTCTGACTACTGGCCAGCTTGTCTGGGGCAGTGTCCGACTCCATCTGCTGTAGTCAAGAGTTGCAGCATTAAGGTCATGGCCTCTGGCTCCAGAGAGTCCCAAATCTCTTTATTTATTTATTTATTTATTTATATAGCGCGCAAGCAGCCCAGGGGCATTGAGGCGCTGTTACTTGCAATAACTTAGTTACAGGGTACAGGCAAGATAGCGATTGTTGACACATTATGAACATCATACTGTTGTTACAGATATTGCATTTGGTCATATATTACAATTTATATGATAAGTATTCATGCTGTTGTGATGGGCCTTATGTGAAGAGGGTAGTTTTCAGAGTTTTGCGGAAGGTGGTGAGGGAGGCCTCACCTCGGATAGTGGGAGGTAAGGCATTCCAGTGAGTGGGCGCGAGATAAGGGAAGCTGGATCCGCCCGCTCTGACTCTTTTTACTAGTGGCACAGAGAGCATGTTGGTGTAGGATGATCTGGTCTGCAGTCTGCCAGTCTGGGTTTGCCAAATTGAAGATCTTAAAGAAAGTCCTCCCCATTCTCCCTGATGAGGCTAGGCCACAATTTGTGACTGGTTCCATTATGGGGGCTATAGATTATTGTAATGGCATCGATCTCGGTCAACCAGAGATGTTAATTAAGCAGCTTCAGAGTCTTCAAAATGCGGCCGCTAGACTGGTTCTTAACGCACCTAGACTGTCCCACTCACTTGATCTTCTTCAGCACCTCCTGCCAGTTAAAGCCTGGGTGAGTTTTAAGATCTTATGCACTGTTCACCGCTCTATCCACTCTGTGGGAGCCCAATTTCTTCGAACTAAGGTCTCCCTCTATCAACCTAAAAGATCACTTCGCTCCTCCAATCAATGTCTGCTGTGTGTTTTTTCCCCCGCTTCAGCGGTGCTCGGCCGGTGGCAGATCTTTTTCGGTGTTGGCCCCATCATTGTGGAATGCTCTCACGCATCATATTAGGAGCAACCCCATTTTATCCAGCATCCATAAACACCTTAAAACATTGCTGTTTTAGAGTGGATTGTTTCCTTTCCTCCTCTCTGTCTCCCATTAGCGCCCAGATGCCATCCGGCCCGTGTTGCACTTTACAAATATCGTTACAATACAATACGATACAATAATCTTTTATTTTATCTGTTAATAATAGCATAAAACCTCTGTTTGAAGGGTTGCCATCTAAAATGTCTATTTTGCCATAGATCCAGGATGTCACTCTCTTTCCCATTTCATGACTCCTTGGCCTAGTCAATAAGCTTGGCATATCAAAAAAGCCCCTACAAATTTAAGTTCTGAAATGCTTGTTTTATATAATGGAGTCAATTAATTTGTTTTGCTCCATTGAGCTTGGAGATGTTTCTTACATGATGTTGAGACAGGGAGCATTGGGATTTGCCCAAACCCTGAGCCACTGTAAAATTGGTTCTCTTACCACTTCATCCACAATATAGCTCAGGCACAGTTCATTGTGGACTGCAGAGTTTGGTGCTGACATTGGTAGGACCAACAACTTTTTCAGAAAAGCATTTTCTTCACGTTGAATTTCTTTCTGGTTTCTGTGACCCCAAATTGCAGCACCATATTTTACTATTCCTCTGGTCCTAGCCATTTAGATCAATTTAATTATCTTCAGCGGCTGCTATCTGTGTGGCCCGATGAACCGGAAAAAGCCCCCTACTGACTGCACAGTTGTTTTTTAAAGTGGGCCGCAGGGGAAAGAGCCTGTGAGAAATGGACTCCCAAGTAGTCGAATGAGTAGACCTAAGGAATTGGATCCGTCCCACACCACGTAGTCCTAAACCTCCCCTGCTTCCTAGATGGGCTACAGTACATTACTGCAGATTTCTTACTATTTACCTGCAGATCTAATTCTCCCATAAAGGCTGCATAGCTGTCAATCAGACATTGCAGCGCTCTTGGAGTCCGAGCTATAAGCAGAGAATCGTCTGCATAGACTAGGACTGGCAATGACATTTGGGACGTCTGCGTGACAATCTACTAGGACCTTATTGAACTTATTAATGTACAGGGAGAATAAGATTGGGGCAAGTACGCACCCTTGCATGACCCCGGCCTGGATCTGAAACCAAGGCATGCAATGATCCTCTGCCCCTTTTCTTACACATGCCCCATTGTTCTCGTGCAGGGAGACGAGGAGAGCCAGGACCCCCGCTGGGAGATCGTAGGACATCAGCACCTGCCATAACTTCATTCTGTTGACCTTATCAAAAGCAGTGTTGAGGTCCATGACTGCAAGGTACGCTAGCTCTTTCTTTATGTACAATGGGTGTGCAATAATCAGGTAGAGATTTAGGCATTGGTCTATAGCACCAAGTAAAGGACGAAATACAAGTTGGATTGGGGATAATATTGAATTTGCTGATACCCAATCCTCTATTGTCTTTAAAAGGCATCTCCCAAAAATTTTACAACTTGAATTAAGGAGTGGAATAGGGTGATAAGATTGGGGGGGACTCTCTGCTCCCTTTCTTAAATAGAGGGACAATAATTGCCTTCATCCATTCTTCCGGGACAATGCCTGTCACTGTTATGGCATTGAACTTAAGCCTGCTAGGATGGGTCCCCAAATCTTGATAAAATCTTGATAGTAATCCACCAGAATTCCATCCAAACATGGTACTTTATTCCTTTTCGACATCTTAATAGCCTTTATTACATCTGGATAGTCAAATTTCACTTGGCTATTAATCAATGTTTGCTGCTCTTTGCCCCGGGTGGCCTGATCCTCCCAATTTCCCATCTCCTCGTGGGGTCCTACCTTCATGGCAGTATTGTTATATAGTTTTGAAAAATACTCACCCCATCCTCTGCCCGGGATCATAGTCTCTAAACCTGATACTTGTGCCCAATATACAGAGGTTTTATTCACTGCCGGCCAAACGTTTTTAGAGTTACTTTCCAAGCTGGCCGTCTCCAGTGATTCCCAGGCATTAGGAGTTTGGTAGCAATCCCCCTGTAGGTCAGCCCTTCCAGGTGGTTAATTCTGTTCCGCAAGGTGCTGTTACTTTTACCTGGATCACCAAAGCCAGGCCATAGTGATCACTGAAGAGGGCAGGCTGTGTGCTAAAATCCACTATTTGGTTCCACAGATTTGTTGTCACCATAAAATAATGAATTGTTGAGCATCCTCTAGTACTTCTAAAGGTCACTTGACCTGGGATATAGTCGCCTGTCCTGTCGTTTAACAATCTCATGTCCATCTTAACTAGCCAGGGCCAGAGTTTCACGTCTTCTGCACAAGATCTAGGGTCCTTCATCCTTGGCGTAGGAATATTCATCACTATGTCTTCGTCAGGGTTGTATAGCCCCTCGGGGGGCCAATTTGCCAATTTAAGGTTCCAATCCCCTCCACATATCAACACAACCTCGTTCCCATGCTGCTTCTTCCATGAACCCTCGAGGCTTGTTTGGATTGCAAGGAGGGGATTTGGCGCCTTTACATAAAGTTCCCTATTGTATACATTGGCTACATATAGTGATGCGTCATCTGTTGTTTCAAGTCGGAATACCTTCATTGGAACATCAGGCGACCCCTCCAGATCTATTGACGTCCAGTTGAGGGAACTTTTAAACAGTGATGACATCCCTCCCTACGGTCCTCCCTGTTCTACCTCTTTTGGCCTTTATATGGTAGACCCTATACTCATCTAGCACTATATTCTCCCCTAGCCATGTCTCCTGGAGGAGGATAGTATCGCTCTTTTTTAGGCTGTCCTTAGTTGCAAGTTCGGCTATTTTCATTTTAAACCTGGCTATGTTCCATGATAACATGAACATTTCCCCACATTCCTTCTCTCACATGCTCGATATTGTGTGCACCCTGTTGGTTTTGTACTTTCTCCAACCCCACCTCCCCTCGGGGGGGGGGGGGAATACCATGTTCCTCTGTGCTACCCTGGGTAGTTATGGCCAGGGTGCAGTGACCAGGTGACACACTTATAATGGTGGTATTGGGCCACAGGTGCCCATTTGAAATTGGTGTCTTTAACATAATCTCTCCTGGCTCCCACCCAATACCCTGTTTCTTCCCAATTGTGCCATCAAAGTTGCTTCAAAGGGGGAACCTGAATAGCGCGTGCATATACTTGCTATATTGCCTGATTGGAAGGTCGATAGTGGCCAGACTCGGCCTGACACAGTCTTGATTCAAATTCGGCTCTTGTGAGGTCAATTATTAGGCAATTTGGGTCAACATTCCTCTCCATACTTCAATTAGACCCTTTGCCCCTCGTGACCCTGCCTTCCTCCACCAGACTCACCCCTTCAGCCAAGTGTGTATAACCTGGATGCCATGCGTCATGCAAGTGACAGACTTCCGCCTTTATGTCATCAAACACTTCAATCCCTCTCAGCACTAGTGCATCATGACAATTAAATATACAAAGTCAGAAGTTTAGATTTGCATAGCTAAATCGAACATTGCATCCATTGCAAAACATGCAGCATATAAGGATTCTTATAGTTGGAAACGGTTTAAGGCAAATGTCCGATACCCCCAAAACCTCCAACTGGGCTTTCACCGATGCTCTTTTGTGGGCATTTTTATCATTTCCATGTGTTAGCCCCTTGAAGCAGCAAATCAAATGTGTCTCTCTCCAGGCACTAAGGGGGTCTTCTTTGGTGGGGTGACGCTTGCACAGTTCCCCAGTCCATTTGCAGCTTGTCAACTGACAGATTCTATGTTGCCTGTTTGCCTGGTGTCTTACTTCCCTTGTTGTTAGCATCTGCACTGGGAATGGCCGCTGTCAGGTCCAGGTCCTGTACTCCCCACTGCATGAAACAACCCATATGCCTGTTTTGCTTGTACACAGTATTTGCAGTCAAAACTGGAACTTAGTAAAGACAACTAATACATTAAATAAGAACCTATTACTAGAACATACATTCAAAGACAACCAATTTTTATTGTGACCTTCAAACATTCTTAACCTCCACATATATACATTGAGCAATATCAACACCCCTCGCTACAACTACATTAAGAGCTTCCAAGAGATTGAGAGAACTTTCTTTCCTTAAAATCCCTGCTGTAAGATCTCAAATTAAAGGTTTGTTGTAGCAGCGCACAACTTTATTTCTCCCACTGCCTTGATGCAAATCAGTTTACAATCAGCATCAAATATTGTGCCATAGATGAGAAAGTTTCAACTCATTTGAAGTGCGACTGTGGTTTTTAAAACAGCCATTATGTTATTTTTTAAATCAGTCTAACAAAGCATATGATCATAGGGCCTTTCAGGATCGGCCTACCGAAGTATCAGACTGGATTGGGTTGTTTCTGTAGCAAAGTCCCTAAGGTGTCCCCTGGCCCCCCAGATTGTGTATGTCTCCTACTCCCCTGGATACATCCCAAGAATGGGGCTAGTCTAACATGGGTTAGATTTATATAAAAGCAGCCTCACAAAATTCATTGTTCATAGTAGGAAGAAGGAGGTTAATGGGGGTCCTGGACTGGGCTGAACCTGAGAGGGGCTGTGAGCATTTGAAACCTGAGAGCTGCTGTGAACACTTGAAACATACGATGTGCTGCAAGAATTTGGAACCTGAGAAGCACTAAACTCTATTGAAACCTGAGGGGCGATGTAAGCACTTGAAACTTGAGAGGCGCAGCAAGCACTTGATACCTGAGAGGCACTGTGAGTACTTGAAACCTGAGAGGCGCTGTGAGCACTTGAAACCTGAGGGGCACTGTGAGCACTTGAAACCTGAGAGGCACTACAACACTTGAAACCTCGGGGGGGCTGTGAGCACTTGAAACCCAAGAGGCGCTGTGAGCACTTGAAACCTGAGAGGCACTGTGACTACTTGAAACCTGAGAGGCGCTGTGAGCACTTGAAACCCGAGGGATGCTGTGAGCACTTGAAACCCGCCGGACGCTGTGAGCACTTGAAACCTGAGGGGCGCTCTGAGCACTTGAAACCTGAGGGGCGCTCTGAGCACTTGAAACCTGAGAGGCACTGAAACCTTTAAAGCCTGGAAAGTGCTGACCCACTTGATTCTTAATAGGTGGTAAGAAACACATCTATGGAAAAGTCAAAATGAAAAAAGTGTGGCAGATAAGAACCACTTGACTGGATTTGACCACACAGGATAGGGGTTTGGGTAAATGCATAGTATATCTAGGGGTTCCCCTGTGAAATAACAAGAATGTGGTTCCTGGGTTGTGTTTCACTAAGAGTGTCAGAGTGAGTAGACAAATAATAGTGTTAAGGGTTTCTCTATCATGGGGATACTGGTCTCCACCAGGTTCTTTATAGCACAAGGCAGCCTCAGGGGTCTAGTACCCAGACACTTCTTTACTCAGCAGTCTCTGGGATATTGTGCCCACCTGCTTCCTTCCCTGGCTCAGGGGTCTAGCACCCAGCTGTTGCTTTGCTCACTCCTCTTTGCAGGGATGAGGGTCTATCACACTGTGAGGGCTATGGTGCACTTTTCTTTTATGCACCTCTGTCTCCCGATGAAAGTAGTCTACGAACTATGGCGTACACCGCCCCGTGGCTCCCAGCGAATTGACCATGGGGATGTGAATCCCACTGCCTAAATGACCATTTTCAGTTGCTCAGCACCTACCCCAGACTATTAGCATTTCACGTGGAGGCAGCAGCATTTGGTAGAAAGGTCTGGTCGCCTCAGGGCTAGCAGGAGGAGGGGCAACACAGTTTAGCAGCTCCTGGTTGTTTTAATTGTTTTAATCTGTGGCGTTGGCACCTTTCTCTTAGCAAGCATGCCTATGCCCCTTCATAAGGCCAAGAACGGAACGTCGAAACAGGAGAGAATAGAAAGGAGAGGGGAAGAGGGAATTGTAAAGCAAGGTGAAAATTAATGGGGGAAGAGAAGCAAGAGGCAGAATGCGCAGAAAAGAAAAAGGAGACAACAAACTTGGGTGCTGTTACTGAAGAGGCAACAGAATGATGTGTGTCTCTACAATTTCTTTCCTTTGCTGCTCATTTCGAGAAATACACTCTGTGTTGCTCAAGTAAAGGCAGTGGATTACATGCCCCATGTCATTCGAAAGATGCATATCCAGTTTTCTTTTTTTCATATTCTGGGACTTCGAGGGCTGAGTTTCTAATGGGAATTGCAAAAATAGACCCGGAAAGCAAAAACGAACAATAGAACTACATGAACGAGGCCAGGATGATATGGCTGTCGCACTGAAGAAACCTTACACCCCGTCACAAAAATAAAATGGCTGCCAGATGGTTCACAATGCGCATCAGATCACTAAAAAACAAATAGGAAACTTGAACAGGCATGGAGGAAAAATTACAACCAACAGGACAACATTGCATACCAGAAATAGATGCAGCTCTTTAAAGCTGAGATCCTGAAAGCAAAGATTACACTATGCTGACCGACGGCAAAAGCGATATGTTTAGCATCATCAATGAGATAAGAATCCCCACAGCTTGCAACAACACTCCCACTCTGTTGCAGAAATGATGCCACGACCTCGCAAACCACTTTAAAAACAACGTCATAAACATCCAACAAGTCATCAACGCTATAGTTCAAGACACACGCAACATCTTTGCCAGTGACTCAACCAGTGATGCAACCATAAGACTAAACTACTTTACACCAATCTCGACGGCCGATTTTGCTAAACTAGTGAAGGAAAGCAACAAAGCTGGATCACCAGTAGACCCTTGCCCTCCAGATATCTGCACGATCATCATCTGTAAGGAGGCACCTGCAGCATATTTCAGAAGCCTGATGAGCCCATCGCTGGCAACAGGAACCGTACCGAGGAGCTTTGAAGTAGCACACATTAAAAGATAGGAAGGAACAGGCATTAGCAACACTGCACTACTAAAGATAAAGTCCTCCTTGATAGCATGAGCGAAAATCAAAACCTGGCTACCTACCGCCACCTCAGCACCTCGCACACCAACCTACAGGGGTCCACAAGGCTCATCCCTCTTGCCACTACTTTTCAACATTTGCATGACCCCACTCATGAAACACATCAAAAGACAAGGGGCCTCATTACGAGTTTGGAGGTAGCCATGCCCTAAGAAGGGCATGGCTACCCCCAAACTGGGGTCCGGCTCCGGGTCCCGTAAAAGGGGACTTACCGGGCCATTCTGACCTTGGAGGGCCTGGTAATTCCCTTTCGTGGGACCTGGAGCCGGTATGTCCCCATTCCCATTTGAGCCCCCATAGGGCTCAACAGGAATGGGGAGGATGGTTGCAGCGGTACCGTTCATAACGGTACCGTTGCTACCATCCTGGTCTGCTCGCGGGTGCCACTCTGCACGCCTGGTCTGACCAGGCGTCCAGAGCGGCACCCACGAGCAAACTCATAATGTTGCAGCATGGCAACAACGGCGCCGGTAGCACTACCGGCGCCGTTGTTGCCTTACCGCAACAGTTGTAATGAGCCCCATGGACTCACTTGCTACAAGTATGGAGATGGCACACAAATCATCAACAGAGTCAACACTACGGGAGAGATAGAGCAAACCCTTAACAACTGCCTAACACACCCTTGCCAACTGCCTAACACAAATACAAGGATTAGCAGCAGCAGCCTTAAACTCAACCCAGGCAAAACACCCAACAACCCCAACAACCCCTTGAGTAAACAGCAGATACTATGGCCCACGGAAATGGGAAATAGACCGCAAGCATCCAGAATAGGGAAACTTCTGAGAATCTTAATGGACAACAATCTAACACTAGAACTATAAGTAAATGCAGAGGTGCAGAGCAGAAATGTTCCTTCACAATCAAATGATATTACCATTCCTCACTTTCCCACAAAGAACACTTGCCATCATCTCCCTCGTCATGTCAAAAATAGACTACAAAAACAGCATATACCTTGCTGCACTACCTTACCAAAAAACTACAAAGGATGCAGAACAAAGCTGCAATGCTACTTTCAAAATGAATGAGAGAGCACATGCCACCAGCACTAACATGCCTACACTGGCTACCTGTCAAAAAAATTAATTTCAAAACAGTCTGATTAACACACGGCAATCCATGGCCAAGGAGCAGAATTCATACAAGAACATATCTCCATGTATAGACTGAAATGAAAGCCGAGATCCTGCAATGACTACGACTTGAACCAAAACAATACTCAAAAATGAAATATGATGGAGATGCCTTCTTATACGTCTCTTCAAAACTCTGGAACTCACTGTCAAAGGAACCACGCACAATAGAAGAACATCTATCAACCGAAAAGCCAAAACATGGCCAAGAGAAACACACATCCTCAATACAAAAGAAATATACCACAACAATGAGATTGCCTTAGCCCTTTGCTGCTCGGTCAACTCACTCAAAGAGACTGGTTAGGCCCAGTGAAAGAAAACAGAACATCACTAACCAACAAAACCAATCAATATATGCAATTTCACCATCCGTCCACCTCCTACCGTTACCCATACTAAAACTTTTCATATTCCTGCAAACCCACCACACTATTAGCGAACAAAAGACCGGTTACCACAACAGCCACTCTATAATCACACAGCAATATGCACACCTCCTCCAAGAACTCCAGAACTCACCTCCTTCAAGAACTCACTTTACAACATGCACAATTTTTGAACCCTGCACCGTCGCCACACAAAACAACATATATAGACTCAAGCACCAGGACACTCACCAAAACGCACCACCAAGAAAAAAACACAGCACACAGAGACCAGTTTTTCCAAACTGAAACTACAAACAGAACAGCAAAAGCACTCTTGCGATATCCCGCTACCCCCACTAACAATTCCCTCACCCCCTTTATTTCCAGATCCCTCATATCGCCTGGACACAATGAAAATGGCACTGGTCTGTGGTATAAATCGCATTAAGGTAAGATAACAAACAAGAGGTGGCTCTGCTTGCCTTTACGGCACATTAAGCCTCTAAAAGGTTGGTAGAACTGGGACACTTCGGGCCCTCTTGACACGTTACTCACTGCCCACAATACTAGAGTCTCCGGGGAGCTAACCATACATCCTAACCTCATAGCAAATCTGACCTCCGCCAGCGACATATTGATACGTATTACTGCGAAGAACCGCCGGAGTACCAGGAGCTGCTGTAACAGCAATCACATGAACAGAGCCAGCTGAAAGGGGTGAACGCTGAGGGGATTCTTTGCTAACCCTAACATCCATAGTCACTCTCTGTGATTTGAAATAATATCCATCTATTTATGGTGTCCAAGATGAGTAAATGTTTATTGGCACATGCATAGTGAATTCTCAGGAAAAGAGACACAGTATGTAAAATAGTTGGTTGTGGTTGGCATCGTAGCGCCGGGTCCTAGCAAGTCCAGGTCTTCTGACAGATCCAGTGGATGTTGTATGAGCACTGGTAGTCACTCCAGTGTCCATCCGGCTGCACAATAACACAGTCTTCGTTGTTGCTGTCATCTGGCTGGTGTGGACCCCAGGAGCTGAACGGGAAGAAAAAGTTCATTAATATGCCAGGTCGCTGAGCACCTCTCTATTGTATTTCTTATCTAGATTATCTGCTGTGCCTTCAGTTTTCGCTTTCTATCGATCTCTCCCGCGCTCTGTCTGTTTTCTCAGGTTCCCTATTATGTCTCTTTTCTCGGAGGTTACACCGCCAGTTCTTAGGCTCTTATAGATGATCACAACAGCTTTAAATAATTTCAAATAATTGCATCCAGTCATCAAATAAAGACTCATGAATTCTCTGAAAGGAATGTTTTATACAGAAATGTTATGTCCACAAATCTGATCAATTCTGTATAAGAATGCAGACATACATATTCCACAAACACACTGCCCACATTGACCACTTGACTTCTTTCGGCACATGCAACTACTGCGTCTGCAGCATATGCATCCATTTGCTCATAGGTCAGAGAACAAGCAAAACACAAACATCAAGAAAGTGTAGACATTTTTTTTAAAAGCTAAGAGAGATAAGGGGGACTTGGCCCAGTTTCCTTTTTTTTCTTGTTTAATTGCAAGTACACTGTTAGGACAGTTTTTCTGAAGTGCTTCCCAACTTCATCGAAACCATTCAACTGAGGCAGTACAAGACTCCACTCTTAGTATAAGGCTGTACCACCTGAGTATATGGTAGCGTAGACAGAGCAGCCAGGCTTATCTTAGGAGGGAGAGAGGGCTGTAGAATCAGTACAAATGAAATTGTAATACAAATAGTCCAAAGAAACACTGAATCTCTATGTATGTGAAAATAAAGGATTTATTTAAATATGCGTAGGCCCAGATAAATCTAGGGTTAAGTAAGTACTATCACACAGTATATGTAATCACAATTCAAAACACAACACCTATACTTGAAGGTACACAGACCAAAGTATAAAACCTATTTGGAACACCTAACAGTAGTTCTAGGGAAGTCAAACCTTTTTATACACATTCAGTATAGGTCACACCTATTCTTGGGGAGGAAAAACCAATAGTTACTTTTCACAATTACATTCAGTAATGTAAGGGCAGTAGACCCTACCAATTTTACAGTGCCTCTCAGAACAAATCTGATAATGAGTAAACTGGACAATATACATTTTGTGTAGTGGAACACTTCCAGGTGCAGTAAAAATCTATAACTATGTTTGTGAGTAAAACATAAGGATGTAATATTCAATTACATGTGCTTTTGAGAACAGTGAAACACAGATAGAGATAAGCAGTAACTCTGGTAACTTGTTTTTGGATGGCACACAGCTAACTCAAGGTAAGTAAAACCCATATACATTTTCAATCTCACAAGGAAGTCCAGGTTAGATAGCACAGGGAAAGTAAAAACCAATGACTCAAAGTTATTCTAGGTAGGCAACAATCTAATACAAAATTATTCTAGACAGGCTAGCAGCAAGTCAGGGGAAGCAAGACCCAGTTGGGGACACTCATACAATTATCCTCAAAGGACTAATCTGGTGATACCAACAGTTGGAGGACACTCATACAATTACCTTGCAGGAATAATCTGGTGAAACCAACACTTTACTTTTGGGAAGAGGCCCAACCTAATCACAGGAGAGTAAAATACCTTCACATCTACTTTCTATTAGAATGGCAAAACAGTTTCTAAGGAAGAAAAGATGATAACCATACTTTTGAGAATAGTGCATCACACATTCAAGATCAGTAAGAACTTTTGTATTTGTTCACTCTTAGAGTTACAGTTACCAACCAACTCTTTACAAGTAAGTAACTTTTAACCACTTCTTTTCTTTTCTAGGCAAAAAGGTCCAATCCTTCCAAAAGTCTTTCCCTGGTTCCTAGAGCATGAGTGTTCTCGGTGGCAGAAGGGGGGTCACTAGGACTACTGGCCAACAGAGAGTGTCAGAATAGGTTTTTTAGTAGCAAAAGTCAGAAGAGTTCCTTAGTAAAACTGGGCAAACAGGTGAGTACTTTACTTCAAGGGTTAGAATAGGGTCCAGGGGCTTCGCAGAAGACACCCCACCAGGATTCTAGTAGTAGGACTGGGTGCACTGGAGGAGAGGCCTCCCCATCAAAGAAGACACCCCAGAGCTACACAGAAATCCTAACAGGCTTTCTTTTGCAGATTTTGCAGCAGGGGGACATCAGGATCTGCAGCCAAATACTCAGTCAGTGGATTCCTTGTTGTGGTAACTGAAAACAAGATCTTAGAAGGAACTTTGCAGCATGGATCGATGAAGGAGGCTCTAGGCAAGGTTTACCTCACGGCTGAATGCGGTTCTGCAGAGTTGGTGCCTTTTCAAGGAGCACAGAAGAAGACAGAAAATCGCAGTTGAATTCTCGTCATTACAAAGGTCCAGCACTCTGTTGAGGGGACTTTTCAGACTCAATTTGTGTCTCTGGAGATCCACCAGGATGCCCACGAAGTTTCAACAAGATTCAGAATTCGGAAGACCATGCACCACACAGTGGCTTGAGCTCCCAGGTTATTGGGGTATTGCAGCAATGCAAGGGCGCAGCCACGCGTGGGAGGGCTCATAATGCAAAACTTCTTGAGTCTAGTGGGTTGCATCAAGCTCTGGAACAGGGTCATTTTCAACCCCAGGTTGATTGAAACGAAGGGCTGCAGCAGGCTCGGGTTACACATCAGGCTCTCTGGCCGCTTGAAGTCATCTCTGTGAAACACTTGTGTATAGGCGCGTTACAAATGCCATATCATATCATATCATATATCATATCTGCTGCTTTTCCTTCGTCATCCTCTTCGGTTTAAATTCCAGTGGTCGACATCCTTCAGCTCCCAGGTTCACAGTATTTTTCAGGAATTACAACACAACTTCTGCATTCTCTCCCTGCATTTTACAAGAAAGGGTGGTCTGGTTATCCAATCAGCACAGCCAACCCCCACTGGGATTTGTCCCCATTCAGGCAAGGTGTAAGACAAAGAGCTGTGGAGTTATGGACTCTTCCCTCGCTTCCTGCCCTCACAGACAGATTGGAGCCTGGGCAGGGAGTCCAGGTGACTCCCGCCAAAGATAAAAATCACACAAAGAAATTTCCCACCCTGTATGTCAGAGGAAGGAACAAGAACAGACAAGAAATGCTAAAATGGCGAAAAAAGAAGACAGCTGCCATTTTGGTAAAATGGGAAGAATCCTTAGGTGCCTGTACTGCAGCTGTGAACACAGCTTACGGTAAAGGTGCTCCGAATTAACACAAGGTATCACTGCCATCAGCCATTGAAGGTAAGCTTGTCCCTGTAACAGAATTGTTACAGCTTTAATGTGAAAGGGGATACATTGTATCTCCCCAGCACTCCACATAAGGAGGGGTGTGCTGGCTTCACAGAATAAAATGTAAAAAGGGATCCAAAGATCCTTTCTAACCTTGGGAACTGTAGCTCTCTCAAGGTTAGCAAAAGAAAGTTAAAAGGAGAGCCCATAGGGCAACCCAGCAACAACAGGCACTTGTTGCCAATAAGTTGTTAAAGAGGATAACTTTAAAAAGACACTATGGAGAGTCTTAAAAATGAGACCCATAAAAAGAGTAGATGCTTATGTGAGTGTGGAAAAAGGTTCCCACTCACTGAGGCATTAAGGAAAAATATCCCACTAGTAAAGCAAAAAGGTCTGGGGATGACCGAGGTCAGGAAGATTTACCAGTTCTGTGAAAATCTTACCCAACATGCACCGATGCAAATGTAGTGCATGCACCTTTATTGCAATGCAAACACGGTAGATGCAAAGACATGGCAACTAGAGTTCCATGACTACAGTTCCTATACTGTGCCATTTAAGCATGTCGCTTCATTTTAGTTGCTTTGCTTTACAAGGTAGCAATATCACTCAAGAGCGCTATCCAAGAACACTTTACATTATATTGGGCCTCTTTACGGCCCTGGCGCTCACGTAATGAAGGGTGATGTACGGGACCGGCACCCTTCATTACGGGAGCGCAGATTACGAGGTTCCCTTTGTGGGACCCGGAACAGACGTCTGGTAAAACCAGACATTCTTTCTGGGTCCCACAAGGGGAAAAGGGAGCTAATAACGGGCCATTCGTAATGTGCCCGTTATTACCTCCCTCCCCATTCCCATTGAGCCCTATCTGGGCTCAAATTGGAATGGGGAATGGTTCCTCCAAGGAGGAATTATCGGGTCCTACAATGTTGGAATGACCCGGTAATTCCCCATTGAAGGAACCCGGATTTGGAGCCCGGTTTGGAGGCAGCCATGGTGCTAGTAGCACAATGGCTGCCTCCAAACTCGTAATGTGTCCCATTGTTGCGCTCCTGCTGGGCTCGTAGTAAAGCAATGTGTAATGTCTGTTTAAGAAGCGCAATATAGGACGCATGTTGCACAACTGGAAAAGTGCCAATTGATTAGATTATGCATTGTTTCTGTTTTTCCTGAAAGCCATAGCAGACTTCGATGGCCAAAAAAGTCTGCCTATTTTTACGCTGTATGTACCCTTTTTGTATTAATGATTACGCAATTCCCATTAGTGTATGACTCCAAGGGCCTGAATCACAGAGCGTTTTCCTATGGGATTGCGCCATTATGAAACACTACTGTGAATCAGGCCCTGAAGCTGTGATTATTTGCCATTTTCAGAATCTCCATTAGCACCCTGCAGACTCTCTGGAGGGAAAGGGAAACGTGATGTAGTTATACAATTGAAAGCCTGTGGAACTGGTCTCCAATAATATAAAATATCCTATCAGGGCTGACAGTGACCAGCTCTAGGACCACCTCACCTGCAATGTTTCCAGAATGTACATAAATGGCAGCAGGGAAATCTTACAAACCATAACATAGTCTTATAGACCACCAAGAGGGTCTATAAGGTCGTCACTGGATAATGGCCCGCTTCCAAGTTAGGGCCCTGGGAAAGGGCCATTTTACCAAAAGATAATTACCCCTCCCGAGGTTTACGCGGCTTTAGCACATAATGCAAGTAGCAATGGAGGAGGGGGTAGTGGTAAAGTCAATCTTGTTATTTTAATAATGAGTCAAGTATACAGAATGTGTTAGTACAAGGTAAGTATTTTAATTGTAAACTTGGTTGACCTGAAACAGTTTCAGCATGAACTTGCTTTAGGTTCAATGTTAACTTGAACACATTTTCTTTACAAAAGTGAAGTACTTGGTCCATGTTTTAGCTTTAACTGTCTTGTGCTAAATTAGCTTGGAGTGCCTTGGTAAAAGAAATCTTGCTGAGAATTTGTATTGCTGTTGCTTGAATGCAGAGAAAAACTTCCAGAATCAGATGTCTTGAATCCAGTCAATACTAATAGTGGCTAACTGTGTTCTGAACATACTGATTGGCTAAGAGATGGTCACTAATGACTTCCAAGCTAAGTGCTAATATCCGTTACATCTAAATACATTTAAATCTGCTTTTACCAAAGGCAACACAATGAAAAACAATCCAGAAGAACCCCATTCTTTTGGCTATCCCACCCACTTGGTTGTCAGCCCACCCTACCTCCAACACCTAAACGCACCTGTTTCTCCATGATCTCCTCCCTCCATCACTGGGGGTGGTAATTTCCAAATCTTTTATGAATACACTTCGGCCTCTGCCTACAGAATGACCCTAGCCACACCAAGAATGCAACCATCATAATCAGTCAACCTACAGATTGCCATCACATATACACATATACAGTGGTACATCAGAGTGGGGCAAACAAGGGAATTCCCTCATGGAGGGTATTCTTAAATTGTGCCTTTATCCACAAAATTGCAAAAGATCAGATTGAAAAGACACCTATGGGCCTCATTACGGCCTTCGCGGAATGGGTTAACGGGCTCCGCTAATGGAGGCGGACCCGTCAAACCAGTCCCGCGAAATTACGAGGTCTCCTTGCTAATAGCTCCATGGCTACCGCCAAACTCGTAATGAGGCCCCATGTGTCTAGAAAGACGGTCTTGGAATATAAATAAATTGGTGTGATGATTCCCTTCACACGGTAGTCTCCTACTGGCGGACTGAAAGACTGCTATAAACCAGCAACCTTTCATCGTGGAACACAAATGCTTTGGAGAAGCTTTATCCAAGACTCAGCTTCAATACTACAGACAACCCAAAAGTTGGAAACAAAGGATTGTCGTAAGCAAAAACTCATAAACCAACTACACATGGGCCATACCTCTGCCAACTGAAATAGTGCAAAACCTGCTCACACTTCGTACAAACAGATACAGCCGTCCTATATAAGAACATGCCATTTTACATAGAACTTCATGCTGGATGCCTCCTTTTAAGGGCTGCAGTAATCTGTGTTCTGTTTTAGCCATTTTTGTGATACGAAGTTCATCAGCTTCTGAGGGCACCACACATTGAAAAGGACATCATTAAAGATTATCCACCTAGTCTGAGAATGAATATGACACTCTTCAGCAACAAATCTAATCACAAATGGAAATTGTGACTACCAAACCTAATATGCACAACGTTGGTGGGTCATATGATATCCGCTGTTCCTCATTTTACTTCCTTCTTTCCTTGTTTCAAATCCTAACATTCCGATCTGGTGTGCTGGTTAATTGTTCTGTATGAAGATGATCCGTAAAGCATGGGGATTGGCAAATATCAGTGGGCACAGTAGAGGCTTAAATTGAAGAAGCATGGAGTGAATTGGATTATC
The DNA here is from genome assembly GCF_040938575.1 of Ambystoma mexicanum. Taxonomy (NCBI): domain Eukaryota; kingdom Metazoa; phylum Chordata; class Amphibia; order Caudata; family Ambystomatidae; genus Ambystoma; species Ambystoma mexicanum. The sequence continues at coordinate 1,131,555,597 of NC_090926.1, forward strand.
ATAGCCTGGAGGCTGGGGTGCACAAGCCTGCTCGCCACGCTTGATCGCCCACTATGCAGAGGACTCACCTGTGACCACGACATAGGTAAGATTCATCCCCATGACCATACTCCTCGCGCAGTCACCCTTGACACTGATCCACCAACTACACCACTAGTGACCTTACTTGCAGACTTATCTATTCTTAATAGGCTTTTATTAGACATTTTTCCCTGTGATCTACCATCCAGAACTACCCTCTTTTCGCTGCTGCCCACTGATATGGGTTATCCATTGCGCCAAACTAGATCTTTTGTGGGGATGCTTATAATACTCGCTGCGGCCAGGCCCTAACGAGCCCTGCCACCCAAGCCTGAAGTAGCCAACACCTTAGATGCAGATTTCCCAGGCCATGACTTATACCTATCGCCCCTATGCTTTTTAACCCCTTCATTATCATATCTACACTGGAAGTATCTACTACCCCTGAATTGAATGGGTTGTGCGCCAACCTGACTCTGTGCCACCACTTCTTGTACTTCTATGTATTAACCTACCTGCAACTACTGGATTTGTCATTTTTCAGCCCTGCGCTGTGTGTTCACACTTACTCCTGTACACCTGAAGTAGCTCCAGAGACCGTGAGGCACAGCTTTGCCAGATTGTGCTCCCACCTTCACTTCATTGTTTATGCTCTAATTTCTAGCCTAAATGCAATCTGTATTTGACCTCTTGTCATGTGCACCTGCTTTAAACTCTCAAATTGCTTGCTTTCTGAGGCTTGTTTGGTGCCTCATACTTGTGCATTTCCCATTTTGAGCTGCATTTTAGTGTTCTATTGGGATTTCGAATCTAGGTGTAGTTTTAAATCTGTGCACTGATTGTCTTCCATTGTATTGTGTGCTCTGCTAAAAAGTGGAATTTAGGTGTGATTCTAAACCAGCTCTTTGCGCATCTCTGCTGCAATGCTCCACTTCACAGGGCGAGGCTTTGCCAGTCTGTTCACTTGCACCTATTTATCCTCATGATGTCTGCATGCCTGATGTAGCCCCCTGTAACATGAGGTGAGGCCTTGCCAGTCTGTATACTTACCTATTTTGTCCTCATGATGTGTGCATAACTGATGTAGCCTCCTGTAACATGAGGTGAGGCTTGGCCAGTCTATATACCTGCACCTATTTTGTCCTCATGATGTCTGCATGACTGATGTAGCCTCCGTAACATGAGGCGAGGCTTTTACCAGTATGTATACTTGCACCTATTTTGCCCTTACGATGTCTGCTTGACTGATGTAGCCCCGTGTAACATGAGGTGAGGTTGCACCTATTTTGCCCTCATGATGTCTGCTTGACTGATGTAGCCCCGTGTAACATGAGGTGAGGTTGCACCTATTTTGTCCTCATGATGTCTGCATGATTGATGTAGCCCCACATAACATGAGGTGAGGCCTTGCCAGTCTGTATTCTTCCACCTAGTTTGTCCTCAGGATGTCTGCATGACTGATGTAGCCCCCTGTAACATGAGGTGAGGCTTTGCCCATCTGTATACTTGCACCTATTTTGTCCTCATGATGTCTGCATGACTGAGGTAGCCCCCTGTAACATGAGGTGATGCTTTGCCTGTCTGTATACTTGCACCTATTTTGTCCTCATGATGTCTGCATAACTGATGTAGCCCCCTGTAACATGAGGTGAGGTTGCACCTATTTTGCCCTTACAATGTCTGCATGCCGGATGTAGCCCCTGTAACATGAGGTGAGGCTTTGCCTGTCTGTATACCTGCACCTATTTGTCCTCATGATGTCTGCATGACTGATGTAGCCCCCTGTAACATGAGGTGAGGATTTGCCTGACTGTATACTTGCACCCATGTTGTCCTCATGATGTCTACATAACTGATGTAGCCCCCTGTAACATGAGGTGAGGTTTTGCCAGTCTGTATACTTGCACCTATTTGTTCCTCATGATGTCTTCATAACTGATGTAGCCCCCTGTAACATGAGGTGAGGCTTTGCCAGTCTGTATACTTGCACCTATTTTGTCCTCATGATGTCTGCATGACTGATGTAGCCCCTGTAACATGAGGTGAGGCCTTTACCAGTCTGTATACATGCACCTGTTTTGTCCTCATGCTGTCTGCATGACTGATGTAGCCCCCCGTAACATGAGGTGAGGATGCACCTATTTTTTCCTCATGATGTCTGCATGATTGATGTAGCCCCCCACCCCGTAACATGAGGTGCGGCCTTGCCAGTCTGTATACTTCCACCTATTTTGTCCTCAAGATGTCTGCATGATTGATGTAGCCCCCATAACATGAGGTGAGGTTGCACCTATTTTGTCCTTACAATGTCTGCATGCCTGATGTAGCCCCCTGTAACATGAGGTGAGGCTTTGCCTGTCTGTATACTTGCACCTATTTGTCCTCATGATGTCTGCATGACTGATGTAGCCCCCTGTAACATGAGGTGAGGATTTGCCTGTCTGTATACTTGCACCTATTTTGTCCTCATGATGTCTGCATAACTGATGTAGCCCCCTGTAACATGAGGTGATGCTTTTACCAGTCTGTATACTTGCACCTATTTTGTCCTCATGCTGTCTGCATGACTGATGTAGCCTCCCGTAACATGAGGTGAGGCGTTCACCAGTATGTAGACTTGCACCTATTTTGCCCTTACGATGTCTGCATGTCTGATGTAGCCCCCTGTAACATGAGGTGAGGCATGTCAGAGTTTGTTTACACCTACCGCTGCTATGCGTAAACCTAATGCATGTTCTTGTACCTATGGACTGTAACTAGCGCCTAGATGCCTCAGGGCTTTGCACACTGAAATAAATGCAAAAATAAGATAAGAGTAACCTGATTAAAAAGACGCTTGTTTCAATTACAAAGCAAATGATGAGGGCAAAAACGTTATATGCGTTTCAAAAAAGAATTGACAAAGAAAGAGATTTGTCAGGATTGATCAGAATGTAGCCGAGTTTCTTGCTAATGATTAGAGGGTCAGCGGTTCAATGCAGAGACATAGACAGCACCAGAGACAAATGTATTAAAGTTAAGAACATGAGAATGTAACTGTATGAAGTCCAACACATGTATGATGGGGGTATTAATACTTAGTAGCACATGTTTGATACAACTTGAGACCACACATTAACAATGGCATATCCAAGATAATCCAAACTCAAAGACAAAAAGCAAGTCTATTGCAGATATTGCAATGCCAATGAAACCTAGTGAAAATGCATACAACAACTCATTAAGGTGTTTGGGTCAGGAATGAGCTATTTTTGTTAAGAAGGGCTCCATAATTAGAGAGAAAATGAGTGCAACTATTAAGCCAGACGTTCTTCCAAATGTGGCGCTCATGAGTCTGTTAAACTGGCTTAGACTTTCAGAGGCCATGAAATTCTACAACAATCTTTTCATTGCACATCTGTTTCTCAGGAGACGATCATACTCTCTCAAAGCTTAAACCTACAACACCCTTTTCCTTCATGGTTGTTGAAGACATCTGCCAAGAATATTGATCCGTTTATAGAAAGATGTGTAGCTTGTGAATGGGTAGTTCCAATGACTCTCAAAAGACGGCTGATCAGTCCACTCGTAAAAATAAAACTCCCTATTTTCTTAACGTAAGCACCGGGGCAATACGAAACCAGTAATGCCCCCTCACCAAGAAGTGTATTGCTATTATCAACCCGCAATGCTTTCTGGGCTTCTAATGGTTTTTGTTTTTAAGTCGAGAAATGGCACAGTTGTCGTTTCTCAACTTAACACAAAAAATCTACAAAGCAAGATGGGCAGTATGGACAAGGGACATGTAGTCCCTTTTCCCTTTCCATAGTAGCAATTGCCGCAGTGGGGAAGCGCCGTAAACACAGTGTTCCAGGAACCAGTGAAGGACGAGACAGCTGCAGGTAAGTCGGTAGGGGTTGGCGTGCGGGGGGAGTGGGCGAGGGAGATGGAATTTGGGGAAGCGGGAGCACGGTACGCAGGCTTAATTACATGTTTCCCAGCAGGGTAAATGTTGGCCTCCCGCTGTTGTGGGTGCTCAGGACCCAGCAATACCATGAGGTAATTCCTGTGTGAAACCCCCTCATAGATGCTAATAAACAATATATACGGATTCAGACAGCCCCAGGATTTGGATGTGAGCATTGAAGGGTTGCAACATCTGTCCCTCTATGGGGGGTCACAGCCTATCAGTCCAAATGTAATGTTTCCTTTCTCTTAAAAGAATATTTGCCTAGTCTCAGGGTAAAGATGGCCGAGCAGATGCTCAGTTCCCAATACTTAGATGAGAATTCTATATATAGGATCAGTGAGTGTCTCTGGTAATCTCCTTGTGACAAATTAACTTCTGCCCTGCAGGAGTACAAGGATGAGTAGAGACAAAAGCCCCCTCTCAGCCCTCGTGCTTCTACAAAACAAGAACCAAGACAATCATAAAGGTAAAAGAGGCCCTTACGATATACAGGGGCAGTTAAGAGATATACCTACTTCATCTTTTGTGGTAATGATATGATATGATATGGCATTTATAATGCGCCTATACACAGGTGTTTCAAGGCGCGACAAGGCAAGAGAGGGGAACAGAGGGAAGACAGACAATGATCCTACTAGGCCAGGTGTCATTCAGTTCGCGCAAGTGCATGGGAAGGGGAGGGGGAGAAGTGCAGGGTGGGAAGCAGGAGAGGACAGTGCAGTACATGGGATAAGAAAATAATAACAATAGGTAAAGTACGGCCAGCAGGTGGCAAGTGCAAGGGTAAGTGCAGACAACAGGTGTCAAGTACAGGTAGTGGGACGGTAGGGATACAGAAACAGTCTCCAAGTGCGGGGTAGTGCCAGAGTGAGACTGGCGAGGGAGGAGAGCTGGGCACGAGATCAGAGGGCGGCCAGGCAACCAGTGCAAAGTCATTGTTAGCCAGGAAGTCAGCAAGGGAGAGGAGGAGAAAAAGCAGAAGCAAAGAGAAAGGTTTTGAGGTGCTTCTGGAACCGAAGATTATTCTCCTCAAGTTTCAGGGAGGCTGTTCCAGAGGGAGGCCCCAGCCAAAGAAAGATCTACCACCAACTCGTTGCTTGGAGAAGCGACTGACCCTGAGGGAGTTTGAGGCAGATGAGCGAAGAGATCGAGAAGGAAGGTATTTAGGAAGAGAGAGTTGAAGGTATCGATGCAGAGGGTCTCGAACTTAATCCTCGCAGCCACAGGGAGCCAGTGTAGAGATTTCAGTCCTGGAGAGATACGATCCCTGGGCTTGAGACTAAGGACAAGTCTTGAAGTCCTGTTCTGGATAAGTTGCAGAGGGCGGAGAGTAGAAGCAGGAAGATTTAGAAAGAGGATGTTGCAGTAGTCCAGCCTAGAGAGAACCAGAGCTCTGGAGACGGTGAGCTTCTGGCGGAAGGAGAGGAAAGGAAGAATACCTCTGAGGAGGTGCAGTTGGTAGTGTGACTTCTTTGAGAGATCAGAGATGTGAGGGGAGAAGGAGAGTGTAGAGTCGAAGATGACCCGAGGTTTTTAGCCACAAAGGTGGGAGCAGGAAGAGGGCCAAGAGAGGCCGGCCAGAGAGCTTCAGGAACGGAGGGAGCAGGTGTGCCAATGAGGAGAATCTCAGTCATACTGTGGGGGGAGGGAGAGGATAGGAGGAGAGAGCGGACAGGATGTCCTGAGTTTTAGAGATGAAGTGATACGCCAGTGCCGTACAGAGGGCCTGGAAGGGGACAGGAGAGGTAGAGACTGCGGCAGGATTGGCCAGTTCCTTGCAGATTTTAAAGCGTTCAGCCGAGTGTTGGATGCCGCAGAGACGCAGGCTTGGCTATGCGCTCTCTTCTTGGTTAGGACAGAGAGCCGGTATTGCCTTTGCAGCAGGCGGCAGGTCAGTCTGTCAGAGGATGAACATGAAGCATGCCATTTCCTCTCGGCCACCCTACATTTGTGTTTTAGGGTGACTAGGTCTGTGTCGTACCAGGAGTTGCACTTGGCTTTGGGCTTCAGGTGGATTCTCATGACAGGGGCAAGGATATCAAGAGTATCAGAAATAGCAGAGTGGAGAGGGGTGTGTCAGGGTGAGAGTCAGCCAAGGGGGCTGGGGGGGGTGAGAAGGTGGTGGTGAAAGCCTAAGCTGACACGCACTTCATGGGCCGGATGACCGAGAAGGTGGGTGGCAGTGATGGAAGTGGCTTGGCCTGGGGGGGTAAAGAGGGTGAGGTGGGAGCAGAGGAGAAAGTGATCACTCCAAGAGAGAGGAGTGGTGAGAGGGACAGAGAGGGGAAGGTCTGAGGAGATCAGAACATCAAGAGTGTGCCCTGCAGAATGAGTCCGGCCAGAGGGAGAATAGTGAGTGAGAGAGAGTCGCAGAGGTTGCGAAAGAGTCCAGAAGGAGGACAGGAGGCATCTAGGTGGATGTTGAAGTCTCCAAGAAGGAGGAGTTGAGTAGTTGAGGAGAGGAGCGTGGAGAAGAGATCCGCCCACTCAGAGAGGAAGGAATAATCTGGCCAGGTGGCCGATAGATAGGAGCCACAGTAAGTGAGTGGCTAGGGGAGAGAGAGAGCCTGCAGACGAGGCATTCAAAAGAGGAGTAGGCCTGCATAGGAGTGACAGAGGCAGGAATCCACTCGGGGAAGATCACGGCTACACCCCCACCTGAGCGGTTGGCCCTTGGCGCAGAGAGGATCTTATATCCATCAGGTAAGAGCGAATCAAAGCTTGTGACAGAGCTGGACATGAACCATGCCTCGGTGAGACCGAGGACATCAAGGTCTAGTTCTTCCAGAAGGTGGCAGATATCAGAGTAGTGTTTGACAGCAGAGCGAGAGTTTAGAGTAGCAAGATGGAGAAGGTTGCCATCCTTGAAGGACTTCCGGGGAGGGGTACAGATCAGAGGTATGCCCTGCGGAGGTGTAAAAGGAGCCCGAGCGGGGGAAGAGAGGGAAGGGGACGGCAAGGTAGCCAGGGAGGAGGCAGAAGGGGGAGACGAGGTAGTCAAGGAAAGGGGAGAGGGGACAGCAGGAGAAGAAAGGAAGTTGATGAGGCGCGGGAAGCGTCTATCAAAGAGGTGAAGGTTGGCCTGAGGGCCATGGACCAGGACCGTCCCATTGGAGTAGAAATTAATGATGACTTTAGAGGAAAGGAAGGATGCCAGGAGGACGTCCCAGCTGGTGCCACCATTAATGGGGAAGATGAGAAAGGGGAGAGCACAGAGACCATATGAAGGGTCCATAGGTCTGGCGAAGACATGACAAAGAGGATGTCAGTGAGAGTTTCCTTGGGGCAGGCACTAGTGTAGGTGTCAGCGATAGGGAGGCCTGGGTTGGAGACCAGGATGTCCTTTTTAAACTTTTTCCTACCAGATTTAGTGAGGAGAGCAGGATAGTCGATAGAGAAGCAGTTAGAAAAGATAGGAGAGACAGAGAGCACCATAGAGTAAGTGGGAGAGGGTGGAAGGGAAGACACTAGCGAAGGTCAGTGGAGTAGGCAGACCAGACAGCGGGAGGCAGGCAGATTGCGCAATAGGACAGACGACAATACTCAAGAAAGGAGTTTTTCAAAATGTGCCGGTTTGAGACAGGTAGGACGAGGGAAGGCTATACTTTATTTATTAATTTATGGAGCATTTGTATGGCGCCAATACAGCAGAAAGTGTTTCCAAGCGCCAGACAAAGGGGGAGGGGAATAGGGAGAGGAGAAAACAACACTAACGGTCCTACTCAGCATGTGACTTTCGGATTGTGCAAGTGTAGTATCAAGAAGTGCAGTGGGGGGGCAGGTCAGGACGAGGGGATGGGATAGGGGGAGGGTGAAGGAGGGAAAATTGCTGGTGGGAGGGGGCCCATTGGGGCTGGGCAAGTGCTGAGGGGTGCTCAGGAGGGCAAGTGCCACGGGGGTAGGGGTAAATAGAGTGAGGGGGGATATGGACCAGCCTCGGAGGGCTAGTCAGGGAAGGTTGCCTGAGGACAAGTGCTGGTAGGAAGGTGTGAGAAGGGAAGACTGGACAAAGGAGGACCTGACCCCGATAATACTCATAAGGGGACACATCAGTCCAATCGTAGGGCCAGGAGGAGACTAGCAGGAGAGGGAAGGAGGAGGAGAAAAGGAAGGACTTGAGAAGCTTCCGGAACTCAGGGAGATGCGGCTGAAGTCGGAGAGGGGCAGGAAAGCCATTCCAAATGGAGGCTTCTGCCGAAGAGAGAGATCTACCCCCCACTCTCTGCTTGGAGAAACGTCTGATCTGCATAGAGTTGGAGCTAGAGGACCGAAGGGAGGTATTTAGGGAGAGAGAGTTGAATGTAGCGAGGTCCCAGGCCCCAGAGAGCTTCATGGATGATGCAGAGGGTCTGGAATTTGATCCAGTGGAGAGATTTTAGGGCTGGAGAGATGTAGTCCCTGGGCTTCAGGCCAAGGATAAGTCTTGCAGTACATTTCTGAATTAGGTAAAGAGGGCAGAGTGAAGAAAGAGGCAGGTAAAGGAAGAGGCTGTTGCAGTAGTCAAGCCTTGAGAGAACCAGAGCTCTGGAGACATTGAGTTTCTGGGGGAAGGTAAGGAAAGGGAGAATGCCTCTCAAGAGAGGTGTGAATGTGGCTCAGTATCAGCCCAAACAGTGAAATATAACAGTCCAAAATAAAGGAATGTTCATTCAAGGTTATATAAAAAATGTATATACTTTAATCAAACACACCATGTACCGTATTAACACTACAAAAACCCACCCCTGTTAAACAAACACAGAATAAGAAAAGATAGCAGATACGGCACTTTTGGTGATGAGACAGGCAGAGAAAATGCAATTAAAGACCTCAATGTTCAAAAAAGGATATGTTCTTGGGGGCAAAAGGGAGTCAGGTGATCTACCAGTCTCTTAGGCTCAAACATGGACCAAGAGGGGCACTTAGCAGTCAATAGTACCTTTTTGCGGTTCCTGGTGGTTCGGCAGTGCAGAATCAGAATTAGTGGTGATGTGTGATCAATGCGAAGATCGGGAATGTGCATAAGGCAGCACCTGAGGGTCCTGGTGGGTCAAATGTGTTCGAAGGGTTCTTCAGACATGACTCCAAGCAGTTCAGCGTCAAAAGACACTAGTCTGCCGGCTGTCTTAGCACTCAAGTTGCTGTGAGTCCCAATCCAGAGACCCAGGGACAAGATGAGTAATTTCCCCATGCTCCCAAACATGGGGCAGGCTGCCACACAACTATAGGGGTCCCTAAACATGGTGAGGCTCTAAGTACCACTGTGGCATACAGAGAATCAGGTCTTGCTCCAGCAGCAGGTTCAGCCCCTATGGTCCCTGGGAATGGTTAGGGGACAAGGCTCTCTCTTCCTTGGAACACCATCCTTCACTTCACAAATGGGGGACTCTGGAAAGGACTGTTCGCACAGCAGGGTTCAAACAAAATGTTCTTCAAGGGTTGGAGTCCAAAAGATTATTCAAAGATGATCACTAGTAGTGGTGTGAAACCCCTTCTTTTAAAGGTAAATGCTAACAGATTTGATTAAAGGTATCCTGCCTTATTGGTCCAATCCCTATTCTTGAAGTCCTTTGCCCTTCTAATATCCCACCCAAAGTACTTTGCTCTAGAGGAAGTGGAGGGGACTGGAAGTAGAAAGAGGGGAAGAGAGAAGCAAGATGGTGGACGTATTCCCCAACTGTATAGAGCACTCCTGTCTACACTAACCCCAGCCCCTTGTCCTTCTCACTAGGATTAAAGGCCTTTAAAACTGCAGCACACCGGTGTGAGTCTACTCCTTTTGAATGAGTTTGCTCCTTTGATGCCTGGGCCTAGGACAGTTGCATGTTGTGTGGCTGTCTTTCTAGGAGGGTGTTACCGACACTCACACAGAGATGAAAGAGGTGCATGGCTCTTTAGATTCCTGTCCTGTCACTTTGTCAGAATCGATCTGTTTGGTCAGAATACACTTCGACTTCCACAGCTCAGATGGCTCACAGGAGCGGACACATGTGTGATATCAAACTGGATGTGGCTGCAATGATTATAAGTAGGGCCATGCACCCTGTCGGAACTCAGGCATGGTTTATTTTAGAGTTTACCCCGCGACCAGCATGGGCTACTTATGATCATCATAGTTTTGGTACTGGAGTGTATATCTTAAATGCAACCCTTGTGCTGCAGAGACTTGGCTGTCACTGCAGCTGTCATAAGGGCACCTGTGATCTCTGTGTCACTGATAGAGCAGGAGCTGCAGATCTGGATACTGACGCAGCAGGGCACAAGTACACAATATGCTTCTGGCATGCAGTTTATGAAAAGGGGAATCCGATCAGCAGATTACCCTTTCAGAGATGCAATTACCCGCATTATTTTATTAATTAATAAAAATCAACAAAGGCAGGGTTTTCACACCCTTGCCAGATGGCAATTCATCACTCTCCAACTATAATTTTTGGATGTTTTCTCTTATGTCAAAGCATACTAACCATGTCATCACTGCATTGATTCATAAAACCTTATATAGAAAATTCCATTAATTTACCAGATCCCAAAATATATATTTCATATCAACTTATGCAAACATCATAAAAGCAATTGCAGTCAAGTATTAATAATAGTATGATAAACAAAAGGTTATCCTCTTAAAAGCTCTCGATAAACAACATTGTAGTACCCGTGCAGAAGATATAGAATTAACCATGATTGGTACATATAGGCCATTTGGGATTATACAAACCTTATGGGGAAGAGGTTCCCTCATGACCAGTAGCCGCATGCACTTTCTCCGGGCCCCATGGTGACAGGCCTATTTACACTTCGTTAGAGCCGGCCACCCTGGTGTCACTTACTTGAGGGTGCTTATTGCACTCTCCCCATTCCATCCCCCTAGCACTTCACTCCAACTCTCTGCCGGGGAAACACTTCTCATAGCAGAGAGCAGGGGGCATTTCACTATTGACGTATATGGAAATACGTGCCTATGTGAACCGGTCCTGAGGTTATCTTTGAAAGAAAGCATAAATGTATTGGAAACAGGCACGTTGATACCAGTAACATGGTAATAAATAGTGTGATATGTGGTTTACTTGAAATATTGCGTTGTTGTTCAGTACACTGATTGGCAGAAATATTGTGGCATGTGTTTCCAAATATGAAACTGACTCGGGCACCCTGTGAATGCTACATGAACGGTCTCATAGTTATGTGTCCTTAAATACACCACCCTAAGAATTTGAAGGACTAAATGTGTTGAAAATGCACAAAAAAATTATACGATTTGCTATATTGAAAGCTGACGTCGGAAAGTAAAGTTTTAATTTTAGAAAACTGTGTTTTGAAGCAGTTGGTCCTCCGCTACATCGGAAGAATTGATTCGCAAAACGCAACATGCAAGATTTTAAATAATATCTATTGAAGTGGGGATTGAAAGTGTGCCATATGATGAACGTTCTGACGGATTATTGTTCAATTTGACGCAAAGAAAATAAATTGTTTGTTTTAATTGTAAATTAAATGTATAGCCAAAATAAGAATGTACTATGTATATTTAACTATAAAGTGGTTACTGAAATATGTTTTTGCATTCTCGATTTTACATAGTTATATAATCCCGATGTGTGTGTGTGATGGGTACAGTCTACCCGCCCACGACTTCTTCAACAGTATTTGGACAATAATTATCAACAGCGGATATGTGATTACAATCATCTGGGATGATCGCCAGACAACAATATGTCCTTTCGCGTTTGCAGTAACAAGGAGCAACATGGGAGTGTATAGGTTCTAGAAACGTGCGGATGTGAAAGTGTTGCATTTATTTAAATTTTAAAGCACTAAATTCCCCTCTGTAATGGAGCTCCATGTGCATATATCACTCAGGCTACCCTCAGCCGCCTCCGCCTCTTCGCTCATATCTGACTGCCTGTCCGCTATTCAGTCTTGGTTTGCTGCAAACGACCTCTGCCTCAATGCCACTAAGAAAGAGATTGTTCTGCTCCCACTTTGCCACTCTCGCTCTGGCCGGCCTCTCTTGGCCCTGCGCCCGCACCCACCTGCCAAGCAAGAAACCTGGGGGTCATCTTTGACTCCACTCTCTCCCTCTCCTCTCACATTTCAGACAACTCTAAAATATCTAGCTATAAGCTTCACCTCCTCAGGGGTACTCTACCTTTTCTCACTTTTCCCCCAGAGGCTCACTGTTTCCAAAGCCTTTGACTATTGCAAGGCTCTTCCTCAACCTCCCTTCTTCTGCCCTGTGCCCTCTGCAATTCATCCAAAACAGAACTGCAAGACTTATCCTTGGCCTCAAGCCCACGTACCGCATCTCTCCGGTGCTGAAATCCCTCCACTGGCTCCCCGTGGGTGCAAGGATCATATTCGATTCCCTTTGCATTGTTCACAAGGCTTTCTGGAGCCTGGGACCTACTATCCTGCTAAGCTGCCTACCTAAATACTGTCCAACGGCTCCAATGCAAGTATATATAACATGGGCGACCAGGGACATCCCTGTCTGGTCCCTCTGCTGAATTGCTATTTATACGAAATTATAGCGCCTATCTTGACCCTTGTAATCGGGGAGCTATATAACATCTTGACCCATCTAATATATCCCGGCCCTATCCGGTATCCTTTCAGGGTCGCTATCAACCATGGCCACCTCACCGAGTCAAATGCCTTGACCGCATCCAATGACACTATGGCCAGCTCACACGGGTCATTCTCCGTTTGGTCAATAATATGGTGCAGCCTCCTGTGATTGTCTGTAATATTCCTGCCTGGGACATAGCCTGTTTGATCCGGGTGTATCAATTTGCCAATTACTCGTTTGAGCCTATTGGCCAGCACTGCCGTGAGTATTTTGCTATCTTGATTAAGCATCGATAATGGTCTATAGGACCCACAGTCCACATTCGGCTTACCCAATTTCAAGAGTGGGATGATCACTGCCTCTCGGAGAGACTCCAGCAGCTCCCCCTGTTCGTAGGCCTCATTGAACATGGCTAGAAGTGGTTGGAGTAACTCCTGCCTGAACGCTTTGAAGAATTCGCTAGGTAATCCATCCGACCCAGGCGCTTTACATATGGGCAAGTGTTGGATCACCGCATCCATTTCGTCTAAGGTGATTGGGGCCTCCAGGTCCGCCTTTTCAAGATCGTCTAAAGTGGGCAGCCCGATATCTTCGATTGTTCCCAGAATCTCCTGGCCCATATCTTCTCCCACGTCCTCCTATAAACGTTTATAGTATTTGTGGAACTCCTCATTTACCCCCTCCTGGGTGTTGCAAATCTGACCATCAGCATCCCTGACTTCTCTAATCACCGGCCTGGGTGTCTCATTTTTGTATAACCAGGCCAGTAGTCTGCCTGGCTTGTCCCCTCCCGCATGTTGCCTCTCCATATATTTCTTATAGTTTAGTTTACATAATCTGTCCCAGAGATCGCTGCTAGCATTTTGTAGATCTCTCATTTTAGCACTGTCCTCCGGGGTGGTTCCCCCCCTTCGCATCAGGTCCTCTAGCTCCCTTTCAGTTTCCTGTAATTTTTGTTCTATCCCCCCTTGGAGTCCTTTGGATTTTGATATGGCCACCCCTCGCACCACCACCTTAAATGCCTTCCATAATATACCCATCGATTGTACGCTTCCTGTATTTATGTCAAAATATTCCTCTATGGCCTCCCTCAGGTCCTTCTGGAAACCCGAATCCTGCAGGGCCTCAGCTCTGAGCTTCCACGTCGGGATACGTGCTCTGGGGGGGGGGTTGTCACCACTCCAAGACCAAAGGTGAGTGGTCAGACAGTACGCTGGCTTTATATTCTGCACCCACCATTTCACCCGCTATCTCGGCAGAGGTGAACACGTAATCCAGCCTAGTATGTAGGTCATGTGGCACGGCATAGTGCGAGTATTGCCTGTCCTTGGGATGCAGTCACCTCCACACATCCTCCAGTCCAAGCTCTGTCAACAATGTCCCCAACGCTTTTTCCGCTGGCGTCGGTTTTAATGTCTTGCTATCTGACCTGTCTATCCCAGGGTTCAGGGTGCAGTTGAAATCACCTCCCCACAATATTGCACCACCCTGCAGGGGGCTAACTTTACTATACAGAGACCTAAAGTAGGCTGCAGTATCATGGTTGGGGGCATACAAGTTTATGATGTTCACTTCTCTGTTTTCAAGGAGTCCTACCACCACCACCATTCTGCCCTCCGAGTCCGTTGTCGACTGAAGCAACTGGAACGGCATGTGCAGAGCCACCCATGTTACCACCCCCCTTGCATATGCCGAATATGTGGCGCCCGTAACGCTACCCTTCCATTTTCTCCTCACCACCTCCAGTTTCTCTTTGGTGAGGTGGGTTCCCTGTAGCAGAGCTACATCAACCCTCATCCTCTTCAGGTACATCATTACTTTATTACATTTCAGATAACTATTAAGGCCCTGCACATTCCAGGTCACAACTCTGAGGTTACCTGATTCCATTGTCACAATGTCTGCCCTCATCCCTCCCCTTCCTGTGTCTTCCTTGGTGGCTCGTATTCCGGCTCATTTACCTCCCACCCACCCCAACTTCCCCAACCTTGCCCACTGCACACAACTCTTTCCCTCTCCCTCCCTACCCAACCCCAACAAATGCCCAGCTCCATCCCTGGATCTCAGGCCCACCCGCGTCTGGTCCTATCTCGTGACTCCGAGGACTAGGACCCCGCGGGGCGTCACCAAGCTAATAGTGACCTAACTAAGCGTAATGCTATGGGGGTTCGAGGGTTGCTTCCCAGGAGCTCCCGCTATGGGATTATTCAGTTCAACCGGATCTTGCAAACATATACTGTCTAAGCAGCACCTTCTCTGTGTGCCTCAATTAATGCTATATTCTAGTCCCAGTGTCTTGCGCTATGTCACCAAGGGTGCCACAGCCTCATGTTACTTATCTTCTTCAGCTCCCGTCTGGATATCCGATTCCTGGGGGCGACTCTGCATATCCAGCCAGTCCATGGCGTCCTCTGGTGTTTCGAAAAACCAAGTTTTGTTCTTGTGGAACACCTTCAGCTTGGCTGGGTAAAGAAACATATATCTCTGACCTGTTTCTCTCAGTCTCCTTTTCACCGCTCCGTAGTTCATTCTGCTACACTGTACCTGCAAGGTATAGTCTGGATATGCAGTGATTTTAGCGGGTCCCCGTTCAATTGTTCCACCCTTCCGGAAAAATTCAAGTATCTTTTCCCGATCTCGGTCATTCAGAATTTTTGTGAACAATGGCCTGGGAGGGGCTCCCGGGGGCAGTCTTCTTGTCAAAGCCCTGTGCACCCGTTCGACAGCAAACCCCTGGGTCAGAGCCCCTCCAGTTATCTTCTGCAGTAACATGGTTTCCACATATTCCGTTGGGTTGGACCCTTCCATTCCTTCTGGCAATCCAACGATGCGGATGTTATTGCATCTAGCACGTCCTTCAGCTTCCTCCGCTCTGGTCTCCAGGTTGCCTACTCGCTGTACCAAGGCATGTAGTTCCGACCTGTGGGCGGCGCATTCTGCTGTGTTTGGGGCCATCTCCTTCTCCAGGTTTCCAGTGCGCTCCACAAGCGTTCTCACATCCTGTTTTAGCAAGTTCACATCTTCCTGGACCACTCCGACCTTAAGGTCCAATGCTACTTTCAGTTAATTCATAGCCAGGCCCAGTTTGGTCTCCCAGGCAACTTTCAGGTCCACAATCGCCGCCAGCACCTCCTGGATTGTGCCCGGGGCCTCCTCCATCGCAGTGGTGGTTTTATCCTTGCTCCTGACTCCCTCCGCCCTGGGAGATGTCTTTGCATAAGCATCCAGTGTGGGCTGCTTGCTCTTTGGTCTTACTACTTTATTCAACATTGTGCCGTACCACCTACGTGTGCGCCAGCACAGCCGCCTCTCTTGTGAGGGTCCACGTGGTGTTGTGCTATTCCGAAGACTAGGGCCTGGTAACCGTGTTAGGGGAACTCCCCTGCTGCCTGCTGCACTCTAGGAATGGGCTGTGTGCTCCCACGTGTTTGCACCCACTCAGTGTAATTCCGCTGGCCCCCTCGTAGTCGGGTGCTTCTGCTGATTCCACCCCCTTCTACGCCGGGGTCTGTCCGGGCCCCACAGTCTTCAAGCTCACAGACGTGTCTCCGGCACTATTGTACAGCCCAGTGTTGGTACACGCTCTGTCTCTCCCTGTTCTTTGGTGGTGGGGTCTCCCAGAGCCAGTTCCTGTAAAGGCGGCTTATTATGTTGAGCCTCGGCACCGTGAGCGTGGCTCCTGAGCTATAGTGTCTTGTTCAAATTACCCTATGTATCATGCCACCTAATATCCATCTGCAGCTCCAGCCCGTCTGCGATGGGTGGAGCGCAGTGTAGGGGGAGTTCCGGGGCTACCTCAGCTGCCCCTCAATCCTGTTGTGCGCCACCGAGGGGCCCGGCCGGGCGCCACCGAGGGGCCCGGCCGGGCACCACCCTCGGGGAGCACACACCGTTCAGCCGGGCCTGAGCGTCCAGGGAGGCTTCCCCCCCTGTCCTTCTGCACCTTTCACCAGTGCGTCCCAGTCTGGTACAGCCCGTCAGGGCCCCTGCCGGGGGCTTCCTTGTCTGAATCCGGCTCCACTTGGGCTGGCACCTCTTAACGTGCCCGGCCCTCCAGGATCACACCCCGTGTGAGCCCGCTCACGGTTGAGCATCGCGTGGGTTGGTGTCAGCGCTCGGCAGCCACTGTGTGAGCCGCCATTCTCCGGATCACCCGCCGCTTGCAGCACTGCCAGGCGTGAGCCACATCAGTGTTCCGTCATTTTCCAGCTTGCCGGGCACCGGCTGGGGCCGGTCCTCCACTTCTCATGCGGCCCTCCCAGCTCCAGCACAGCGGGGCTTAGATGTCTCCGGGCAGGTACGATTCAAGCCGCCTCTTGACACCGCTTGCGGTGGTGGCTATGTAGCCTGAGTTGATCCGCCGACACCTCTCGCTGTGTACCGCCGGCGATGCAAGCCGGGGTCGTCCGTCACCCAATTGCAGCCTCCAGTGCCGGCGATCTCCTCTTGGCCCGACCGGCCCCTTCTTACAGGACTAAGCACGGGGTATTCGCTGCTGGGCTCGACACAGACAGCGAAGCTGCAGCGGGCACTTCCGCGGCGCCATCCACCTCTGTGGTTTATGACCCTTTGTGTGCCGTCCACCATTTTGGCCGCCCTCCTGTTTCGGGTTCCCGGCTGTCTCTCCACGGCCGCGGCTCTCCTCATTCACCGCCGATCAGCCTCGCGCTGCGTTCAATATATACCCTGGACCTTCATACGTCCCGGGTGTGCTGCCAGCCTGCATTTTCGCCAGCTTTCTCCCTTTATTATCAGGATCAGTGATGGATCAACGGGGGCTCCCGAAAAGTGCGTCCCTTCACGTAGCCATCAATCCACGCCCCCCCACTATAATTATACTTACTGTTTAATTTGTGCAGAAACCACATATGTTTTACATGACTGGAGTACTTGGCGCACCTAGTCTTTTTTAATTTCTGTGATAAAAGAAAAAAGCATGTTAGTGTTTGCATTTTATGAAGACTTCTTACATTGTATAATAGACAGTTTAGCTTTTTTATTACCCTCATACTTAGTTTACAAACCAGTGTACTGTGCATTGTGCTCAGTTTCTGTGTTTGTTTTTGAAAACCTTCATTTGCTATGCTACAAACTATTCCTTTGCTTTTTTTGAGTGTTTCCTTGTTCTTTCTGATTTATGTTATGCTTGTTGCCTTGTTGCTAATTTTAACAACAGTTAGATACCTGTTGGCGTATTCTAACTGTTGTTACGCTCACCTGGTTCCCATGGGGACGTCGATCTGGACCGGCCTGGTGCCATGTAGAGCCGAGATGACTGACTGGACACCCCCACTTACTTCTTTTGTCGGCTCGTATGAATATCTTTCTGATGGTTTAGAAAGGTGGGCTCTCCATCCTGCATCGAGCGCAGGGGCACGTAGATGACCAGTTACTTCACTGGCGTGGAGGAATTGGTGAGTTCCAGTATTGACTCTAGGGTCCAATAGTTTGTAAGAATTCAAATGTCTGATCTTCACTCTTTCCGATTCATTGTAGGTTGCCAACTTAACCACCACAGAGAGTTCAAAGGGCAGTTGATGAGAGTCAGGTAAGTCTATAGTGGTTTTCCCCATAGGGGCCGGGGTACGGCGATGATGCAGAGTTAACTGCGCCAACCCGATATGAGGTGAGTTACCCCCGCGGTAAATCAGGTAAGTCTTTGGGGGGGTAGCTTGTAATTTCCAGTGGTTTCCCCTTAGGGGCCGGGGTGCGGCGGTGATGCAGTTAACTGCGCCGACCCGAGATGAGGTGAGTATCCCCCGTGGTAATCCAGTAAGTCTTTGGGGGTAGCTTGCTTACTTGTCCTTTTGTTTTCCCTTAGCTCACCTTGTTGTTCTTGTCTCCCTAGGTGTAGGCGAGCGGCCGGGAGATGCTGAAGATCGCGATGGAATGCAGAGATGCAGCGAAGGCCGGTGAGTTCAGCGTGGCGCCGCGAGATGCGAGGCGACGCACGTGTGACTTCCTGCTTCCAGCTCGAGTGCGTGATGGATCAAGGATTCAGGTAAGGATTGCTGTGATGCTCCTGCCCTAACCTCTTCTCCTTCTTTCTTCTTATTTCTAGGAGCTCCGGGCTTGAAGCGGGCGTGGCAGAAGACTGGAAGCTGCTGCAGGCACGGTGAGCGTTAAGCTGCTGGATGCAGAATAACGCGAAGCACGTCTGGCTGTCCGGGCGTGGTTTAAATAGCCTAGGAAGAAGTCCCAGGTAAGTATTCTTCCACATCCCCCACCCGAGAAAAAAGTAGTCCCTTAAGTAAATAGTCCCTCCTAAGCCCCATTTGGCTTGTGGCTTCGTGCAGCATGGTCTGCACCAGGTGAGTATGCAGCATGGTCTGCATTAGGTACGTTTTCTGAAATGAGCCTGGCGCCCATGGCGCCAGGACTGACTTTATCCTTATGAGCCTGGCACCCAAACAGCCCCTAACTGGGATTTTTGGGCATGCTCTAAATGGCATGATGCCTGCTTCCAGGGTTGCTGGGCCTGGTCTGGCTTCCCGGGGGCAGGCATCATGACAGCACTCCCCCTCAAGGCCCCTCCTAAAGTCGTTCTTCCCCCTGGCCTTGGTTTGTTAGGAAATTCTCGGTGGAACCTCTTCACTAATTGAGGTGCATGCACATGGTCACTAGGTTCCCAAGACCTTTCCTGAGGACCGTAGCCTTTCCAGTCGATTAGATAAAATATTTTTGATCTCACTTTTTTTGAGTCCAAGATGCTCTTAACCTCAAATTCGGGCTCTCCGTCTATGAGGATGGGGTCCGGAGGTTTGCTTAGTCTTGTTCCTGGTTGTACTAGCTTCAAAAGGGATACGTGAAAAACGGGATGAATCCGCATATGAGCAGGTAGGTCCAACTTGACAGCCACCGGGTTAATGATGGCCTTGATGGAGTAAGGTCCTAAATACCTAGGGTTAAAGGTCCGTGTTCCCTTGAGTGGGATGTGCTTAGTGGCCAACCATGCTTGGTCCCCTATCTGGTATCGCGGTGCTTCACTCCTGTGCAGATCCGCATCTTTCTTGTATTTTTCCTTAGCCTTTCGCAAATGTGCAGTTGCTTCCTTAAAGGCTTGTGTAATAACAGTGTGGATATGGTCCACCACAGGCATCTCCAAGTGTTGGGGCGAATCAAGGTCCGAGGTTCGAGGATGGTGTCCATAGATGGTAAAAAAAGGACTTTGTCCGGTTCCCGAGTGTACGGAATTATTGTACGCATACTCGGCAATCCAAAGAATGTCTTTCCAAGTACCCTCAGACTGATGTAGCATACAACGCAAGTACTGCTCAAGAGTCTGGTTGGTCCTCTCTGTTTGACCATCGGTCTGAGGGTGGTGACTGGTGGAAAGCCTAACATCTATTAGCGCCAATTGGCACCATTTTCTCCAAAAATGCGAAATGAATTGACTGCCCTGGTCCGAAATCAACACGGATGGAAAGCCGTGTAGGCGAACAATGTTTTCAAGGAACTCTTTGGCCAGGACTAAAGCTGAAGGTATCCCTTTTAAAGGAATAAAGTGAGCCATTTTGGAAAAAAGGTCTACAATAACTAAAATGGTGTTAAAGCCATTGCACAGGGGTAGATCTGTTATAAAGTCTAATGACAAGGTATGCCAAGGAGTGGGTGGGATATCCAAAGGTTGTAATAGTCCAGCGGGTCTTTTCTTTTGACTTTTATTTTGGGCGCAAATGCCACAAGACATGACAAACAATTTAATGTCTTTGCGCCAGGTGGGCCACCAGAATTGTTTCTTAATTTTGGCTTCAGTTTTTGCAATACCAGGATGTCCTTCCAGTAAGGTGTCATGGTACCGGGAAATGACAAGTTCTTGTAGTTCCTTTTGTGGCAGAAATAGCCAGCCTTGGTAATAAGGTAATTCATCGGTAACAGAATACTCTGGACCTTTCTTGGCCCAGTCCTGTAAGGCAACTGAATCAAAGAGCTGGTGGATCCTTTCTTGAATGTCCTCCAGTGAATGTATGGACGTCAGGCCAAGGATCCTTTGTTCGGGAATTATGGGTACTGGTTCTAAGGCTATTTCTGTTTCTCCCATTGCAATTCGGGACAAGGCGTCTGCTTTACCATTTTTACAACCTGGTCGATAGGTTATTACAAAATCAAACTCGGCGAAGAATAATGCCCAACGGAGATGGCGCGAAGATTGGGCCTTAGCTGTCTTTATGTATTGCAAGTTTCGGTGACGACCGTGATGGTATGTCTGGCACCCAGCAGATAGTGCCGCCAAGCCTTGAAGGCGGACTTGATGGCTAATAGCTCCTTGTCGGTAATGGCATAGTTTAATTCGGGAGCCAAAAACTTCCTTGACCAGAATGCCACTGGATGAAGCTTGTTGGTTTCGGGTTCCCTTTGGGAGAGCACTGCTCACATGGCTGAACTGGATGCATCCGTTTTCACTATGTATGGAAGCTCAGGGCGCGGGTGTCTTAATACAGGGGCAGATGTGAATTTTGCTTTTAACTCTTGGAAGGCGTTTTCGGCTTCCTCTGTCCACACAAAGCGTTTATTTTTTCGCAATACCGTTGTAATGGGATGCACAATGTGTGAGAAGTCAGGGATAAACCTGCGGTTGAAATTGGCAAAGCCAAGCATGCTTTGGACGCCTTTGACTGAAGTTGGCGAAGGCCAATTAAGAATTGCGTCCACCTTACGTGTATCCATCCTGATTCCTCTCTGGGTCAGAATAAATCCAAGGAATTCCACTTCCATAGTGTGAAAGACGCACTTTTCCAGTTTAGCATATAGTTTATGCTGGCGTAACTTCTCTAGGACTGCTCGGACGTGTTTTACATGATCAGATTCTGATAAGGAGTATACTAAGATATCGTCGATGTAAACAACCACACAAACATCGATGAGCTCTCGGAGGACATCGTTCATGAAGAATTGGAAGGCTGCTGGTGCATTGCATAGTCCGAAAGGCATTACCTGGTACTCAAATAATCCGTACTTGGTGCGAAAAGCAGTCTTCCATTCATCGCCCTCCTTGACACGTACCAGATGATATGCTCCCCGAAGGTCTAGTTTAGTGTATATACAAGCGTCCTTCACCTGGTCTAGTAGTTCAGGTATCAAAGGCAATGGGTACCGATTCTTGATGGTTATCTGATTCAGAGCGCGGTAGTCTGTGCATGTTCTAAGGTCGCCTTCCTTTTTTGGTACGAAGAACAAATCTGAAGATGCAGGGGATTTGGACGGGTGAATGAAACCATTAGCAAGGTACTGGTCAAGGTACTGACGCAAGTGAAGGTTTTCGGGTTCCGTAAGGGCATAGATTCTGCTGCAAGGTTGTTGTGCTCCAGGTACAAGATCTATTTGACAATCATACGATCTGTGAGGTGGTAAAGTGTTTGCCTGTTCCTTTTGGAAGACATCCTGAAAGTCTTGGTATTCAGCAGGTAATTGCGTGGCAGCTGGGATTACTGGGGCCAGGACTGAGTTTTGAGTTTTCTTAGGGTAGCAGGTGTGAGCACATTCTGGGAAGGTTAGTCTCTTCTCTCGCCAATCAATGCAGGGATTATGTTTTTCTAACCAAGGTATTCCCAGTATTAGTTGGAACTGTGGGGCCTTGATCAAATCAAACACAATAACCTCTCAATGCCCATCTTGACCCAGCAATGTCATTTCTGCAGTGGAATGAGTTACGGGCCCAGAGACAATTTCCGTTACATCCACTGTGGTGACGACATTGGCAGTGGTCTTTCGGGTGAGAGATAGATTCATCCTGGAAGCCAATTCACAGTCCAAATAGTTACCTATGGCTCCACTATCAACGTATGCCTTTACCGCGTGCATGCGTGATGGTTGCTCTGGATCTACAAGGACCATGGGTATGGTGAAATGCGAGGTCAAAGTGTCCTTCTTTAGGCTCGGCAAACGGACCTCTACACTTGCCGGGCTTGATCGTTTCCCGAGTCAGGTTCTAAATGGCGTTCGTCTGCTGCTCCTATAGTTTTCTTGAGTGGTTTTACTGGGCAGTTCCGAAGGAAATGACCGGTAGCTCCGCAATAAAGACATAATTGCAATTGTCGTCTTCTTTCTCTTTCCTCCTGCGTTAGGGGTCCTCTAACCCACCCAAGTTGCATAGGTTCTGGGGCATCTACTCCCTTGGAGCTTACGTGGGTTTTAATCAACACCCTATTCTCAAACTTGGTTCGGTCAGCCTTTCTGGTTTGAAGTCTGTGATCCAACAGGACCACTAAATCTATATATTCAGCATAGTCCAGAGGCGGGCTCACTATTTGGGCTAAAATATCTTTGAGTTCTCCTCGAAGCCCTCGATAGAATAATGTGATTCGCTTGGCTTCAGGCCATTCGGTTTCCACTACTAATCTGTTAAAGGTTGCAATGTAAGATAAAAGGTCCTGATTGCCTTGCCGTAAGGATAAAAGTTAGTTATCCAAAGCTTGTCCTTGGGAGTGTCGGGCGAACAGTCTTTCCATGCTTGTTCGAAAACCCCGGAAATCTTGAAGAATCGGGTCATCCTGATTGACTAGTGGAATGGACCAATCCGCTGCACTGCCGCTGAGATATGACAGTACAAAGGCCACCTTGGCCTGATCGTTCGGGAAGGCTCCAGGTCTACATAGAAAGTGCAAGCGGCATTGATTCATGAATATAGCAAACCTTTTTTGGTCTCCGGCAAAGCGTTCAGGCGGAGCCAAGGGAACGGCTCCAGGTAGATTTATCTGCACCGGGTTACTCAGTGGTACAGGAGCTGGGCTTGCCCCAAGTCCTGGTAGAGGAGTTTGTCCAGCCTGGCTTTGCAATAGTTGTCTGGCCAAATCATCGGTTCGTTCTTTTGATACTATCAGTCCTCTCCTGAGGGCATTAGTTTCTTGACAGGCGGAATGCACTTCGGCCCTTAATTCCCCTAATAATTGGGCCAATTGATCCGTTTCCGAGGTCTCCATGACGCCCAGGTGGGTATTTGTGGGTAGGCTTCGCGTTCTGTTACGCTCACCTGGTTCCCACGGGGACGTCGATCTGGACCGGCCTGGTGCCACGTAGGGCCGAGATGACTGACTGGACACCCCCACTTCCTTCATTTGTCGGCTCGTATGAATATCTTTCTGATGGTTTAGAAAGGTGGGCTCTCCATCCTGCATCGAGCGCAGGGGCGTGTAGATGACCAGTTACTTCACTGGCGTGGAGGAATTGGTGAGTTCCAGTATTGACTCTAGGGTCCAATAGTTTGTAAGACTTCAAATGTCTGATCTTCACTCTTTCCGATTCCTTGTAGGTTGCCAACTTAACCACCTCGGAGAGTTCAAAGGGCAGTTGGTGAAAGTCAGGTAAGTCTATGGTGGTTTTCCCCTTAGGGGCCGGGGTACGGCGATGATGCAGAGTTAACTGCGCCGACCCGATATGAGGTGAGTTCCCCCCGCAGTAAATCAGGTAAGTCTTTGGGGGGGTAGCTTGTAATGTC
Organism: Ambystoma mexicanum; assembly: GCF_040938575.1. Classification (NCBI taxonomy): domain Eukaryota; kingdom Metazoa; phylum Chordata; class Amphibia; order Caudata; family Ambystomatidae; genus Ambystoma; species Ambystoma mexicanum. Next base: position 1,131,579,549 of record NC_090926.1, read on the forward strand.
CAGTGGTTTCCCCTCAGGGGCCGGGGTGCGGCGGTGATGCAGAGTTAACTGCGCCGACCTGAGATGAGGTGAGTATCCCCCGTGGTAATCCGGTAAGTCTTTGGGGGTAGCTTGCTTACTTGTCCTTTTGTTTTCCCTTAGCTCACCTTGTTATTCTTGTCTCCCTAGGTGTAGGCGAGCGGCCGGGAGATGCTGAAGATCGCGATGGAATGCAGAGATGCAGCGAAGGCCGGTGAGTTCAGCGCGGCGCCGCGAGATGCGAGGCGACGTACGTGTGACTTCCTGCTTCCAGCTCGAGTGCGTGATGGATCAAGGATTCAGGTAAGGATTACTGTGATGCTCCTTCCCTAACCTCTTCTCCTTCTTTCTTCTTATTTCTAGGAGCACCGGGCTTGAAGCGGGCATGGCAGAAGACTGGAAGCTGCTGCAGGCACGGTGAGCGTTATGCTGCTGGATGCAGAATAACGCGAAGCACGTGTGGCTGTCCGGGCGTGGTTTAAATAGCCTAGGAAGAAGTCCCAGGTAAGTATTCTTCCACATCCCCCACCCGAGAAAAAAGTAGTCCCTTAAGTAAATAGTCCCTCCTAAGCCCCATTTGGCTTGTGGCTTTGTGCAGCATGGTCTGCACCAGGTGAGTATGCAGCATGGTCTGCATTAGGTACGTTTTCTGAAATGAGCCTGGCGCCCATGGCGCCAGGACTGACTTTATCCTTATGAGCCTGGCGCAATAGGCGCCAGGACTGCACCCAAACAGCCCCTAACTGGGGTTTTTGGGCATGCTCTAAATGGCATGATGCCTGCTTCTGGGGTTGCTGGGCCTGGTCTGGCTTCCCGGGGGCAGGCATCATGACACTGTGCATTTGTTGTTATGCTTCTGCGCTATTCATTTATCTGTGTTGTTGTTATACACTCTTGGGCAGTTAGATACCTGTTGGCGTATTCTAACTGTATGTAGGCTTTCACTTCATTTTTTGGTTATGTTGAAGTAGACATTAGTCATTACATTTTGGCTTTAAGAAGATTAAGCATTTGTAAGATTTGCTGGAAATCTCTGCTTTAGAGTAATGGTACTATCATTACATTTCGAACCATCCACATTTCTTTTTAATATATGCAGTGTAGTGACCTGCATTGGTTGTACCTCCTGCATGGTAGATTATACCTACTGTTGTAAAGGTTTTCTTTCCCAGTGACACTTGACCGTGTGTGAATCCGGTCAGGTTGCAGTTGTTTTTGGTACCATCTGCATTATAACGTAGCAGCATAAGTATTATGTACTTACTATGAGTTTGTATCAGTAAGGTGGAGTGATTGTCTGAATTGCACATAGTACATAATCTGGCATGGTTTGCATTCTGTACCAGTTGCTGAAATGGAATGGATTCACAATTAGGTATGGATGCATACAGAAATCTTTCATTTGGGATTTGTTCCTGTATGACATTGCTACAGAGAGTGCATGTATGTTTCCACATGTATATAATCTGTAAGATTATTTGCATCTAAGTTGATTAGAAATAGACTGTCAATTGTACGTAAGCGTGATAGTGCTACGTAGCTCATGCCTTCTTTAAAGACTGTTTCCTATATCTATTAATGCTTTGTCTACGGTAAGACCTTGGGATTTGTGAATGGTGACTGCATATGCAAGAGTTAGAGAAAATTGCTCTCTACGTACATACATGTCTTTGAATAGAAGGAATCGAGCAGTTGAGCACCCTATTCTTTTCACTTCTGAAAGTTTGTCAAAGCGAATATTAACAAACTGAATGTTGCTGTCACGTGGGTATGATTGAAAGCCAACAACTGTACCCAGTGCCCCATTAACTAGCCCTTGCTCCACGTCAAGGTTATGTTTCAGCATTACTCTACAATTTAAGGATAATTTTAATATTTTTCCAACCCAGCTGTGTTGGATATTGAATTTTCTAAACTACTTAGTCTTGTTGTGGCTTGCTCAAACATGGGTAGTGTCATACCATGTACATCTAGTTTGTCTGTGGTGAAAATTTCAATTATTGGTTGCATTTCTTTAACATTGTTTCATTGAATTTGACACAGCTTGCAAGAGTTGGCATTAAGGCCATACAATTTCCATTTTTGCGCGCTAATTGCTCCATAACATCAGTAGCACAAGCATTATCGCCGTAAAGTGCATGAATGTGCCGGTTTTTCAATATTGCTTGTGCTTCCTGAGATAGTACACCAACTCTAATATTTTTTAGGATGTTGGCATAAGTGAGATCTGCAGATTGCCACATGTTTTCTGTTAATTCTCTGTATTGGAAATGTTGCCATAGGTTGACATTTCCTATGCTGCCAACAGTTTTACGGCAGCGTTTGTGTCCTACGGTTTTAAAAATAGGTTCTCCTTTCACTGGTGTCAATTGTAGAAGATCTCCAAAAACGATAATGTGTTTCCCTGCAAAGAGTTCTTCGTAGTTTGTTTTAAGTACTTCTTGCAATCGGAGGTGACTCAAAGCCAACATTAGGCTGGAGACCATGCTTACTTCATCTATTAGTAGCATGTTCATTTGTTTTAATACTCTGCGTAGTTCCATTGCAGCTTCTGCAGAAAGTTTGTAGCAGTCTAATTTGTTTTGGTGTTCTACTGGAAGAAGTAGTAATCAGTGTGAAGTGACACCACCTATGTTGTAGGCAGCTAAACCTATGGGGGCAGTTACAACAGCTGATAGTTTGTTGTTTGCAAATTGCTGAAGGAACTTGCTGATGATTTTGATTAAGAATTTTTTTCCTGATCCAGCTTCACCACTGACGTACAGCAGTATTGGTTTGTAATTTTGGCAGATACATTCTTTATTTTCGTGCTGTACACCATGTGCAATCTGTTTTGTTACGTCTTCAAAAATGGTGTGCTACTCTTTGTTAAGTTTTGTTTGTTGTACAGTTATGTCTTCTGTATTTTCTTGATACTGACACATGGTGTTTTCCACTTCTGTCATAGCTAGTTCTGCCTCCTATGCTATTAGTGGCTGTCCTAGTGGTTCTTGACTTCCTGTTACAGAAGGTTGACTACTGTCGGAAGAGTCCTTATCTAGTTGGGCCTGAAGTTCTTCTTCGTGTTGCTGTTCATTGTGCAACATTGCTTTGTACTGCGTGAAGTTCACATCGGTGATAGTACTTTCATTTGCTTTGAAAGCATCTTCATAGCAGTCATAGTTATCTAGTATCTCCTCCTCTTTTCTCCATGGTTTAAAAGGTTGTAGTAGAGACATGTAATACAGTTCTTTCTGTTGAGTTTTTAATTACAATTTAACATGATTAATTAAGCTTTGTTTTGTAAGTTTCACTAAGCTGCCTTCACAATCTGTGACTGTATATCTGCCTTTGCTTTCATCGGGTTTTATATTATTTTTGTATCAAGAATTTTGAGCTATGTGGTATAGACACATGCTTTCGAAAGTGCTACTTGGATAGTATGCATCTGGTAAATTGTTTTTAAAATGTCTTGGCTGTTGGGATCATTTCTGGCAATTGTTTCTATGTCCTCATATGATTTCAGAACTCTTTTTCTAGATTTAGCAGGACCAAGACTTAACCATACTATGTTGTCTAATTTTCTGTACAAAGCAGTACCAGTTAAACGATCTGCCGCTTCATAGGTGCCACATTCTCTATGAGAGAGCATTTTTATGCCAAGGCTGTACAATTTCTGAGATAGTGTTTTGTCTGATGATAAGTCATCCCAGAGGTCCTGAAGCTCTGTTTTTTCAGCTTTTGTTAAGTAGGCTGTAACATATCGTGCAACAGCAGTGGAATTGTCTGCAATGTACTGCACATCTATGTTTGAATTCCTTAAGAGGGCAATGATTGCATTGTAATCATTGATATATGTACATTCTTCGGTTCTTTTTATGTAGTATGTGTTCTTAGGTGATTTACCTTTTACACTATGTTGAACCGAAGACATGAAGTTGTTCACTTCACCTGTTTCTGTAACTGGTCTAGGAAAACCAAACCGGCATTTGGTGTAGTATTTCCCCTTGTTTTTGTATTTGCGGTGACAATATTTGCCACATTTGTGTCTTTTGAAATTGAAAAATCTGCCCGTGCAGGTCTCCATGTGTCCGTTGTGAAGGGATTTCACAAGTGACATATTTTTGGATGAACTGCAAAACAGTGGCATCAGTGTCCTGACCAAATCTTTCGTGCACCTTTGATCCATAAAAGCATGTGAATATGTGGTGCTCCTCTAGCTTGGTATTCTTTTCTCCAAAAAAAGTGCTGCACTTCTCCGAGGGGAGGAACAGTTTTATTGCAAATAAAGTGTAGCATAGCAATGAAACGATGATGGAAATATCTTGATGCATTAACTGGATCTAGAGAGCAAAGTTCTCCAGGTGTTAATAAATGTATGTTGGTTTTGTTGTTTGATATGCGCAGGAAGTCATGTAAATCTTCCCATGCATATTCTGCACAACTTAGTGTAACAAACCAAGTCGGTGGTCCAAGGTTTCTGATCATACAACGTACTTCTCCGTGCCGTCAGAACCAGTATTCTTTTGTACCACGCATGTTTGCAAACAAATTTGTTATACTTGATTGTAAACCTTCATCTTTTTCTTGTACTTTTTGTATTAGTTGTGTAGCTGACATACTTTGAAAGTGGGTTCCAGATTTCAAAATGTGTGCAACTCCGTAATATAGGGTTGCTAGTTCACTTTGAAAGAGTAGGTGGAATATGGATTCCACATTTTGTCTAAACCTGGGATCTTGTGAATACATTCGTAATGAGCGGTATTCTGATGCCGTTATCTGAGTGGGTCTATCATCATACCTTCCACCTTTGCCAGTAGGAAATAGCAGTGGAAAAGCATGTGCTTCTATACTTTTTTCCCATATGCTCATTGGTGAACCTTTGGTTTGTCGCATTTGGTAAGTTTCTAGTGCATCATCTATGCTTTCATTGGAATGCAATGGATGAATTGTGTACTGGTCCAAAAGAGTGGATACTGCAGCAGGATCCAGAAGTTCGAATTGTCCAGTTTCTGATGACTCTTCAATTATTTCAGTTGTTTCCCTTAAGCTTTCTACAATTCCTTGTAGTATTCATTATTGTCTTTTAGATATTGCAAGGCTTGTCTAATTTTATGTAAGTCCACCAGTTGTTGCCAAATTATTTTGTCTTTGGTTGGTGCACCATTTACCAACACAATTAAAGAATGCTCTATTGAACGTTGCACTCCTAGAGTGTGTACATTTTCTGTAAGATCTAATGGCAAATAAACTACTTTGGCACGAATGCCTTTCACCAATTCAGAAGGAGGTAATTTTGCTGTTTTTGGCTGAAGGCGTATAATTGCTTGAAATGGATGAACTGTTTGAATTATGATGCTCTCGTACAAATTGAGTCGTTGCAAGGTTTTTGGTAGTGCGAACAATTCCAAATTATTTATGATAGCACGTGAAGGACTTTGATTTTTGTCTAGTTTTGTAGTGCAGTAACTGCAACATATTAGGGGTTCACTTATTTCATATTTGTTTTCGGCTAAAAGGTAGAGAGATAATTCAAACCATTTGGAATCTTCATTGTCTTCTTTTTTTGCATGCCATGTCTACATTTTTTGTGTTCCTTTTGTAAAAAGTTCTGCAGCAACACTGTAGTGATACACGAAATTGCAGCCTTGCCAATCAGGGCTTTAGATGACAGCATTAGCCGCTGAAAGCCAATAGTGTATTCAAAGTATGTGCTAAAAATGCTGACAGTAGTCTGTTGTAGCACTTCCATTATGCAGTAGTGAGCTACAAGGAATATGCAGGCCTAGTATGAAATAGGTCACATTATGCATTGTTGATAGACAGGCAGGGAGAGGGCCCCTAGCTATGTAGCTAATAGGTTTTTGGAGTGTTTGGAACATCATGGCACCTATATAGCGCTTAGATAGCCAGTCTTAAGCGCTATAAACACTAAGCTATGAGTGCATGCCTTTTAGAGCTTGCAGATGGGGTTAATACATCCCTGCTTCCCTTAGAATATTCAGCCTCACTAACGGTAGCCCTGGCTCCAAGCTAATCTTCCTTTTCTCTGGGAAGGTACTGATAAGACATTCCTCAGCCAGCGCAGATGGGAACCAGGGAGGGGTAGGAGCGAGCAGGGTGCCTCTCAGAGAGAGTTGGGTTTTTTCCATGAGCCAGTTGCACAGGGAAAGTTCTGGAACTGTGCGTCATGGTGACTGACAGCAAGAGATTATAAAATATCCATGCACACATGACTCGGGGGGAGATCGTCCTGTGGACTTGATTCGTGTACAGTCAAGTGCCCGGAATTGGCTCTCACGGTGTCCTCCAGCATTGTTTTTCTATGAAAAGCCCAGGTCTCCCAGTGCTGATTAAAGGGACGTAAAACTGTGTTTCTCTATGTTTTCTCTATGTTTCTCTATATTTCTCTATGTTTCTCTATATTTCTCTATGTCTCTCTATGTTTATCTAAGTTCCATGTTTCACTATATTTTGCATTGTTCTAAGTTTATGCTTTGTAATATTCTTTAACTTGAATCCCAAATGTATATGAAATTCACTGCTTAGAATAAATATGCTAAAACTTTGAGGGTGTCATTTGTCACTAGCATGAGATCACTGCTCAGCACAATAGAACCTGTATTTTGGGCTGAATTGGGTATTTTTGCTCTCAAAGGGCTGGCCCCGAGGAAGATTTTGCCCATATCAAGACATTTGGTGGCAGCTTTGTGGGATTTGTGAAGAGCAGTGCCATGCTGACATGACAAAAGTGTGTGAGAGAACACAGTGTAGAGTGGGGAGCAGGCTGTCACATTTCCTTGATGGTCTCACTGCAGCTCTGAGACTTCAAAAGGCAGCAATGTTGTGTCGGCTTGCCGTGGCCGATAGCTTGTGTGGTTAAGACTCCCTTCAGTAAATCAGTTGTGACTGACTTATTGCATGGGACTGGTGCCAGGGAGTACAAGGCGATAAACGAGCGGGAAATGGCTTTGTTTAAAGCACTCCGATGAATGGTCAAGAAAGATGTATGCTCAATTAGAAAAGAATTTTATCATGCGGTTTCCCCAGTTTAAAGTTGTAATTTGGAATGCATAGTGAGACGGAGTTCTCATCTCTATTCTGTCATGAGGGCAGGAAAAAAATAATTGCAAGAATTTGACATGCAAATTATGAATAGTGATTTAACCATTGACTCAGCCCCAGTGTGCTAGCGAGTGGGGGCTGTAATGTTCGGAGGCGAAGGTTCGCTTTTTTGATGTATGCTTTTGAGTGTTGGCATTCCTGAATAATGAGGCGAATGAGCCATGCTTAGGAGAATGAGTAACATCTGTGCTGAGAGCCTAAAGGGTTTGTTTTTCTTTTGGCAACTGTAAAATTCCATGTGCTGGTGGTGGCGAATTCTGTTTTAAAGGAAACACACTAAAATGGTTATATTGCATTTTAGGCTGTGCCATGCTTTTAATGGGTGAGAGACTCACTTAAAAGGAAAGTGAGTGAATGTTATTTGGATTTTCGATTTTTGTTTATTGATTTGAATTTGCTGAATCAGTTTGCAATGGTTTGGGGGGAAAAACAATTTATATTTTTCTAAATTGCCCCTGGAGTATTTTTGATCCCACGCTATGCCATGGATTTGTGCTGTTGCCTTATAAGTGATGTATGATTTGGAAATAGTGTCCTGTTGACTGTGATACATGGTGAAAAATGTTGTTGACACATTAAACAGCCCACAAGCAAGATAGAGTGTGGGTTGTTTTTGCAGGAAAAAAAACGTGCAGGGAGCTGCACTAAATATGGCATTTTTATTTTTTAAATGCACTGAAATGAGTGGTTATAGTTTGGCAATGGTACAACAGAATGAAACATCTGTGTGTGATAAGATAGCACAAAGATTTAGTGGGTTGTGAGTTCTCTTGAAAGATCGCACATTACAAGAAAAGAAAACGTATGCTTTTAAATGGGACATTAATCAGTTTAAAAACAGGCAAAAAAGACGCTTTGACATTTTGCAAAATTACATGGAGTAGAATCTGATGACAAGAAAAGTGCCTCTTTTGAAAATAAGAGTCTTGCTGTGTGTGCAGAGCTTGTGCCTTGAAGCTGTTTTGGGCGAGGTGCGCGAAAGGAAGGCAAACAAAAGCAGAAACAGTACAAGAAAGAGTTAATCTGGATGAACTGTCTGAAACGAGTGCTTTCCATTGAAGCCGCCACAGTGTAAGAGTTATAGAGCAAAAAGAGATAAGCTGCGTGCTCATGGCGCTGCCAGGTGCACACGAAAGATAAACAATGCCTGCATTCCTGAGGAAGGGGGAGCAAAGACAGAGCTGTTCAGAAGTAAAGAATTTGCCCATGAACACTGTGGTAGGGAAACAAAGGCTTCATGCAGGATGGCAGACGGGCACATCACATCTGAACATTTACCTATGCATCTGTGAATGGGCCAAGAAAAGACAGCTGCCCATTCCAACAGACATTACTGTGCAAACCGCATTCCCATGTGATGTGATGTGAAGTGAAGTGAAACGCTATTGCTGTGCAAGCTGCATTCCAGTGCTCCATGTGATGTGAACTGAAGTAAAGCGCTGTGCACTGGAGAAGAAACCTCTAGCCGCTTTGAGAAGAGAAAATACACATCTGGCAAACTGCAAGCTACATTGCCAGGGATGGAGTAACTGACAAAGACATTATGGCATTCCAGATGGAAGCAAAACTGACAAAAGTGCTTAGCCGTTTTGCAAGAGACAACATGCAGAGCGGGGCTTTGAAGTACAACATGAACACTGCACATTAGCCATGATCCAGAAGCCACACGGCTTAGTGCAAGAATGAATGATTTGTTGAAGCAACAAAAGAAACTGACTTAGACTATCGCACTCAAAGGGGTGGTTCAAGAAACAGCAAACACCCTTTGAAAAAAATGACAAGTGAAAAAACCAGAGGCTTGAAAGACACTGCCTGTAAGGAAAGAAAAATAAACAGCTGCTTGTGCAACTGTAAGCGGTATTGGACTGAAAGACTTTACCTTTGAAAAATGGAGTGATGCCAGCAGGGCAAACTAAATCAAGATCATGAGACACTGGAAGCAAGTTGGCGCCTGGCATTTGTGATCGCTTTGGTGAAAAAGAAAAGCATTGTGCGACCTGGGTACTTACTATATGGCTTTGTAAAAGCACAGATCAGTCTGAGGTACCATTGACCAACTATGATCGCATTGCACAAATGAGTTTGTGATTAGGCAGTTACACCCCGTATGGTTGAGTGTAAATAAGCCCCCAGAAACATGCAGAAGGGTGATAAATAATTGCAGTAGCAATGACAAAGTGTGTAGTTACCTGATGAGACCTTTTTGAAGATGGGGGTGGTATTATGGGAAGGGGTGGATAACGCTGATATTGAAGTTTTGATGACATCCTAACATGAAGAATAATGATATTGAACTTTTGATGAAATCCTAACATTTCTGTTTGTATTTTGCCTAGGCAAAAAAGACAAGGCATTTCACAATATCAGAAATAGATGTGTGCAGTTTGTGGGTGACACTGATCAAAGAAGGGTCAGACGCATTCTCAGAGAAAGCGAGCCACTGCGACATGCTATTTCAACTTTAACGTGCCCTGCACCGCACTCAATGCTGTAACCTGCGAATGGTGTCCAACAGAGTAATAACTCTTGCTGAACTGGCACGATGCAGACTTGGCTAATTATCAAATATTTGATGCTACACATTCAAATGATTCAGTTGCTGGAAATAACTTAATTGACATGACTTGCCCTTTCTTGTTTAAAGGACTATGGACAATGAATTGTGGACTGTAACATCAGGCACCACAAACAGCTGTGTGACACAGCAATTGAATGCTAACACATTGAAAAATGGTTTTTAAATGCACTGTTGAGATGAATCTGAAAAAACGAAATGGTTTTACTCTTCCAACTGAATTGCTTTAACCAGAGATGTTTTGTTTTTGAAAAAAAATATATACTCTACATTGCACGTAGGCAGGAAAATGATTTATGAATTGTTGGGGCAGCAGAATTATGCAAGCAGGAGCGTAATTTATTTTGAGATAAGATGAGTGCGCACATCAAAGTCACCTGTGCGTAGGTTAAGATTCTTAATTGAAGTAATGCTGCCAAGTGTATGAGCTATAATTTGAAATGGTAATCTTTGAAACACTGGATACTTTTACAGCCAGCTTAAGGCAGGTAAATGAAACCATGACTGACTTGATGTTTGATTTTATGACACAGAGTGTGACACGGTTTTTGTTAAACCAACCAGTTTCATGTTTTTGTGGGGACAGCTGTCTCCAGCACACTAATGCAAAGAGTCACCTTTTGATTGTAGACATTTGGAATAATTCTTTGGAAAAGCGCTACAAATGAGTATCCACATGGAATTGCTAGTGTACTGGCCTGGCACATTGTCGGGCATCTTTTGTCACTGAATGGATACCATTTGTTTAATTTGTCTAATGTGATGTTTTTCTGACCAAGAACTGCAGCGAGTGTTCTCGGCAAGATTTTATGGACTATAACTTGACTAAATGAATTTTTTCCATGGTGTGATGAAACAGCCACTGCCGGATAGTAGTATGGTGTTTGTGGCTAAAGTTAATATTGTATATGGTAGATATCCCACTTGAAGAAGAGTATTCTCCAAGTCACAATTGCAGGCTGGTAATGCACACATCCATAATTACAGTGATACACTTAGACATAGATTTACCATGAGGCAATGTTTCCTTAGTACTACCAAGCTGTTACAAATGGAGTCCATTTCTATGGCCCATCACTAGAGTGCGCGTAGCTAGGGAGCTAGATTCATCAATTGCAGGAGCTTTATATGCTTGTGACATAGAAACTGTGCACTATAAGCTAGCCACTATGGGTTCTGATGCCAGCTCTGCTATAGAACTTCTGGCCTAGTGGGGCCCATTGATAGGCCCAACACTGCTACAAGTATTGACAGCCAACTGAAGATGGCAGAATTTTAGGTATGAAGACATTTTTTCTGCAATAGGGCAGGTCAACAAGACTGCTAAATACACACAATGCATTGTATGGCAAACATTGTTAAATCAGCAGGTGTTGGCTTTTTACTGGGTGGGGGCAACCATCCTCCACACACTGGCACGCAGAGCTACAGTTACCAGCATACATATGGATTGAATTGCTTGCTTTTTGATTGCATGAATAACACATGCCATGCTTTGATGTAAATTAGTAGAATTGTTTTTATTTAGACAACCTGGTGCCCATGGGTTCACCTTGTTCACAAAATTAGATGGTTTCTGGTTGGGTTCCACCTACCTGGGGGAAGTGTCTAGTCACACAGCCCATAGTCACGCTTGAATGCCCTGGGATCAGGGGGAGGTAGGCCCTTAGAGTAAAAGGCTGCCAGGTTTTAGAATTGGTAACCATACATAAATGCAATAGTGCATTGTAGATTAGACTACACTGGATTGCCTTGACATTTTAACTGCATGCTGCTTTTTAACTGACAATCAGTTATACAAAATTGATTTAGGTATTTTTGTGTAGGCCATGTTTTGGCAAGGGTATATATCACTGTTCACTTTGTGTACATTTTTGTTTAGGTAGTGTTTTACCTTGCATGCCACGCTAACTAACCGCTAGAAGATAGTTTGCTTAAACCTCTTGCAAAGCCCCTATGTCTTTATCACTGCACTAAATACTATATTGATAGGTATTAGTCAGCATTTGTCGCACAAACGTTGAATAGGGGTGGAATGTAGTGATACACGAAATTGCAGCCTTGCCAATCAGGGCTTTAGATGACAGCATTAGCCGCTGAAAGCCAATAGTGTATTCAAAGTATGTGCTAAAAATGCTGACAGTAGTCTGTTGTAGCACTTCCATTATGCAGTAGTGAGCTACAAGGAATATGCAGGCCTAGTATGAAATAGGTCACATTATGCATTGTTGATAGACAGGCAGGGAGAGGGCCCCTAGCTATGTAGCTAATAGGTTTTTGGAGTGTTTGGAACATCATGGCACCTATATAGCGCTTAGATAGCCAGTCTTAAGCGCTATAAACACTAAGCTATGAGTGCATGCCTTTTAGAGCTTGCAGATGGGGTTAATACATCCCTGCTTCCCTTAGAATATTCAGCCTCACTAACGGTAGCCCTGGCTCCAAGCTAATCTTCCTTTTCTCTGGGAAGGTACTGATAAGACATTCCTCAGCCAGCGCAGATGGGAACCAGGGAGGGGTAGGAGCGAGCAGGGTGCCTCTCAGAGAGAGTTGGGTTTTTTCCATGAGCCAGTTGCACAGGGAAAGTTCTGGAACTGTGCGTCATGGTGACTGACAGCAAGAGATTATAAAATATCCATGCACACATGACTCGGGGGGAGATCGTCCTGTGGACTTGATTCGTGTACAGTCAAGTGCCCGGAATTGGCTCTCACGGTGTCCTCCAGCATTGTTTTTCTATGAAAAGCCCAGGTCTCCCAGTGCTGATTAAAGGGACGTAAGACTGTGTTTCTCTATGTTTTCTCTATGTTTCTCTATATTTCTCTATGTTTCTCTATGTTTATCTAAGTTCCATGTTTCACTATATTTTGCATTGTTCTAAGTTTATGCTTTGTAATATTCTTTAACTTGAATCCCAAATGTATATGAAATTCACTGCTTAGAATAAATATGCTAAAACTTTGAGGGTGTCATTTGTCACTAGCATGAGATCACTGCTCAGCACAATAGAACCTGTATTTTGGGCTGAATTGGGTATTTTTGCTCTCAAAGGGCTGGCCCCGAGGAAGATTTTGCCCATATCAAGACAAACACATACACACATGGTTTGGTATTTCAGCCGATGCACTTTTAAATTTTAGTATTTCATTTTTGTATGTGCGTAATAGAAGGTTGCTATGTGCAGAAATGTTGGTATTCTGTTGTAAAACTATTGCATTTTGTAAGTGACTTTCACTTACAAAATATTTTTTCTGGATTCGGTCAATTTCTTCTTGTAGGTACTTGGGTGTACCATGCAGAAGAGTCTTATTAGCTTGGCTAATTCTGAAGCTGGACTTTTAGCATTGTATATTTTATACACTAGATTTCTTACATTTGAATGATGTAGTAAATAGGTCCAGAAATGCAGGCTAATGAATGTCCTTGTAGTCCTGTGTATTTGCGCACTGGACAGGTATCCATATTTTGCAGTACTTTCATTTTAATTTTGTCTTTACCTTTCACATACTGATTGAGGAACTGACGTAAAGATTTGAAAGATTTTTTAGGAATGGCACATATTGACGTTCACAGCCATTTGTATACTGGACGGTCTGATTCAGTTGAATTGAGAGGTAATTCTGAGTTTTCAGGGGATACTTTTCTAAGCAGTGTTTCTTGTTCCATGATGGTATTATTGATTTTTTCATATCCTCGTCCACTGCTATGGAGGGCAATTGTGTTTGTTTGATTTTGTTTGTATGTTTCTTCATTACAATATGGTTCTGTGGTTGTGGTAGTTTCTTTTGCAGTTTGGTACTTAGTTTTGTTAGTGGTTTCATTCTATTTAACACCAATATGAACAACTTCCTTTTGAGAATGATTGCACTGTCCACGAGAGCTTGTAGGATTATTTTTCTACGGTAGGTTTCAGGGGGTGAGGATGATTTCAGTCCTCTTCTTATTAGATTCTGAAGGACTGTGTGGCGAAACATTTTTGCAACATTTTTTTTTTACTATATGTTCTTGTTACTATATCAGGATTAATAGGAGCATTGTTAGCGGTACTGGTAGCCGATTTTTTGTGAAGAGTTTTGTGCTTCGTGCCACATTTTGTTGGAGGATGTAAAGTTTCAGTAGTTGAGGCTTGCTTTGTTTTGGTAAACAAATGTATTAGTCGTATTGTTCCAACGTTCTCTACAAACTCTGCTACAGATGGATGCTTAGGTTGGAACTTTTATTTTTATTTGCACTACTTCTGCGTTCCTTTCTATGAACTTGCTTTTTGGTAGGCATTTTTTGGGGTCTGTTGAAAAAAAAAGGCATGGTTTGGTCTGTTGTACAATGTATGTGTGCTGTGTGCTTCGTGCATGAGTTTGAATGAGTAAGCACTTTGTGGTGGTGTGTGAATGTGCATTCGCCTCTTAAAATGATTTGGGAAGTCTACTTTTCTGTTTACATACTACTACAATGTGCTTCAGATGAGAGTAGAAAGTGGGCTAGTGGTGAGGAGAAGCATTAATAGTGAACGTAGTGGCATAAAATTGAAACAGCTATTTGTTTTCTAGTACTAACATTCTAAGGGATCTGTATGTTATTTGAGTTCCAAACATACAGGGATTTGTAAGTCATTCTGCCTGTTATTCTTTGTTTAGGAAATGGCGATTTGTGGGTAGAATGGTTCAGAAAACACTGTTTGCTTTGGTGCAGAAATTAAATACATAACCCACACAGTCTGTTTGAGGAATAGTTAGAATATAAAGGTCGTACTGTACTTACTTTTTTTTGCAGAATGACCAGGTTTCTTCGGATATGTCGTTTGCAGTGTAGATGCTGTTGATTTTCAGGAGAGTAGTCTTCACTGCGATTGTAAAAAGAAGTTAGTAACCTTGTGTGTTTAAAGCTGTGATGTTACAGTACACGTTAATTTTGTATTTCTCATCGCAGTACTCTTCTTTGACATTTGAACACAGTGGATGTGTGCATTTCACTTCTCTATGTGCTGCCTTTCTATGTTACTTGCAGTATGTCAGTTGCACGTGCTTCAGAAATGCGTACACTTTTTAGGTTACGAAAATGTCTTGTTTCTTTTAAGCTGTGTTATCTATAGCAGAGAGGTTTGTAAGCACCAGGTCATTATAGTAAATGGGGAAACATTTTGTACTTTCACATTATAAGTACGATTTTGAAAAATCGGGAGACCCTCGAAGGGAGATGTCACCATCGGGAGCGTTCACTTTTTCTCTCACGATCGCATTGGCAGTAGCATTTATGTAGACGGTACACAGTAAAAAATTGTGCCATTTTCTAATGGAAAATCGAGTATCCCACTTAAAAGGGAGGGTTCTAATGTATCTATAAGTTATGCGGTAGACAGTAAGAAGTAGTGGGGTTTGTCAATAAAAAAGCAGACATCTTGTACTTAAAGGACAACCGTTGGTATGTATTGCGTATGCAGATTTAGTGGTAATAATTTGTTTAAATGAAAGCATAAGGGTTGCACATGTTCTCTGAGTAAAATATGCATACCTGTAGTTGATACGTATGCATATGCGCATGGATGGAGCTGTATGAAGAAATCCGCCACACTTGCACAGTAGTTTTTGAAGTAGGTGCTTTGCAATGATATGCAACTTGCATTCACAGTGATCAATGGTGTATTTGAAGTGCAAAATTTTGATAACAGAGTTAAATGTAGGGATGGTTAATGTGATTGGTGGATGGTTGTGTGACTGCTTAGCTGTGCCCAGTGAGGAAATGGAATCGCGAGTGATGTGGAAAGGGTAGAAGGACTGGCTAAGAGTTACGTGTCGTACGTAGACACCGCTTGTCCGCGGGTAGGGCGTGTCACATACGGGTATGTACAGCAAATCACGCATGGAAAGGGGACTGTGGGCATCAGCCAATCAGATGTTCACATTGTTCCTTTGTGGCGAAAGACGGTGCGTATACCGGTGCGTATAGGCGCAGAGGGTCAGCTGTATGCCGAAAGTAGGCATGTGGCACATCATTTTGATGTGAGAGGAGTGTAGGTGGTGTGGAGCGCTGAGACTGATCGCTATGTTGCGGCCCTTCTCCAAGTTTGCACCGAGATGCGAACGATGACCACTCCTCATGTGGTACTTTTGCACTACGGTGCTCGCCATTTGTGCTACGTGAGTTCACGTACTTTGTTGAAAGATTTGGAACAGTTGGTTGAAGGAGTCATGAACATCTTTCCAACTGCGAAATTAATTTTTTCTGGGTTACTGCCTAGAGGAAAATGGGACAATAGTTCCGTTTTCTGTCCTGATCAACGTATTGGGAGGTGTAACATTAATTGTGGCATGTGTGCTTTTTTATGTTACATGCTGGTATGTTTTTCTGCAGCCACGAGAACATTGTTCCCAGTAATGCGGTTTATTTTGAAGCAGATGGTGTTTCGTTATCTTCTTTGGGAAATGCCATGTTCTTTTGGAATTTGAGGCTTGCTTTGGAGAAGGTTCTGTAATGGTTGTATGAGTAAAGTAAGAACAACAAATATAACGAAAAAAAGAAAAATAACAGGTGTCTGTAAGGCATCTGCCCAAAAAAAAAATGGCTCTTTTTAGAGCCCACCTTCAGGGGGAAAAGGGGAATAATAATTAAATGTACAGTCGTCACGCTCTGCTGCTGTACGTGTCCGCGAACATGGCAGTAGTTTGCAGGCGCCGCCTTTTACCAACAGGGATTTTGGGGTGGAGACGCATGCAATTGAGAATGTGCGAAGGTAGGGATTGGTCAGTAAAGGTCAGTGGGTGCATTCTGTACATAGATATTTAGTCAGAACGTCTTTTCCCTGACAGGAGACCAGACAGCCACGGCTCTGTGTGTTCGAAAACAGATTATCTGGATTTTGAGAGACTCATGGATACATTGGCTGAAGGTGCATGCGGAAAGTTGCGGTCTATCTGCAGATCTTGGATTTCCTCATGTGGAAATGCATTGGCATGGCGTGCGCGGAATGTGGTGGTTGGACTTGGTAACTCTCTGCACTACTTTACAGACAGACAGGGTAATTCATAGAATTTGGCACAAAAGTGACGCACGCGGCTGGCGCACAGTGTCCCCGTGCAATACACTGCGCCAGCCGCGTGCGATAAAATCCATTTCATCGCAAAGCGTATTCATGGATTCCAGCCTCCAAAACCAGCCGTGGCGCAGAGTGGCGCAGCGACCCTGCAGCAGCGCCAGTTACGCCCCCAAGAACGCCCCCGCGCAAGGAAAACCCTTCAAAATTCCCAATTCATCGCAAAGGGCTGCGCTAACCCTGGACCAGTTCACAGGACTGCCAAACAGCAAACGTCAAGCGGGGAACGTGTATTTCAGTGGTTCGCGGGAAGTATCAAACGCGATTGTCCTGGGTACGTGTACATCAGGGGTGCGTGTGAAGTAACACACGCGATTCCATCAGGGCACGTGTATTCCAGGGATGCGTGGGAAGTATTACACTCAAAATCAGCAGGGTACGTGTATTTCAGTGGTGCGCGGGAAGTATCACACGCGATTCCATCAGGGTACGTGTATTCCAGGGGTGCGCGGGAAGTATCACACGCGATTCCATCAGGGCACAGGTATTCCAGGGGTGCGCGGGAACTATCATACGCGATTCCATCAGGGCACGTGTATTCCAGGGGTGCGCGGGAAGTATCACACGCAAAATCAGCAGGGTACGTGTATTTCAGGGGTGCGCGGGAAGTATATCACGCGATTCCATCAGGGTATGTGTATTCCAGGGGTGCGCGCGAAGTATCACACGCAAAATCAGCAGGGTACGTGTATCTCAGGGGTGCGCGGGAAGTATCACACGCGATTCCATCAGGGTACGTGTATTCCAGGGGTGCGCGGGAAGTATCACACGCGATTCCATCAGGGCACATGTGTTTCACGGGTGCGCGGGGAGCACTACACGTAAATTGGCCGTGTGGGTCCTCCCAGGTGTTCCCTCTACACCCTCCATGGCCCCTGCAGCCAGCCCACACCACAGGGGACCACCCTGCACCCCTGCCCATGTCCCGCAGGCAGCCCATCCACCATGGCCATGCCCCCGAGCCAAGCCACATGTCACCTTGCACTACTGATCAACAATGCATGTCTCCCAGCACCCTCACCCCCCAGCACTGTGGGGCACCTGCCAGCAGGCCCCCACACGTGTCCAACTCATGTCCCCCTACACCCCCACCCCCCAGCACTGTGGGTCACCCTCCACCAGGCCCACACTCATGTCCCCCTGCACCCCCACCCCCCTGCATCCAGGGGCACCCTCCACCAGGCCCCCACTCATGTCTCCCTGCACCCCCACCCCCCACCAGTCAGGGGCACCCTCCACCAGGCCCCCACTCATGTCTCCCAGCACCCCCACCCCCCTGCATCCAGGGACACCCTCCACCAGGCCCCCACTCATGTCTCCCAGCACCCCCACCCCTCAGCATCCAGGGGCACCCTCCACCAGGCCCCCACTCATGTCTCCCTGCACCCCCACCAGTCAGGGGCACCCTCCACCAGGCCCCCACTCATGTCCAACTCATGTCTCCCAGCCCCCCCTCCCCCTGCATGCAGGGGTGCCCTCCACCAGGCCTCCACTCGTGTCTCCCAGCACCTCCACCCCCCTGCATCCAGGGGCATCCTCCACCAGACCCCCACTCATGTCCAACTCATGTCCCCCTGCACCCCCACCCCCCAGCACTGTGGGGCACCCTCCACCAGGCCCCCACTCATGTCTCCCAGCACCCCCACCCCCCTGCACCCAGGGACACCCTCCACCAGGCCCCCACTCATGTCTCCCTGCAACCCCACCCCCCAGAACTGTGGGGCACCCTTCACCAGGCCCCCACTCATGTCCCCCTGCACTCCCACCCCCCTGCATCCAGGGGCACCTTCCACCAGGCCCCCACTCATGTCTCCCAGCACCCCCACCCCCCTGCATCCAGGGGCACCCTCCACTAGGCCCCCACTCATGTCTCCCAGCACCCCCACCCCCCTGCATCCAGGGGCACCCTCCACCAGGCCCCAACTCATGTCCAACTCATGTCTCCCTGTACCCCCACCCCCCTGCATCTAGGGGCACCCCCCACCAGGCCCCCACTCATGTCTCCCTGCACCTCCACCCCCCAGCACTGTGGGGCACCCTCCACCAGGCCCCCACTCATGTCCCCCTGCACCCCCACCAGTCAGGGGCACCCTCCACCAGGCCCCCACTCATGTCTCCCAGCACCCCCACCCCCCTGCATCCAGGGACACCCTCCACCAGGCCCCCACTCATGTCTCCCAGCACCCCCACCCCTCAGCATCCAGGGGCACCCTCCACCAGGCCCCCACTCATTTCTCCCTGCACCCCCACCAGTCAGGGGCACCCTCCACCAGGCCCCCACTCATGTCCAACTCATGTCTCCCAGCCCCCCCTCCCCCTGCATGCAGGGGTGCCCTCCACCAGGCCTCCACTCGTGTCTCCCAGCACCTCCACCCCCCTGCATCCAGGGGCATCCTCCACCAGACCCCCACTCATGTCCAACTCATGTCCCCCTGCACCCCCACCCCCCAGCACTGTGGGGCACCCTCCACCAGGCCCCCACTCATGTCTCCCAGCACCCCCACCCCCCTGCACCCAGGGACACCCTCCACCAGGCCCCCACTCATGTCTCCCTGCAACCCCACCCCCCAGAACTGTGGGGCACCCTTCACCAGGCCCCCACTCATGTCCCCCTGCACTCCCACCCCCCTGCATCCAGGGGCACCCTCCACCAGGCCCCCACTCATGTCTCCCAGCACCCCCACCCCCCTGCATCCAGGGGCACCCTCCACCAGGCCCCCACTCATGTCTCCCAGCACCCCCACCCCCCTGCATCCAGGGGCACCCTCCACCAGGCCCCAACTCATGTCCAACTCATGTCTCCCTGTACCCCCACCCCCCTGCATCCAGGGGCACCCCCCACCAGGCCCCCACTCATGTCTCCCTGCACCTCCACCCCCCAGCACTGTGGGGCACCCTCCACCAGGCCCCCACTCATGTCCCCCTGCACCCCCACCCCCCTGCATCCAGGGGCACCCTCCACCAGGCCCCCACTCATGTCTCCCAGCACCCCCACCCCCCCTGCATCCAGGGGCACCCTCCACCAGGCCCCCACTCATGTCCAACACATGTCCCCCTGCACCCCCACCCCCCAGCACTGTGGGGCAACCTCCACCAGGCCCACACTCATGTCTCCCAGCACCCCCACCCCCCAGCATCCAGGTGCACCCTCCACCAGGCCCCCACTCATGTCTCCCAGCACCCCCACCCCCCTGCATCCAGGGGCACCCTCCAACAGGCTCCCACTCATGTCCAACTCATGTCTCCCTGCACCCCCACCCCCCTGCATCCAGGGGCACCCTCCACCAGGCCCCCACTCATGTCTCCCAGCACCCCCACCCCCTGCATCCAGGGGCACCCTCCACCAGGCCCCCACTCATGTCTCCCAGCACCCCCCCCAGAATCCAGGGGCACCCTCCACCAGGCCCCCACTCATGTCTCCCTGCACCCCCACCCCCCACCAGGGGCACCCTCCACCAGGCCCCCACACATGTCCCCCAGCCAACATGTCATCACAATCTAGATCCCTGGCCCTTATGGAAAGCCTCCAAATGCCAAACACCCACCCGAGCATTGCATCCACCCACTTAGAAATGGAAATAACATGATAGAACCCAAATTGCAAGTTTGGAAATGAACACATGTCCCTCACATACACACAATGGGTGTCAGTGAATGTCAAAACCCATATCATGCTATGCATGAAACCAATGAGATGATACTACACATTGAAGTTTGAAGAAAAAAGATGTATTAAAAGCAACATAAATTGAATCAAAAATAAACAAACAAAAATGGGAATTTAAAAAAAAAAAAACAGCATGTCCGTGAAATAATGCAAAACCACAAATCATAATCCAAAGGAAAGGTGTCCAAAGTCACAGTCCACAAAAGTAAATCCAATGGAAAATTAAAATTGAATACAAACCATTGCTCCATGGGTAAATCATAAAAAAAAATGAAAATCCAACAGTCAACTATATACAGATAAACAATCCAGGGTCCATGATCCCAACAGAAGAAATGAAACCTATCTAATAACACTACCTAATAAAAGAAACTATAGACACAAATGGGGCCCATTGTCCAAAAGGTCCAAATAAAATGCAAAACCAAAGGAAACCTAACACTAACTACAGAACTATTTACAAGGGCAGCGGGCTAGTCCGACGGCTCACTTCGGGATGTTCCGGGCCAGGGCATCATCGAACTCCTGCTCAATGTCCCGGAGGCGGTCCTCCTCCATGGCCCCGAGAGTCCGCAGGGCCGTCGACATGTTCACCTCCAACTCCCTGCGGATTGCCTCGAGGCACTCAGCCCGCCTCAGGGCCCTCCGCATGGAGTTCTCCGCCCTGACCATCGTGAGCCGTGCCTCTTCCACCCGCTGCCGCTCCGCATCTATGGCGTGGCCCAACCGCTGCCACACAGAAGACACATCCCGTCCTGGGTCCTCCTGCCCTCCGGCCGATGCCTGCCCCTCCGATGTCGAAGGCCCCGAGCCATCATGGCTCCCACATCGTTGCTGCTGCTGCTGTGCCTCTGCCCGTGCCCTGCCTCCTACTGCCTGCACATCCTCCACTGGCTGGGGTGCAGTCGTTGATGTGGCCACCCCTGCTGGACGTCCGACTCCCGACTGTGGCAGGGATGCCTCCTCCACCAGCCTGGCCACACCGTCAGAGGCAGCTCTACAGGGCACCCAGGTGACTAATGGGTGGGAAGATGGCACGGAGGACGACTGGCGCATAGGGGTTCAGTTGAGGAGGGGGTCTGAGCAAGCCCCATCAAACGGAGGAATCCGGCCTGGGTGACCTGTCCCAGTAGGCCGACGCGGTCAACGAGCCATTCGAGATGACGTGCAGTCTCCTCATGAAAAAACTGCAGGTCACCTTGCATGGCCCGTTGACGCAACGCCACACCAGTCAGGACAGGCTCAACCCGGACCCGGATAGCCACGTCTGCAGGCAGAGGAAGGCCAGTTGTTGTGAGCTCATCCCCTGCCTGAAAACGGGACTGGACGTAGGCATCCCTGCTGGTGCAAGATGATGCAGTGACAGGATCAGGGACAGGATTGCACACAGGCACCTCTGCGGCGGCCTGTCCTGCCTCCTGTCCCTGGTCCTGCACTGCACCACTAGCACCAGTGGAATCTCCACCTCCAGACCCCGTCTCTGTTGCTTGCACGGCCTCCTCCTCCACCAAACCCCCCACCAACCTGGATGACTCCGTGCCATCTTCCCCCGTTGGGCCCTGTGGGGTCCCAGCTGCCCCTTCTGCTGCTGAGTAGTCCAACTCCGACCTCCGCCTCTTGGACCTCCCCCCAGCAGCTGCGGCCTGGACGCGGCACCGGACTCCTCACTCCCCGACGAGATCACAACCTGGGAGGGGAGCCGGGCCTTGCTTCTCCGGCTGGCGGTGCAATCCCCGCCGCTGTGCTCCACAGCACCTTCTCCGCCCTCTTCATCAGTTGACGCTGCAGACAGGGAGAAATAAAACACAGGCATCAGGGCACTGTACAATGGACACATACACACATGACAGTTGTACATGAGTGGCATTGGCAAACCTCAGACATGGCATCACAATCGCCAACACACATGTCATTTCAACTTGCACACATGAACCATACCACAGCCATATCGCAACTGCCAGCACCATCCATACACATACAACAGCATGAGCAGGCAAAGGTGAGCCAGACATCACATGCAACACAGGGAGTGCACTACACATGCACACACACCACCACACTTGCATGCATGTGTTCAACTCTGCCAACTGTCGCAGTGTTCAGATGGGCATCCATGTCGCATCTGCCAATCAGGCTTCCACATCCCGCTGTCACATGCATCCATGTTGCATCACTGTTGCACCCTTGTCAAATACACACACATGCACATGTACACAGTGCTGATACATGCAGCTGAAAACAACATCCATGTGTGACATCACAAACATGCCTACTTACATACACATTCATCCAAACATGTGTGCCCACACAACTGCATTTGGCATGCAAGCCTACACACACAAGCACCATCCATGTCTCACACATGACAGCCCTCGCATGAGTTAGCCTCACGACCCTGTACACCCCCACCCATACTCGGCCCCATACAAACAGATGTGCAACCTGCACACTACTGGCACATCACCACACGCACAGCTTACAATCATGATGCATGTACAATTACCGCTCGACTCCAGACGGGTCTGCCTCTCAAGGACCTGGACGTGGAGCGCTGGGGATATGCATTCCAGGACCCTCATCTGATCGTCCAACAAGTGGCCCCGGGGCCCCTTAGCATCCGCTGCCTTCAAGAGGCGCCGGGCCTTGTTGATGGTCCTGGACCTGAAGTCCTCCCAGCGCTTCTTGACATGTTGGAAGTCGCGGACTGCCACCCCCTCCGCGTTGATGGCAGTCACGATGTCCGTCCAGATCCGAGTCCGTCCTTCCTTGTCGGCGTGCAAACATCCGAAGAGGGCATCATACTGCCCCAGGACTTGCTCCACCAGGACACCAACTTCGGTGGCAGTGACGCTGGTGCCCCTCTGCCTCTCTGGCCGGGGGTTGTCAGTGGTGCCAGATGTTGCAGTCCCCGACATGACTACCCCAGAGGCAGGAGTGGGTGGGCAACTGGGTCCTGCGGCTGGGCTGTGGAGCGATGGAATCCCAGTCGGGAGTCTTCGGTTCCAGCAGGGGTGGTCATAGCAACAGCACCCCTGGCTGATGTGCAGGCAGCAAATGGCAGGGCACGTGGGCAGCAGGCAATCAGGCAGCAGCAGATGGCAGGTGGGAGCGTGCTCGGGGTTCTGGGGGGCAGTAATTCGGCCTTCTGGGCAGGAGCGTGGTCTTACGCGTGGCCAGCTTGATACGGAGTGATTTGGCACGTGAAAATCCAGCACGTCTTCGTGTAATTCGAGGAAAGGGCCTTAGCGCATAAGCGCGTCAACACACGTACGTGAATTCTTTGGCCCAAAGGCCAACAGCGCGTATGCGCGTCTGTGACGTGCGTGCGCAGGCGTTTCCCTGTACACGGGTGCATGTTATACGTCCAATGACTGCACGTCAGAGTGTCAGCGCGTGTAATTGGAGGATGGGGCCTTAGCGCGTACACGCGGAAGTGACGCTGGACGTGTGGGCATGTTTAAAAGGTACGTGTAGAATGCCATTTCCTTGTACGTGCTTTTCGTGGATAGCGAGTGGGTGAAATCTGTACTTCTTGTCGGTTCACACGCGATTTACTTCACAGCGTTCAAGTTCGTACTCCCTGTTACCTCTGACAGCTTTTTCTCTTCTTGTCTTATTCTTGGGCCTGTTTCCTCAAACAGCGTTCACTTCTCCTGTTGTCCTGTCTCCTCAGACAGCGTACAATTCTTCTTTTGGCGGGGGGGGGCTTGCCAACGCGCACACGCGCGTATTTTACACGCGATTTTTCCTGGCAGACGGTGAGTTGCGCACGTATTTGACATCTGTGCTTGCCCCATGTGTTGCCTACCCCTTCAGAGGTCAGTCTAGGCTGCGTACGTTCATATTTGTGTTTCTGGGTGCCATAGCGTAGTGCAGGTTTTTTTTTCCACGCACGTGGTCTAGGAGGGGTTGTGTGCACATTATCTCCCTTTTTCAGGGTGCCTGTGCGTTGCGTGACCCGTCATCTTCCCCCAGGGGTCACATACAGCCTTGCTAGAGCACTAGGGTACGAATTCCATCTAGTACCCTACCCCTTTGACCCCCAATTGCCCAGGACAATAGTTTACTGCAACTCCCATACGCACAACAACATCAGTAGCATGGTTGGGAGGCGAGCACGCGGTAAGGGTGGCAAAGGTGGGCGAGCCACAAGAGGTGGCCGTGGTGGATACGGTAGGGGGCGTAGCCAGGACTTGCAGGGTGCCCCTAGCCCCCCATGTGTGTGTGACCAGTCAGGGACACCCATGCCCCACCCCCTGGTTGAGGGTAATGTGGCTGACACCATCCCTGCTCAGCCCTTGTTGGACCAGCCCATTGTGGCACTAGACCTGGCACTGGGTGACTCCATGGCTGACTTCCAGGTCAGCAGGTCTAGGCCACGTGTGGCGGTGCACGTTGGTGTCACCAGCCCACGTGGATCAGGGGCAGCTATGTCATCTGCTGCCCCGAGTAGGCAGGGTAGGGAGGCTGCAGGGGCAGCTGCGGCTCCATCCACCCCAGCTCTGAGTGTCCCAGCCAGGACAGTGTCGGTCCTAGTCCATCCTGCTGACGTTCCCCATGACCACATCACACTTCAGCTAATGCCTGCACCAACTCCCATGGTGAGTGTTCATTCCCACACTCCTAGTCCACAGTCCACCGGGGCTCCTTCCCCTAGTGTCCAGAGCGGCGTAGGACACACAGTATCACCACCACCTTCCAAGCGGAAGAAGAAGAGTGCTCGTCCAGTACAGGCTGATGCCCCAGACACGGCTACACAGTCCGGCCCACCAAGGAAGCCCTGCTTCAATCGGGTCGAACTTGATGCACTTGTGGAGTATGTGTCCGCACATGACAGCGAAATGGTGATTACTGCAGGATGCAAGACCACACCTGCACAACGTCACGCACACTGGCAGACCATTGCAGAACTCATAAGTGCCCTTGGATTCGTGAGGCGCACAGCTAATGATTGCTACAAGCCCTGGAATGACCTTAAGCGCAGGGCAAAGAAAAAGCTGGCCTCAAGTCCTACCGCAACTCTAGTGACTGGAGGTGGGTCTCCGGCAGAGGACATAGAACTCACTCCACATGAGTATGTTGCTGGGACCTACATCATGGAGGAACAGATCCAAGGCGTGGGAGATCTGCCAGATTACGAGGCATTGTCCGGTGAGTGCACATGCATGTGTGCGTCATCCATGTGCATGGCGTGTGTGTGAGTGCTTCTGATTGAGTGCCAGGTGAGGGGGTGTGTGCCTGAGTGGTTTGGGTCACCCATGTGCTTCATCCAAAACATTCTGCGCACCAGGATTCGGGTGTTGCAGTATCCCTTCTGGCAACAGTAGACATTCAGCCCAACCTCACGCCAGTTGCCCTTGAATTGTCATCTTGTCACAACATAGTTGCATGTTATTCTGTGTTAATTCAGGCTGATTGTCTGCATTCCACCACTTTCACTAGGCATTTCTCAGTCCTATTTTCACATGTGTGACATGGCTAGGGTACATGTCATCTGTGTGATGGCATGTGTCATGTATGTTTATTGGACATGCCAATCACAGGCCAATGTGTGATGGCACTGCTAGGCAGCATGCAGCAAATTTGTTGGTCTTCCATCTTGGTGTCATCAATGTGTGCCATTTGCCTCCCCTTCATACGCAGTGACAGTGCATGCATGGGAGGGTTATAGTCATGTGGGACATGTGTCAATGAAGTACTGTTTCTGTTGCTTCTCAGCCCTAATTGTGTTCCATGTTGCTAATACCTGTTCCCATTTCTTTTCTTTCATGTCTTTGCAGGGGATGACGCACTTGATACTGCTGAGGTTGTGGAGATGGTGCAGACCCAGGAGGGGTCTCAGGCTCGACCGGGCACCAGTGAGGGACGTGGTGTGGTGGTGGGTGAGAACCCACACTTGCTGCATGCCGTCATCTCAAGGGGTGTCTCTGAGTGCACCTCCCCCGAGCTCTATTCAGGTGTCGATTCGGATGATGAGACCTATGTGCCGTCGCAGGTAAGTGTCTCTGGGAGGGATTCTGTACTGTCCAACCCACCTGCACCAGGGGTAGAACCTTCAATGGGGATGTCTGTGTTGGTAGGTCAGCCTTTGGTGGTTACGGATACAGGGTCACACTCCGCTACATCTGATCCTGTTCCTGGGCCAGCAGATCAGAGGGGGAATGCAGTCCTGCAGCCTCAGGCAGTGCCGGCACAGCAAGGCGCAGTTCGCCTTGCCCCAGACAGGTGTGGTGCCCGCCGACACGGTGGCCGTACGCCACCTGGCAATACCGCATGGGAGCAATCCATATACGGTATGGCAAACCAACAGGCAGCATCAACTGAGATGATGGCTCAGGCCATGGATAGGGTGGCCACTTCCATTGTCCCCCAAGAAAGGCTAATTGAACAACTACAGCAGGCAACAGACAGTCACACAGGGAGGACATGTTGGCGTCCAACAGGGACAGGCGGGCGGCACTGGAGACTCTGCGGGAAGCCATTTCCATTGAGTCCCAGGGCCACAGGGAAGCCCTGAGGGTGGAACTCCGTCAGCTCAGGGCAACTCTGGTTAAGCTTGAGGCTTCAGCTAACACGAGGACAGAACAGCAGCTGGAGCGGCTCACACGTACGCTCTCAGCTGAGATGCAGGCAACTAGGGCGGAGGCCCGGGCATCCCGTGAGTTGTTGCCTGGGGACCTCCGCACAATTATCCTCCAGAACCAGACCTTCCACACCCGCATGCTTGCTGCCATGGTGGACCAGA
Organism: Ambystoma mexicanum; assembly: GCF_040938575.1. NCBI lineage: Eukaryota > Metazoa > Chordata > Amphibia > Caudata > Ambystomatidae > Ambystoma > Ambystoma mexicanum. The sequence goes on from NC_090926.1 coordinate 1,131,606,745, forward strand.
CTAGGGCTTTGCGTGGGCTGCCTCCCATAGTGCCACCACCTCCTGATGCAGCTGCAGAGGGTGAGGAGAGCGACAGCAACGATTCTCCCACAATAGGGTAGCCGTGCAGGCCATGAGCCCATGGAGGTGTTTTTTTTTCCGCAAGATCCACACAGGTGGGTTTTGGTGTGCACCCTGTCCTCGGACCTCCTGGGTGGCCTCCCCCACCCCCCCTGGCCCATTAATGGCCATTTTTGATTATTTTATTTTTTTATTTTTTTTTTACAGTGTGTTGCCTTGTGTGGCTCCCGTGGGCATACACTGTATTGTGGCTGGGCACATGCAGGCTTGTCCTGAATTTGGGTCAGATGCTTGGGTTTGTGTGACACACACCTCTCCTGCTTCCCGTTTCCATGGGCTTGCAAAGGGTGTGCCCAAGTGACATTGACTTACACGGTGACGTTGGACTCCCATTTGATGTGTGGGCAGTCTGTAGTCAATACTGTGTATACATTCCTAGTGCATATTGTTGTTGTATTGTACACTGCATGGTGTATTGATATGTGCCTCTGCATCCATCTCATCCTCCTAATTTGCAGGTCCATTTCTCATGTCTTCACAAGGCGGTCTACTTTGGGACTGGAGTCCATGTTGTAAGCAGTGCACCTACACTCTTGCGTGGCGCTAACACTGTATACTTGGAAGTGTTCAAAGTGCTGTCATTATCAGGTAGTGAGGCTACCAATTTTTTAAGTCCGAATGTCATGTTTATGGTAGGTTGGAGGTTGTGTAGGTGATTGGTATTCTTGGTAAGTATTTGGTAATGTGTGTTGTTGGTCCTGCATTACTGTGAGCATTTCATGTGTGGCCAGTTTCCATTAGGGACACTGTAGTTGGTGACACTTGGGGCATGTTGTGGGGATTAATTTGTTTGATCTCACATTGCATGACATGCCATGGTGTGTTGTGTGCCCGTGCCGGGGAGGGGTTGGGTGACATGGCACTGTTCTCATGTTGTATTTTGCCAGTGGGTATTCATTTTTGCTGCAGGGAACTGTGTCTTTTGATGACACTGCATTGGTGGTGTTTGTGTAGGTAGGGATGCACACATTGTGACACTTCCAGATGAACAATCTCAGGCTGCTATGGTTCTGACAGTTGACTGTCCCTTTGTTCATCATAATTGTCAGATTGTGTTATCATTGATTGTCAGATGGTATGTGCCAGGGCTGTGTGCACTCCACAGGGGTGTGCTTTCTATGTGAAGTAATTAGCCACCAGCTGCGTACGGGCTGCCTCACCCCGTGCCCTTTCCCCTCCCATGCGCAGCAGGCGTGCATGTGGTTGGGGATGTGGGGGCACCACCATGTCCACAGCCAGGCCCCGGGGTGTTGCAACATTGTGCAGGACACATGCTGCCACTATGATCATGCACACTACTGGGGGAGCGTATAACAGCTGCCCGCCAGAACGGTCAAGGGAGCGAAAGCGTGACTTGAGCACTTCCGAATGTGCGCTCCACTATGCCCCATGTTGCAATATGGGCTGTGTTGTATCTTACCTCGGGAGGCGTGATGGGGTTCCCAATTGGCGTCATCATGTGTGTGCTCAGAGGGTAGGCACTGTCCCCTGGGGAGGTGGTGATGGGAATCATTAGTGGGGTATTGGCATTACTCTGTATCTGTCAAGCATGCATGTGCTGTGGCATTTCTACTCACCAAGCAGCCATGCATCGCCATGCCGTCCAGCTTCCATGTCGCGATTTAGGGTTGACATCCTGTAAATGAAGCTGTCGTGGGTGGACCCTGGATAGTTGGCATATACCGAGGTGATGATTCCCTTGGCATCACATACTACCTGGACGTTGATGGAATGCCAGTGCTTGCGGTTTCTATAGATGTGCTCAGATGCCCTGGGGGGATGTAGAGCCACATGGGTGCAATCAATGGCACCTAGCACTTTGGGGAATTGTGCCACCCTGTAGAAATCCTGGCTGACAGCCTGCCTTTCTGCAGGTGTTCTGGGCAGGTATATGTGCCTGCGGACTGATGGCCGTGCAGTGATGATAGCCAACACCTGGTGTAGGCACCGTGACTGCGTGGCCTGTGAAACCCCCCCCCCCCAATATGGCACTTGTCCGCTGAAATGATCCGGTAGCCAAGAAGTGCAGTACATTGAGGACCTTCTCCAGGGGGCTGAGTGCTTGTGAGCACAGGGTGGGTGATGTGAGGTCATCCTCCCACTCACTGACCAGGTCGAGTATTATGTGTGGTGGAAACCTGTACCTCCCATACACCTGGTTATCTGGCATACCAAATAGGCTGGTTCTGGGAATGAAGATTCTGGCCCCGACTATCCTTCTCCCACAGCCACTGCTGCTAGGAACGGTATATTCATCCTGGCGTCTGAGCTTGTTTGTTGTTTGCGCACTCTTTTATGCTGCACGGGACGTGCGCCTGCTTCATGCTGGCGTACGTGTTTCAGGATTGGTCCTTTCATTTTTTGACGCATTGTAGGCGTGCGTGTAAATCTTCCCGCCCACCCGAGGAATACACGTAACATGCTCTCCCAGGCCCAGTCGCGAGTAAATAATCCCACCCACCCCTATAATACACGTACCCCACTCTCACAGTGTGTAACTTCACGCACACACACCGAAATACACGTACCCTGCAAATTTGCGTGTGAAACTTCCTGCGCATCCCGAAATACATGTACCCTGCTGAAATCGCGTGTGGAACTTCCCGCCAACCCCGTAATACACGTACCCTGCTGATATCGCGTGTCAGACTACACGCGCAACGCTGATATATACGTACACAGGCGAATCGCACTGCTGGGGGGCTGGGGGGATGGTAGGAAGGAGTGGGGGCCTGGTAGAGGGTGCCCCTGGATGCAGGGGGGTGGGGGTGCTGGGAGACATGAGTGGGGGCCTGGTGGAGGGTGCCCCTGGATGCAGGGGGGTGGGGGTGCAGGGAGACATGAGTGGGGGCCTGGTGGAGGGTGCCCCACAGTGCTGGGGAGTGGGGGTGCAAGGAGACATGAGTTGGACATGAGTGGGGGCCTGGTGGAGGGTGCCCCTGGATGCAGGGGGGTGGGGGTGCTGGGAGACATGAGTGGGGACCTGGTGGAGGGTGCCCCACAGTGCTGGGGGGGTGGGGGTGCAAGGAGACATGAGTTAGACATGAGTGGGGGCCTGGTGGAGGGTGCCCCTCGATGAAGGGGGGTGGGGGTGCTGGGAGACATGAGTGGGGGCCTGGTGGAGGGTGCCCCTGACTGGTGGGGGGTGGGGGTGCTGGGAGACATGAGTGGGGGCGTGGTGGAGGGTGCCCCTGGGTGAAGGGGGGTGGGGGTGCAGGGAGACATGAGTTGGACATGAGTGTGGGCCTGGTGGAGGGTGCCCCTGACTGGTAGGGGGTGGGGGTGCTGGGAGACATGAGTGGGGGCCTGGTGGAGGGTGCCCCTGGATGCAGGAGGGTGGGGGTGCTGGGAGACATGAGTGGGGGCCTGGTGGAGGGTGCCCCACAGTGCTGGGAGGTGTGGTTGCAGGGAGACATGAGTGGGGGTCTGGTGGAGGGTGCCCCTGGATGCAGGGGGGTGGGGGTGCAGGGAGACATGAGTTGGACATGAGTGGGGGCCTGGTGGATGGTGCCCCTGACTGGTGGGGGTGCAGGGAGACATGAGTTGGACATGAGTGGGGGCCTGGTGGAGGGTGCCCGTGACTGGTGGGGGCAGGGAGACATGAGTGGGGGGCCTGGTGGAGGGTGCCCCACAGTGCTGGGGGGTGGGGGTGCAGGGAGACATGAGTGGGGGCCTGGTGGAGGGTGCCCCTGGACTCTGGGGGGGGTGGGGGTGCAGGGAGACATGAGTGGGGGCCTGGTGGAGGGTGTCCCTGACTGGTGGGGGGTGGGGGTGCAGGGAGACATGAGTGGGGGCCTGGTGGAGGGTGCCCCACAGTGCTGGGGGGTGGGGGTGCAAGGAGACATGAGTTGGACATGAGTGGGGGCCTGGTGGAGGGTGCCCCTGGATGCAGGGGGGTGGGGTTGCTGGGAGACATGAGTGGGGGCCTGGTGGAGGGTGCCCCACAGTGCTGGGGGGGTGGGGGTGCAAGGAGACATGAGTTAGACATGAGTGGGGGCCTGGTGGAGGGTGCCCCTTGATGCAGGGGGGTGGGGGTGCTGGGAGACATGAGTGGGGGCCTGGTGGAGGGTGCCCCTGACTGGTGGGGGGTGGGGGTGCTGGGAGACATGAGTGGGGGCGTGGTGGAGGGTGCCCCTGGATGAAGGGGGGTGGGGGTGCAGGGAGACATGAGTTGGACATGAGTGTGGGCCTGGTGGAGGGTGCCCCTGACTGGTAGGGGGTGGGGGTGCTGGGAGACATGAGTGGGGGCCTGGTGGAGGGTGCCCCTGGATGCAGGAGGGTGGGGGTGCTGGGAGACATGAGTGGGGGCCTGGTGGAGGGTGCCCCTGGATGCAGGGGGGTGGGGGTGCAGGGAGACATGAGTTGGACATGAGTGGGGGCCTGGTGGATGGTGCCCCTGACTGGTGGGGGGTGGGGGTGCAGGGAGACATGAGTTGGGGTCTGGTGGAGGGTGCCCCTGGATGCAGGGGGGTGGGGGTGCAGGGAGACATGAGTTGGACATGAGTGGGGGCCTGGTGGATGGTGCCCCTGACTGGTGGGGGGTGGGGGTGCAGGGAGACATGAGTTGGACATGAGTGGGGGCCTGGTGGAGGGTGCCCGTGACTGGTGGGGGCAGGGAGACATGAGTGGGGGCCTGGTGGAGGGTGCCCCACAGTGCTGGGGGGTGGGGGTGCAGGGAGACATGAGTGGGGGCCTGGTGGAGGGTGCCCCTGGATGCAGGGGGGTGGGGGTGCAGGGAGACATGAGTGGGGGCCTGGTGGAGGGTGCCCCTGGACTCTGCGGGGGTGGGGGTGCAGGGAGACATGAGTGGGGGCCTGGTGGAGGGTGTCCCTGACTGGTGGGGGGTGGGGGTGCAGGGAGACATGAGTGGGGGCCTGGTGGACAGTGCCCCTGGATGCAGGGGGGTGGGGGTGCTGGGAGACATGAGTGGGGGCCTGGTGGAGGGTGCCCCTGGATGCAGGGGGGTCGGAGTGCTGGGAGACATGAGTGGGGGCCTGGTGGAGGGTGCCCCTGACTGGTGTGGGGTGGGGGTGCTGGGAGACATGAGTGGGACATGAGTGGGGGCCTGGTGGAGGGTGCCCCACAGTGCTGGGGGCTGGGGGTGCAGGGAGACATGAACGGGGGCCTGGTGGAGGGTGCCCCTGGATGCAGGGGCGTGGGGGTGCAGGGAGACATGAGTGGGGGCCTGGTGGAGGGTACCCCTGGACTCTGGGGGGGTGGGGGTGCAGGGAGACATGAGTGGGGGCCTGGTGGAGGGTGTCCCTGACTGGTGGGGGGTGGGGGTGCAGGGAGACATGAGTGGGGGCCTGGTGGAGAGTGCCCCTGGATGCAGGGGGGTGGGGGTGCTGGGAGACATGAGTGGGGGCCTGGTGGAGGGTGCCCCTGGATGCAGGGGGGTGGGAGTGCTGGGAGACATGAGTGGGGGCCTGGTGGAGTGTGCCCCTGACTGGTGGGGGGTGGGGGTGCTGGGAGACATGAGTGGGACATGAGTGGGGGCCTGGTGGAGGGTGCCCCACAGTGCTGGGGGCTGTTGGTGCAGGGAGACATGAACAGGGGCCTGGTGGAGGGAGCCCCTGGATGCAGGGGGGTGGGGGTGCTGGGAGACATGAGTGGGGGCCTGGTGGAGGGTGTCCCTGACTGGTGGGGGGTGGGGGTGCAGGGAGACCTGAGTGGGGGCCTGGTGGAGGGTGCCCCTGGATGCAGGGGGGGTGGGGGTGCTGGGCGACATGAGTGGGGGCCTGGTGGAGGGTGCCCCTGGATGCAGGGGGGTGGGAGTGCTGGGAGACATGAGTGGGGGCCTGGTGGAGGGTGCCCCTGACTGGTGGGGGGTGGGGGTGCTGGGAGACATGAGTGGGGGACTGGTGGAGGGTGCCCTTGGATGAAGGGGGGTGGGGGTGCAGGGAGACATGAGTTGGACATGAGTGTGGGCCTGGTGGAGGGTGCCCCTGACTGGTAGGGGGTGGGGGTGCTGGGAGACATGAGTGGGGGCCTGGTGGAGGGTGCCCCTGGATGCAGGAGGGTGAGGGTGCTGGGAGACATGAGTGGGGGCCTGGTGGAGGGTGCCCCACAGTGCTGGGAGGTGGGGTTGCAGGGAGACATGAGTGGGGGTCTGGTGGAGGGTGCCCCTGGATGCAGGGGGTGGGGGTGCAGGGAGACATGAGTTGGACATGAGTGGGGGCCTGGTGGATGGTGCCCCTGACTGGTGGGGGGTGGGGGTGCAGGGAGACATGAGTTGGACATGAGTGGGGGCCTCGTGGAGGGTGCCCGTGACTGGTGGGGGCAGGGAGACATGAGTGGGGGCCTGGTGGAGGGTGCCCCACAGTGCTGGGGGGTGGGGGTGCAGGGAGACATGAGTGGTGGCCTGGTGGAGGGTGCCCCTGGATGCAGGGGTTGGGGGTGCAGGGAGACATGAGTGGGGGCCTGGTGGAGGGTGCCCCTGGACTCTGCGGGGGTGGGGGTGCAGGGAGACATGAGTGGGGGCCTGGTGGAGGGTGTCCCTGACTGGTGGGGGGTTGGGGTGCAGGGAGACATGAGTGGGGGCCTGGTGGACAGTGCCCCTGGATGCAGGGGGGTGGGGGTGCTGGGAGACATGAGTGGGGGCCTGGTGGAGGGTGCCCCTGGATGCAGGGGGGTCGGAGTGCTGGGAGACATGAGTGGGGGCCTGGTGGAGGGTGCCCCTGACTGGTGTGGGGTGGGGGTGCTGGGAGACATGAGTGGGACATGAGTGGGGGCCTGGTGGAGGGTGCCCCACAGTGCTGGGGGCTGGGGGTGCAGGGAGACATGAACGGGGGCCTGGTGGAGGGTGCCCCTGGATGCAGGGGGGTGGGGGTGCAGGGAGACATGAGTGGGGGCCTGGTGGAGGGTGCCCCTGGACTCTGGAGGGGTGGGGGTGCAGGGAGACATGAGTGGGGGCCTGGTGGAGGGTGTCCCTGACTGGTGGGGGGTGGGGGTGCAGGGAGACATGAGTGGGGGACTGGTGGAGAGTGCCCCTGGATGCAGGGGGGTGGGGGTGCTGGGAGACATGAGTGGGGGCCTGGTGGAGGGTGCCCCTGGATGCAGGGGGGTGGGAGTGCTGGGAGACATGAGTGGGGGCCTGGTGGAGGGTGCCCCTGACTGGTGGGGGGTGGGGGTGCTGGGAGACATGAGTGGGACATGAGTGGGGGCCTGGTGGAGGGTGCCCCACAGTGCTGGGGGCTGGGGGTGCAGGGAGACATGAACGGGGGCCTGGTGGAGGGAGCCCCTGGATGCAGGGGGGTGGTGGTGCTGGGAGACATGAGTGGGGGCCTGGTGGAGGGTGTCCCTGACTGGTGGGGGGTGGGGGTGCAGGGAGACCTGAGTGGGGGCCTGGTGGAGGGTGCCCCTGGATGCAGGAGGGGTGGGGGTGCTGGGAGACATGAGTGGGGGCCCGGTGGAGGGTGCCCCTGGATGCAGGGGGGTGGGAGTGCTGGGAGACATGAGTGGGGGCCTGGTGGAGGGTGCCCCTGACTGGTGGGGGGTGGGGGTGCTGGGAGACATGAGTGGGGGACTGGTGGAGGGTGCCCCTGGATGCAGGGGGTGGGGGTGCTGGGAGACATTAGTGGGGGCCTGGTGGAGGGTGCCCCTGGATGCAGGCGGGTGGGCGTGCTGGGAGACATGAGTGGGGGACTGGTGGAGGGTGCCCCTGACTGGTGGGGGTGCTGGGAGACATGAGTGGGGGCCTGGTGGAGGGTGCCCCTGGACTCTGCGGGGGTGGGGGTGCAGGGAGACATGAGTGGGGGCCTGGTGGAGGGTGTCCCTGACTGGTGGGGGGTGGGGGTGCAGGGAGACATGAGTGGGGGCCTGGTGGACAGTGCCCCTGGATGCAGGGGGGTGGGGGTGCTGGGAGACATGAGTGGGGGCCTGGTGGAGGGTGCCCCTGGATGCAGGGGGGTCGGAGTGCTGGGAGACATGAGTGGGGGCCTGGTGGAGGGTGCCCCTGACTGGTGTGGGGTGGGGGTGCTGGGAGACATGAGTGGGACATGAGTGGGGGCCTGGTGGAGGGTGCCCCACAGTGCTGGGGGCTGGGGGTGCAGGGAGACATGAACGGGGGCCTGGTGGAGGGTGCCCCTGGATGCAGGGGCGTGGGGGTGCAGGGAGACATGAGTGGGGGCCTGGTGGAGGGTACCCCTGGACTCTGGGGGGGTGGGGGTGCAGGGAGACATGAGTGGGGGCCTGGTGGAGGGTGTCCCTGACTGGTGGGGGGTGGGGGTGCAGGGAGACATGAGTGGGGGCCTGGTGGAGAGTGCCCCTGGATGCAGGGGGGTGGGGGTGCTGGGAGACATGAGTGGGGGCCTGGTGGAGGGTGCCCCTGGATGCAGGGGGGTGGGAGTGCTGGGAGACATGAGTGGGGGCCTGGTGGAGTGTGCCCCTGACTGGTGGGGGGTGGGGGTGCTGGGAGACATGAGTGGGACATGAGTGGGGGCCTGGTGGAGGGTGCCCCACAGTGCTGGGGGCTGGGGGTGCAGGGAGACATGAACAGGGGCCTGGTGGAGGGAGCCCCTGGATGCAGGGGGGTGGGGGTGCTGGGAGACATGAGTGGGGGCCTGGTGGAGGGTGTCCCTGACTGGTGGGGGGTGGGGGTGCAGGGAGACCTGAGTGGGGGCCTGGTGGAGGGTGCCCCTGGATGCAGGGGGGGTGGGGGTGCTGGGCGACATGAGTGGGGGCCTGGTGGAGGGTGCCCCTGGATGCAGGGGGGTGGGAGTGCTGGGAGACATGAGTGGGGGCCTGGTGGAGGGTGCCCCTGACTGGTGGGGGGTGGGGGTGCTGGGAGACATGAGTGGGGGACTGGTGGAGGGTGCCCTTGGATGAAGGGGGGTGGGGGTGCAGGGAGACATGAGTTGGACATGAGTGTGGGCCTGGTGGAGGGTGCCCCTGACTGGTAGGGGGTGGGGGTGCTGGGAGACATGAGTGGGGGCCTGGTGGAGGGTGCCCCTGGATGCAGGAGGGTGGGGGTGCTGGGAGACATGAGTGGGGGCCTGGTGGAGGGTGCCCCACAGTGCTGGGAGGTGGGGTTGCAGGGAGACATGAGTGGGGGTCTGGTGGAGGGTGCCCCTGGATGCAGGGGGTGGGGGTGCTGGGAGACATGAGTTGGACATGAGTGGGGGCCTGGTGGATGGTGCCCCTGACTGGTGGGGGGTGGGGGTGCAGGGAGACATGAGTTGGACATGAGTGGGGGCCTCGTGGAGGGTGCCCGTGACTGGTGGGGGCAGGGAGACATGAGTGGGGGCCTGGTGGAGGGTGCCCCACAGTGCTGGGGGGTGGGGGTGCAGGGAGACATGAGTGGTGGCCTGGTGGAGGGTGCCCCTGGATGCAGGGGTTGGGGGTGCAGGGAGACATGAGTGGGGGCCTGGTGGAGGGTGCCCCTGGACTCTGCGGGGGTGGGGGTGCAGGGAGACATGAGTGGGGGCCTGGTGGAGGGTGTCCCTGACTGGTGGGGGGTTGGGGTGCAGGGAGACATGAGTGGGGGCCTGGTGGACAGTGCCCCTGGATGCAGGGGGGTGGGGGTGCTGGGAGACATGAGTGGGGGCCTGGTGGAGGGTGCCCCTGGATGCAGGGGGGTCGGAGTGCTGGGAGACATGAGTGGGGGCCTGGTGGAGGGTGCCCCTGACTGGTGTGGGGTGGGGGTGCTGGGAGACATGAGTGGGACATGAGTGGGGGCCTGGTGGAGGGTGCCCCACAGTGCTGGGGGCTGGGGGTGCAGGGAGACATGAACGGGGGCCTGGTGGAGGGTGCCCCTGGATGCAGGGGGGTGGGGGTGCAGGGAGACATGAGTGGGGGCCTGGTGGAGGGTGCCCCTGGACTCTGGAGGGGTGGGGGTGCAGGGAGACATGAGTGGGGGCCTGGTGGAGGGTGTCCCTGACTGGTGGGGGGTGGGGGTGCAGGGAGACATGAGTGGGGGACTGGTGGAGAGTGTCCCTGGATGCAGGGGGGTGGGGGTGCTGGGAGACATGAGTGGGGGCCTGGTGGAGGGTGCCCCTGGATGCAGGGGGGTGGGAGTGCTGGGAGACATGAGTGGGGGCCTGGTGGAGGGTGCCCCTGACTGGTGGGGGGTGGGGGTGCTGGGAGACATGAGTGGGACATGAGTGGGGGCCTGGTGGAGGGTGCCCCACAGTGCTGGGGGCTGGGGGTGCAGGGAGACATGAACGGGGGCCTGGTGGAGGGAGCCCCTGGATGCAGGGGGGTGGTGGTGCTGGGAGACATGAGTGGGGGCCTGGTGGAGGGTGTCCCTGACTGGTGGGGGGTGGGGGTGCAGGGAGACCTGAGTGGGGGCCTGGTGGAGGGTGCCCCTGGATGCAGGAGGGGTGGGGGTGCTGGGAGACATGAGTGGGGGCCCGGTGGAGGGTGCCCCTGGATGCAGGGGGGTGGGAGTGCTGGGAGACATGAGTGGGGGCCTGGTGGAGGGTGCCCCTGACTGGTGGGGGGTGGGGGTGCTGGGAGACATGAGTGGGGGACTGGTGGAGGGTGCCCCTGGATGCAGGGGGTGGGGGTGCTGGGAGACATTAGTGGGGGCCTGGTGGAGGGTGCCCCTGGATGCAGGCGGGTGGGCGTGCTGGGAGACATGAGTGGGGGACTGGTGGAGGGTGCCCCTGACTGGTGGGGGTGCTGGGAGACATGAGTGGGGGCCTGGTGGAGGGTGCCCCTGGATGCAGGGGGGTGGGAGTGCAGGGAGACATGAGTAGGGGCCTGGTGGAGGGTGCCCCTGGATGCTGGGGGGTGGGGGTGCAAGGAGACATGAGTTGGACATGAGTGGGGGCCTGGTGGAGGGTGCCCCTGACTGGTGGGGGGTGGGGGTGCAGGGAGACATGAGTGGGGGCCTGTTGGAGGGTGCCCCACAGTGCTGGGGGTGGGGGTGCAGGGGGACATGAGTGGGGGCCTGGTGGAGGGTGCCCCTGGATGCAGGGGGGTGGGGTGCTGGGAGACATGAGTGGGGGCCTGGTGGAGGGTGCCCCTGGATGCAGGGGGGTGGGGGTGCTGGGAGACATGCGTTGGTGGGCAGTAGTGCAAGGTGACATGTGGGTTGGCTGGGGGGCATGGCCATGGTGGATGGGCTGCCTGCGGGACATGTGTAGGGGTGCAGGGTAGTTCCCTGTGGTGTGGGCCGCCTGCAGGGGCCGTGGAGGGTGTAGAGGGAACAGCTGGGAGGACCCACATGGCCAATTCACGTGTGGGACTCCCCGGCACCCCAGAAATACACGTAGGCTGCTGGATTCACGTGTGGAATTTGCCACGCACCCGGAGTACACGTACCCTGCTGAAATTGCGTGTGGAACTTCCCCCGCACACCGAAATACACGTACCCTGCCAATTCGCGTGTGAAACTTTCCGCGCACCCCGAAATACACGGACCCAGGGCAATCACGTTTGGGAACTTCCCACGAACCCCGTAATACACGCACACGCTATTTTTCACACAGCGGGTGTCCGTGTTTGTCGGTACCCCTTTGCACCTCATTTGTCCTAGAGGGCCACTGTATGGACCATTCATCATAGCTGTATATGGGTGCTTTTTGTTAGCGCACATTTTGGCACACATTTATTTCAGGCGCAGGGATGCTACCGCATGCTTTCTTGTGGAGTACTTGTTTGGCCCTGTGCGCGTCTTTCACCGTGCGCTGGTTTGCGCTATTCGATTCCATGAATACGGGTTGTAGGCGAGCGTGTGGGCTTTCCGCGCACTTGCCTCCTGTACTTCCCCCATGACGCCCATATTTTCATGCGTTGTTCCCCATTCCGAGTGTTACGTCCCGTGTTACGCCTACTTTTGTGATGTGCGCCACGCTATGTGCGATTTCGCTGGGGCCGTGGCGCACGCTGTTGGATGACCTGTGCGCCGGCGTGCGCCGTGCACTTTTTCAGCGCACATCCAATGTTTTTCTCGCGCACGGACTTCCATGAATCGATGTGCGCTGGTTTCCTTGCGATTTTCGCAGTTGCACTGCGATTTTCACACTTTTACTGCGAATCGCACGTTTTGGCACCTCTGCGCAGGAATTTTCGGCGCCCATTAATTCCATGAATCGACCAGAGAGTGTCATCCTGATATCTTATCATTCATCGCGGAGGCAATAGTTTAGGCCATGTTTCTGGCATTTCTTTGCAATTTGCAATGAAGGAAGGACTTGCGAAAGTCATGGACATGTTTCCAAATTGCCAAATAGTTTTTTCCCGTATTGCACAAAGACAAAAGTGGCTGCGTTCATCTGTATTTGGCCCACAAATGGAGAAAGCGAGGCGCAATGTGAAGAAGGCTGTTTATGCCTTTCTAAGAGATGTTGGCATGTCCTCATTCCACAATGAAAACATTTTGTTTCGCAGCTCTTTCATATTTCGGAGAGATTGAGTCCATCTCACATATGCTGGCAATCAAATATTTCTGCGTAATGTACAACATGCATTGCAACTTTTTTTGGAATCATAGTCACCTATTTGGCAATCCGTTTTTTCCACCGTACAGTTTTTGAAGCATACTGAAAACCACAGAAAGGCTCTTTTCAGAGCCACCACTTACTCCCAGCAAAAAGTACATTGGTTTGGCTTTGCTTGCACCCTCCATTTTTGTGTGTCCCATGACTGTCCGCAAAAAGAGAGGGGGCCTACAACGGTCACTTCATAGCTCTATTGTTAAGCTGAAAAAGGCGGCTCTGATAAGAGCTTTTTTAAAAAATGTTTATAATTTTTCAGTTCACTGCTTTTATGGACACGACACACTAGGAGAGGAAGGCAAGGGAGGGTAAGGAAGGGACACCAACCACGGGGATAAGAAGGGCCAGGTGCAGAGAGAAAGATATAGGGTGGCCTTCACTTAGGTAGAGGGCAGTTCTTCTCGTGCTTAGTGACCGTAGCCTCAAAAGCACTTCGGAGACTCTCCCCCCTGCAGAGAACTGCGTCACAGTACACACACAATATTGGGTCCCTCGAAAGGTAAGGGTCAACAGCATCGCGAATGGCTTGTGACGCAGCTGGTGCAATGCGCTCACCCACAGGAGTGCCTCTTGCGGTGAGAGGATCGGACACAGAGGATGCTGTAGAGGAACTCAATCTACTACGTTCTTCACATGGCACCACCTTCCGAATGTCCGCACTATGGAACAACGTTAGGTGTCGCTTCATGGTTGTCGTACCAAAGCTGTACGCACCAGGTCTCCCACGACTCAGCACCAACTGGCACTGGTTGCACTTGACCAGGTATGCATGTGCTTTCGGTACGTTCCCACAAACGGAAAACAACCGCCACACCCACGACTCCCGCCGAGTGTTTGTTAGGCAGAATCCTGTGTAGTTCCCATGGGGAACACTGAAAGAGGATTAAGACTACAGGAGTAAGCAGTAAACCCAATTGGTAGCAGTCTGCACCACCCAGATTTACCTGGTAGCTGTGGCTGAGCAGTCAGAATTCTCTCAAGATGAGTAGGGCAGTATACAGAGAATACACAATAGGGCTAAAAACACAGTAGAGCAAGCAAACACTGACCAGAGCTTGGTATCAAAAGTATATAATTATTTATTTAAAACACACTTTAGGAAATACACTAAGCACTCTAAATTAAAGCAAGTTCAAACACAGTCAGATAAAGTATACACACCTTCCTTAATAATTATAAGACAAGTCTAGGTCAAAACACCACTATTTGTAAAAACAGATGTGAGCGCGTAAAACTAGATGGCACTCCAATAATTAAGTTAAAAGGTGAGAAAAAGGCAGGTCATGAAAATAAAACAGTCCCCAACAATTTTCTAAGACCAGAGCAAGATAGTGAAGGCAGAGTCTACTGTAGAGCCAAAGTTCATAGGCCAGGCCCACTTTAAATGGAGCAAGGCGAAATGTGCCCAAGATGACACAGTTTAAAAAGCACTCAAGTCTTTGCAGAAATGTGCAAAGGAGGTTGGTTTGATGCGAAAGATAAAGTTAGAAGGTTGGGGGCCAACCCAGTTGGAAAGCCAAGGATTTAAGGGTCACCTTTAGTAATCCGCAGAAAGGGAGGCCAGGCGGAACACAGTACCTTAAAGAGTGAGGAAGCTCCAGCGGTGGCAGTTGTTCCTGGCAGCGGGTGCAGTTTGTGGTTTTGACCAGGGAAGGAGAAGATCTCGTCGAGGAGGAAACTTGGAGTCGTTGCCCTGCCCAGGGAAGAGCCCAGCCGCGGAGTTTGTTCGGTTAAAAGGTGCTTTCCTTTTATTCGCGGTCACTGTGGTGAAGCTTGGCTATCCGGCCGCCGGGATGCTTGGCACGGGTGATCCGACCAAGGGACATCCTGAAAGACGAATGGCAAATCATGCCTAAGAGTGGGAGGAAAAGAGTCTCACTCTTAGCAGGAGAAAAAAGAAACCCCAAACAATCCAGCAAAGCTGCTGGGGGACTCACTAGGCTTGGGAAATTAGCCTTATAAGAGAATTCTCCCTAACACTCGCCCCCCCCAGACTAAGGGACAGGAGGATTGAATCCACTCCTGGATGAAACTCATACCTCTAGTCGGTTACAAATGTCCTAGAGAGACCATCAGCATTTTGGTGTTGACACCCTGACCTGTGCTAAATGGTAAAATCAAAGGTTTTCCTTTGTAACCTATATGACCTACAAACCCTTTGAGGAACATCTTCCTTTTTAAATCTATAGGGGATCTGGTTGACCAGTCCCTCGGAAGTTGGTACAACTCCTGAACCTGTGATAGGCTTTTTCATGGGGTCCTTGTAAAGGATTCCCTTAGATCTAGAGGGGCCTCCAGGGTTCCTCACCACCTCTCTGTTGGGAGCAGGTTGGGTCTCAGGCCTCTTGGGTGGAGGGGGTGGGTTTAGGCAATTTACCTGCTTCCCATTCCTCTTAGATCTAACCTTACCTACTTTAGGAGTTTCCCTCCCAATACTAGGATTTGAGTTGGAGTCTTCAGTAGAAGGTCCAACAGTCTGAAGGTTTTTGGCCTTAGACTTCTCTTTTCTGGTTTTCCACCAGCACTGAGAATTACCAGTTCTCTTAGGCCTAGAGAGGGGTCCAGTTGGTCTATCCACCTCTCCCTCAGAAGCAGGGGTAGTCAGAGACTCTAAAACTGGGGGAACAATGATCGAGCTTAGTTCGGGCTCCCATTTCCCTAACATACTAGCCTGAAATGTGCCTGGGTTAGAGGTCAACTTACTAACACCATGGCTTGGGTTGGGGTTCTCAGTAGAGGTTCCCACAGGCTTAGAGGGGTCCCTTAAGGTGGCCTCTCTAGCCAATTTGGTTAGGTCCTGCTTCTCCATACTGGGAGGCCTGGGGGTACTGGATACTACTCCTAGAGTTTTTAGATCATTCTCCAACAGGACTCTCCCAGGCACCTCAGTCTGAACACTGACAGGAATCCTCACTGTCATGTTATTTATTACACTGAATGAGGGCTGGTAGAATAGGAACCATCTGGTCAGGGCCTCCAGAATTTCTAGTGGGACCTTTGGGTGCCTTAGCAACATCCTCAAGTTTGAAAAAGCTTTCATCCACTACTGTTTCGCTGGCCCCAGTGCCTCTCCTGGCAGGAGTATCCTGGCCATTGACAAGAACACTGTCCATGTAATATACTTTAGAGTTTGCTGGTAGGGAGTCATACACACCCTTATTCTGTTTGCTAACCAGACCCATGGACTCAGACTCAAGGGTTCTTCATCAAAGACTTCAAAGTGAGCACTAGCCACTTGTACTTTCTCCTCAGGAGTGAAGGCTAAGGTGACTGTGCTGATCCCTGCAGGTTTACCCTTACATCTGGGATCTCCTTTGATATGGTCAGTTGCCCCACAGACATAGCATGTTCCAAATGCTCTCTGGAAGGGGGACTTCTGCTGACCTCTTTCTGGTGGAACACCAGAGGACTCACTAGCCCTATTTGGTTTCCCTTGAGGCTTACCCTGGTTATTTTGATGTTTTTGGCCCTCTTTGGGTTGGGAGGTATTAGAAGTCTCATGGTTCCCTTTTGGTGGCTGCTTTCCCTCATCCTTTTTCTGAGTGACCCCAGGCAACCCACAAGTCAGCAGCCTTAGCTAGCTTCTTGGGATCTATTTCCTTTGATTCAGCCAAATGCTGTCTGAGCTCAGGAGAGCAGGCATCATAAATTGTCTCCAACATAACAGGATTTCCCATTCCCTCATAAGTGTTCACTCTGTAACCCTTAATCCATCCCTCTAAGCTCTTCAAACTTTCACTCACCCAGGTAGCCCAAGGGGTACCATCCTGCTTTTTGAGGGTCCTAAACCTCTTAAGGTACTGGGAAGGGGTCTTCCCAAATCTAGCTATTAAAGCTAGCTTCACACATTCATAGTCCATCCTATCCACCTCCCCCAACTCCATTACCACATCAGATGCAACAGTGGGGAGCGTAGAGAACAACCAAGGAAGCAACTGATTCTCTGTGATGTCCTGGAGCCCATGATTATACTCAAACATAGCCAGCCAATCCAACACATCCAACTTAGGTTCATACATACCCACAATCTATTTAGGCATCCAGGGTCTTTTGGGACTGGAACTCCTAGAGGATCCGGGGAGAGAAGCATTTTCTACAGACAATTTCTTCATCTCTAGCTCACGTTTGAGCTCCATTTCTCTGAGCCTTAGTTCTTGGTTCTTTTGTTCAGATTGGGCACTAATTCTTTTGAACTCTAATTCAAGCCTCATTTTTTCTAGTTCAATGAATGCAGGACTTAATGTGGGACCTGACAAAGGTCCAGTAGACATAGCTTGAGGTGCTAGAGCAGGCAGAGGGCCAGTGGGGACAGTTACATTGGCCTCACCTTCCTCATCTGACTCTACAACAATACTATCAAGACTTTGATTCATATTACCTTCATTACTGTTGTCTACATTTGCTGGGGAGGTAGGCTCCTCTGAACCACTACCCAGACTTTGGTTTTCTAACAATCTTTCAATCAATTCTATTTTCTTGCCTTTTACAGATTTTTATGCCTACAAAGGGCTCTTAAACAATCAGCTGTATTTGCAGTAAGAGACTCCTGCTTGTAACTTTCCATAGTTGACTTTTTAGAAAATAGACTTTTCTAGTGCTAAGCTTTGTGGTTAGTTGCACCAAAGTATCAGAAGCACTCTACGTATACTCAATACAAATCCCACCGCTGTACACCAGTGTTAGGCAGAATCCTGTGCAGGTCCCTTGGGGAACACTGCAAGAGGATTAAGACTACAGGAGTAAGCAGTAAACCCAATTGGTAGCAGTCTGCACCACCCAGATTTACCTGGTAGCTGTGGCTGAGCAGTCAGACTTCTCTCAAGATGAGTAGGGCAGTATACAGAGGATACACAATAGGGCTAAAAAGACAGTAGAACAAGCAAACAGTGACCAGAGCTTGGTATTAAAAGTATATAATTATTTATTTAAAACACACTTTAGAAAATACACTAAGCACGCAAAATCAAAAAAAGTTCAAAGACAGTCAGATAAAGTATACACACTTCCCTTAATAATTATTAGACAAGTCTAGGTCAAACACCACTATTTGTAAAAACAGATGTGAGCGCGTAACCTAGATGGCACTCCAATAATTAAGTTAAAGGGAGAGAAAAAGGCAGGTCATGAAAATAAAACAGTTCCCAACAATTTTCAAGACCACAGCAAGATAGTGAAGGCAGAATCAACTGTAGAGCCAAAGTTCATAGGCCAGGCCCACTTTCAATGGAGCAAGGTGAAATGTGCCCAAGATGACACAGTTTAAAAAGTACTCAAGTCTTTGCAGAAATGTTCAAAGGAGGTTTGTTTGATGCGAAAGATAAAGTTAGAAGGTCGGGGGCCAACACAGTTGGAAAGCCAAGGATTGAAGGGTCACCTTTAGCAATCCGCAGAAAGGGAGGCCAGGCGGAACACAGTACCTTAAAGAGTGAGGAAGCTCCAGCGGTGGCAGTTCTTCCTGGCAGCAGGTGCAGTTTGTGGTTTCGTCCAGGGAAGGAGAAGATCTCGTCGAGGAGGAAACTTGGAGTCGTTGCACTGCCCAGGGAAGAGACCAGCCACGGAGTTCATTCGGTTAAAAGGTGCGTTCCTTTTATTCGCGGTCACAGTGGTGAACCTTGGCTATCCGGCCGCTGGGGTGCTTGGCACGGGCGATTCGACCAAAGGACGTCCTGGAAGGCGAATGGCGAACTGGTTGTCCCCACCAGCTGAAAGGGAGAAGACTCTTACAGCAGAAGATCTTCTCTTGTCGTCGGGAAAGTGGTGAGGTCGTTGCAGCAGGGATCCACCGGTGGTGTCATCATTGGCAGATGGCTCATCTTCTCCCCTCTTCGGATTTCTTAGGTCCTGTGGCGACTTCTGAAGTTCCAGTCCCAAAAGCCCTGCTTTTATTCAGAAAAGCCCCTATTCAAAGCCTAGCTGTTGCTAAGTGGTGAGCCGGGCGGCTCACCACTGGGCCAATCAGAACAGAGTGCGACTTGAGTTGCTAAGGCAACGCAGTCCAGGGTGCCAATTCCCCCACCCACACATCCTGTGGAACCCAGACAGAGTGGCACCAGTTGGAGGGCTTCTGTGGAGAAAAGTGGAACAAAGGGCCCGACCTTGGTTGGAGTTACAGAGACGGACACAAACACCATTTTGGAAAAGAGTTCTGGTGAAAAGACCCAACCAGTGAGTTTATATTAAATAAATAAACCGGAGGTATCTTTAACATTGCACCTAAAAAGTGGTGCATTTAAAATCAATGGAAAAATCCCATAAGAAATATTCCAATGGAATATTTTGCGTGGTAACCACTGCCACCAGACAGAAACTCGACAAGGGGGACTGGACAGTGCCCCCTTGGAAACAGACCCAGGGGCAATCTAATTAACCCCTTCCAGTACTTCCACAATAAGATGGTTTGTAATGGTTCTGTTCACAATTTTGGACTATTAAAGCCAATGGTGACTTTACATGCCCTGGGAGACAGTAGTCAGTCCCAGGGTATGGAGTCTATGTTTGGGGGTCACTATGACACCCCTGTGTTACTGCACTGAGGGTGCTGTGTAACACATACACTAAAACAGATGATACCATATGGAGTAAAAGACCCCATAGCCCATAAGCACACAATAAGTCAAAGACATACCTCAAATCATGCCTAAGAATGGGAGGAAAAGAGTCTCACTCTTAGCAGGGGAAAAAACAAACCCCAAACAATCCAGCAAAGCTGCTGGGGGACTCACTAGGTTTGGGAAATTAGCCTTATAAGAGAATTCTCCCTAACAGTGTTTGCAGTGCAGAGTTCCTCCGCCACATTCTCTTCTTCCTCTTCTTCCTTGATCTCCACATCCTCACCCGTATATCCCTCTGCAGGCCTTTGGGGAGGTGTTGGCGATGGAGGGTTGGGGGTGGTGCTGACAGTAATGCAGGAACAGCAGCCATGGATGCCATAAGGGTTTTTTGAAAAATGGTCGCTACAGTGGTAAAGGCAGCACAACTCTAACTGCTATAGCCAGAAGCACAATGAAGATGACCTCGGGGGTGTGGCCATTTATAGGGGTCGAACGATGCGGCACGTGACCATATTGCTTGCTGTAAAACGCTGCAAAAATTGTAAACAACACATTTACAGGTGGAGCTATCATATGGGAAATGTCAAATGGTGATTTTATACTGAAAAATACTCACTCATTTTGCAGTGTTGCGGAACCGGACAAAGTGCGCAAATTAGTCCACACGCTCAGCGTGGGTGAAGTCACATGATGACTAATGCAGACTAACAAACGTGCGCATGCGTGCCAGTGTTCTACGGAGAGTGTCCGGGTCCTGCAACTAATTAAAAGTGATACACAAGTGAGATGGACAGGCGGGATGTTCGCAGTACTTAAGGGTGTACTGCGCATGTGGGGACCTGATCTGATGACTGTAAGGACACGTCCAGTCTCCTTAGGAGAACTGTTTGTTTGATAACGAGCATGCCGGCCGCCGCGCCTGTTCTACGGACAGTTCCATCTTGCTGCAGACGATACGGACAGATATAGTGTCCTTAGAACACTTCCTATTTGCCTCATTTATACACATCCTGCCTGCCTACTATTTTGTAGGAACATGTTTTATCTCGTTTGTGAGCCGTGTGGAGAGGTGTAATGTCCTTAGCATGCCCCATTCTGTTCCTTTACACACAACGAGCACCAATGGTGTCTTCTAAGATCAGTTCCCTCTTGGTTAGCATTTGTACGGGTAGGTGTATTGCCATTAGAACATCCACATTGTATTGCTTACGGGTAGCTCCAACAGGAGCACTGTTCGCGAACATTTTAAGACTTTTAAAAAAAAAATTCTCTAACCCTTATTCAACAACTATACAAAATCTTTCTAAAAAATTACATGGACTTTAACCAACAGAAACACAGGGGGATGCAGACACTGACACGAATATAGGGGAATTAGGGTTCAACACGGGCTGATTGTGAGGAGATGATTTGTGTGGGGAAGAAGGGATGGATGTTTCATCAAAACGTCTATTTTCTTCTTGAAGATTTGGGGACAGTTCACTGGGGAATGGAGAAGGGGGGGCAGGTACAGGTGGTACAGTGATAACGAACTTTTCCTCTAACAAATACTTCCACAAATTCCCTTAACTATTAAAATTGTCATTCAGTGTCTCCATTTTAAGTTCTATCCTTTTCAGCCTGTCTTCCTCTGTGTCCTTTGATGGCTTTTCTTCTCTTTTTTCCTGGTCTGCTGTAAATAAATATATATATGTTAAATGGCCATAAAATACTGAACATTATTTTGCTTATGCAGAGCACTGTGTACCATTAATGTTGTTATCTTCGGACATTTCCCCATGTGGAAAATTCTCCTCCAGCCACTCCAAAGTACTGCACATTTCTGTATGAAAAGTACAGAAAGAAATTATTTCTTCTGCCCCTTAAACAAAAAAAAGTACACATTCATATAAGAAAAAGGAAGTTACCTTACTTTTTTACTGTAATTTGTCTTCCTTGAAGTGCGTGCGCCTACTGTCGGTCCTGCCTACAGAGTTTCTGTGAGGTGCTTACGTTGGAGTCATACTTTATTTTTTCATGGTACAATCCATTTCATTCTACATGGTCATTAAATGCATGGTTTTTGTTTCAGGCGTTTAGGTTTCCCTATTTATTTACTAGTAATTATAATATCTTTATGTGTCCTTTCTCAAAGTTGAACATTTTTTGTGTAACACAATAGTACAATTTCAGATGCCCCCTGACTGTTTTGGTAGTGATGACCTCGTCCGCGTCCGTCCGCAGACAGGCGCTCAGTCTGTGCCTTCACAATATCGATAGCGAGGAGGTCCTGTATGGTCTACGTTATATGTTTGTAAAGTAATCAAACTATACCACGTATCTGCAAGATCACATGCTGATACTGTATATTCAGTACAAAAACTTCATTAACGCGATGTTATGATTAGGTTCCCCTTCAGCACATCTGTGAAATTCTGTTACAATAAAAATCTTGTTAAAGGGGCGTTATGGTTAAGTTGCCCTACCAAAAACCTGTGCCCTTCACTAAAAAACCTATTCAAATGTGCCATTATGGTTCAAAGTAAAACTGAAAAACCCCTGAAATTCACCAGTTATGGTAGGCTAAGCAAACATAACTGGCCGCACCATTGTGCACTGCTACCACTAACACCCAGGACATCAAAGATGACATCACAAATGTCATTGATGACATCACTGATGACATCATATGTGTAGCCCCTTCGTTTTTGTTCACTGCCATCTCTAAGCCAGGTGGGTTTATTTATTGACAGGCAGAAAGTTAACTTTCAAAAGGTATTATATTTATAGATATAGGTAGGGCAACTTAATCATAACGTCCACTTAACAAAGTTTTTTTTTAGAGAATTGTACGGGTTTTTAGTAGGGCAACTTAACCATAACGTCCACTTAAAGTTTTTTAGTGAATATATATATATATATATATGTATATATATATATATATATGATTGTTGTGTGACTCCAGTAATCTCTACCTTTAACTTTTTTATATTCGCTCTTATATAAAAGCATAATAAAGGTATCATGATCATGCTTGCATGATTAAGTGTACATTTCCTATTGCTATTTGTCTTACTTATTTTCTGTTGCTTCTGTCCCTTTCTTCTCGTGTCAAATATATAATTTTTTTGTATTTTTGATTATCATGTTTCTTCCCTTTTTGATTTCTCTTTTCTCTAATGTAAGTTTGTATTTATTATTATTATTATTATTATTATTATTATTAATTTCTTATAAAGCGCAACTCGCCCAGAGGCATCAGTGTACTCATTTATATTCCCCCATGTCATGTGTGGCTCTTTTGTATTGTAAGAGGATTCAATTCAACACTACAGCTAAGTCAACGCCTAGTCTATAATACTGAATGAAAACCCTTATTGATATATCTTTAGGTCCAGTTCATGCGTTCTGGATGACTACCCCTATATAACACCCCTCTCTTGGAATCCCCCTGACCCCACTGAGCCAAGAAGTAGTTCTGTTTTGCAAGTTAAAAGGTTTATTTGATAAATTAAAATATATATATATATATCACACTTTATAATAAATTAATAATTGACTAGCACACTTAATCTGATATGATAAAGATCAACAACGGAGAATCTGGCACTAACACGCTTCTCTATAATCAATAAGGAGTTGACATGAAATGGATAAGGTAGCACACAGGTGAATAGGAACAAAAGAAGAAGGTGGTACAAAATTCTTTATAGAGTTCAAATGGATGCAAGGTTGAATGAATGAAATGCAGTATAGAAATACTCAATATGATTTCAACAAAACAATGTAATCACTTTTCTCTGGCAATCCCCTTCCCCCCTTGATGCAATGCAAGGAAATGGAAGGAAGCACGCAGTTCTCAGAAATGCAATCAATGTAATCAGTTCAATCCCCCCCAAGCTTAGACAACAGAAGTTTGAAAACACAGATAGGAGTTTGAAAACACAGGCCCAAATGCTTTGATATGTGCTAGCAATGGATGAGAAATATGCTGGAAATGCTTTTTAATTCCCTTTCAGAGGTTCAGGGTGAGTGGTATCTAGTTAATATTAGTCCAGGCTCACACTAGCAATGGGGCAGGGATAGTTAGCAGGTTAAACGAATTTCTGGCAAATGGAAGGCAAGCAGCAGCAGTTTTTACATGTGAAGAAATTTGCAAATCGCTGTAAAATTCGCGGATGCGCCGAGCGCTATTACAGAGGAACCATAAGGACTATCTCTATCGTTTTGAGGTCCTGGGAAAGCCT
The DNA here is from genome assembly GCF_040938575.1 of Ambystoma mexicanum. Classification (NCBI taxonomy): domain Eukaryota; kingdom Metazoa; phylum Chordata; class Amphibia; order Caudata; family Ambystomatidae; genus Ambystoma; species Ambystoma mexicanum. Next base: position 1,131,630,082 of record NC_090926.1, read on the forward strand.
AGGATCTCAGCTTCAAAATGAAAGTTATTGCAAGTCTCTAGCACAAACGGTTGCGGAGATATGAGCGATTTTGTGAAGGTCGTTTTTCAGATTTGAAATTTTAAAGTTCAAAAAGACAAGTGCAGCTTCACAAATGACAGGTGACAGTTAGGAGGCAGTTCTACTTAGATTAAATAGGTTGAATTATATTATTTTAACTAGGAGATTGGATCTGCACAGTTTTCTAGGTACTCACACTATATTCTTGAGTGAAATGGGCCTCATCACGGATCTGGTCCGGGTTTTAGACTGGACTCTGGTCTGGTCTGGTCTGGCCTCTGCACTTCACAGTGATCTGGGTCAGCTCTCTCTGCTGGTCTGGGTCTCTCTGGGTACAGCACTGCTTTCTCTCTGGTCTGGTCTCTTAGTTCTGGATAGATTGAAGTCTCTAGTTTGGCTCTCTGGAGGTTTGATGAATTTGAAGTCTGGATCTCTGGATGTTGTATGGTCCGGCAGAGTGCGTTGCAGCAAATGGAATTGAAGGTCCCTATCTGTCCTGTCTGTCTGCTTTTATGTGTTTAGAATGTGGGTGTGTTCTAGCATCACTGACCCTACCTCTCTCTCAGCTTCTAATTGGTCAAACTTCCATTTCTTATTTGATTGTGGAATGAACTGTGAGTCAGAGGGATGTCATTTTATGGCTTGCAGATAGGACACTCCTCTGTCAGATTGCACATATTCTATATTTGATAATAAAAGACATATTTCACAGTTACACAGTTGCTTGAAATTACATATACATGGTGTGGCTGAATTTAGCCATGTCTCTGTCCAAATCTGCTGTTTCTAAGAGCTTGCATTCAGAAATGGCAGATAATTGACTTTTTAACTGATTTTTCACTTTCTGACATTGACCCAACTTTACATACATGTGTGCAGGGAGTAGGGACATTAACTGATGAAGTTTCAGATTTTTAACATGCATACATTTAGAGTAATATCCACTTTTCCGCTAAAACCCCCCTGAACATGCCACCGGGTCGAAAAACCTCTTAAAATGTGGGCAGAAAAATCACAAGAATTATGGTATCATTTATAAAATTTTCACATGTCCGCTCTATGAGTTATTCATCTTTTTAAAGTTATGTTCTGGCTCCAAAGGGGTGTGGTTTACCCTCAGCACAAGGTTGAATTTCTGGTTTTTTCCAGTTCTGCCAAGCCAGCTTGCTCTCACAGGCAGTGCCCCTCCCAGCTCCTGCCAAGAGGAAGCTACATTTTACGACTGCGGTAATAAAAACCTTTGCCTGAGTGAAGAGGGCTTTGTTCACTCTCCTGCAGCGCACAGGTAATTCAATTATCAGATAGATGGCATATCCTTAGTGTGGGCAGCAAAAGGAAGGTTGGCCTGGGAACACAGTGGTGACTCAAGTTTCACTCCTGATGGGGGTAGCTGTCAGGCAGAATTCAGTTCCTTAAGCCAGGTTTCAGATAAAATGTCACTTTTTGTTCCCCAGTTCCTGCATTCAAATAAAACTAAACATTTTCACATATGCAGCTAGAAGGCTGATTCTAAGTTTAAAACTATGACATTTAAACAATTGCAACCTATGTGACACTCAAAAGTAGGTCACTCAGTCAATTTAAACATTTAGATTTGTAGTGTCTTTCAGTCCAATGCAACTTAAACTGCTGAAATCCACAGCGCAGCCAGTCTTGTTATAAGCATTTTTCTGGGCTCTTCATTTCCCAGATTTTGTAGGCACACAACACTCCATTCTACCAAATGTCTGCTGGTGTCCAGTGAGTTTTTAGATGTGTTGCAATGTTTAAAATAGACACTTTGGCTTGCCTTCAGAGAAACACAGGGTGGTTTTAAAACGCCGGCTTTTGGATAGTGGTGAGTACTGGTACTGCACCCATTTTTGGGATTTAAGAAAATGAATTCCCAACAGTTATGGGTTTGCTTTTGGCAATCAGCATTGCCACTCCCAATGGTTTCAGACTACTGTGTGGGTAGTCCAATGGTGGTTTTAGGCAGTGTCCTTCTGTGCCCATAACATCGGCAAAAATGAGTGGCAGCCTATTCTTCATGCATTTCCCTGTGCATTTTCTGGGAAGCTCTGGCCATCATGAGGTTTTCCATGTCAGTACTGCACAGTTTTGAGGTAGGGCTCGGATGCATGGGTAAATACATCCCACAAGCCCCCCTCTTGCGATGGCCATTCTATTTCACGAATGGGACTCGCAAGACCTGGGATGTTTCCTCATCTTCTTCCAATAGATGGCACAGTTCAGCATCTTCTTCTCCATCCGGTACTGATCGATCGGTTCTCCTCGCCAGTCCTGATGGGAGTATTGGGCGGTCCACTGGGCCCATTGGATCTTCGTTCCCGGTCTCCGGATCGTCCTCCTTGGCCAGTCTCAAGGTCTTCTTTCTCCTAGGACGACAAAGGAAGAGCGGCAATACCTACTCATAGACGTTTTTCCACCACTGTTGAGATGGTGGGACAGCATATGCATTTCATCATGACGAAACATTACATTCTTATTTTGATAAAACAACAGTATAACTAAGAGACAGTTTCATGCAAATCACAATATTTTAGAGACTAGATGTGGTATGTTTTATGATTGGAACTGAATTAGTCTGAGACAGTACCCGCTAGGATTCCAGAGGATTCCTCCAGTTGTTGCAGAGTGTGCCTGGGATGGCAACATTTCAACTGGTTTATGTGGACCCACTTGTCTTCCCCCTCTGCCGAACCGCCTTTGGGGATGTGGATTTTGTAGGCCACAGGTGAGATCTTGTCGATGATCTCAAAGGGTCCTTTCCATGTAGGCAAAAATTTGCGCTGCTTGGCCTGGTTCCTTTGGAAGTTGTATAGATAGACCCGGTCTCCCACCTGATATTCCTTCCTGGAAGTTTTCAGGTCATAATGGGTCTTCATGCTATCAGCCGATCTTTCTAGATTCCGCTGAGCATAAGCAAAAGCATGTTGGAGGTGTTTCCTTAAATTCTCTACATACTCATGAGTAGTGGAGGCATTTATCAGTGTCTGCTCTTGGGTCCTGTAGAGCAAATGCTGAGGAAGCACCATCTTGCGCCCAGTCATCAACTCAAATGGTGACATTTTGGTTGCCGATGAAGGGGTAGATCTGATAGCCATTAGGACCAGAGGTAATCGGATATCCCAACTTGGCCCAGAATCTGCCACAAACTTCTTTAATATGCTCACAATTGTCCGGTTATATCTCTCTACTGCCCCAGAAGAAGCTGGTCTATAAGCAATATGCAGCTTTCTCTTGACCCCCAGTATCTCCCACATCTTTGTCATTACTTCACTGGTGAAGTGGCTACCTCTGTCTGACTCAATCCTTTGAGGTAGACCAAAACGGGAAAAGATGTGGTTAATCATCAAGGCAGCTGCAGTTTCTGCCTTGCAATTTGGGGCTGGGAGACATTCCACCCACTTGGTAAACAAGCATGTCACAGTCAACATGTACTTATTCCCCCTAGCCGAGCGAATCACAGGGCCTACAAAGTCGATTTGTAAATCTGACCATGGCAGTGTCATCCCCCTCTTTTGGAGAGGCGCGCGGTGCGTGAGGGATGATGGCTGAAATTGTGCACACACAAGACACCCCTTCAAGTATTGGTCGAGGTCCTGCCCCATGTGTGGCCAGTATGCAACCTCTCTTAAGATTTCCAATGTTGTGTGAAACCCCCTATGACCGGCGGTGGCCGCATCATGGGCGTGACTTAACATCAGGCTTCGGAATGAGGTAGGAACCACCAACTGATCGTGGCCAGCTTTGGATTTCCTTACCAGCAAACCGTCTTGAATCCGGAACATTTTTGGACATTTCATCAACACTCTTAGGTCCTCTTTCCCAATGTAATCGGTATCCGTCAGGGGAAAGTTCTCAGGGTCCTCAAGGTGCTGGTAAAATTTACCAATAATTGGATCCCCCTTCTGAGCAGTAATCAAATCATCATCAGGGGTCTCCTTACTCCATTGTGCAATTGAAAGGTCGTTGTGAGCATTTGTCTGGGACCTAGTGATAGCAGTGACCTGGATTTCCCCCAACAGGGACTCAATCTCAATTAGATCCCCTTGGATGGCTCCGGTTTTGGCCAGCTGATCAGCTAAGTCATTTCCAGTTTTGTCTGGTCCCTCTGCTTTGGAATGACCCTTGATCTTTTTCCAATAGATGGTCATCCCATTCGAGGTGACCAGATCATCAATGTTTTGGATCAACTTCCCATGTTTCAAGGGTTTGTTGTTAGCACATAACATGCCTCTGGTTTTCCAATTAACCAGGTGCTCCACGAACCCATTCCGTACATAATCCGAATCTGTGATTATGACCAGTTCGTGGAGTTGATGCTGGACAGCAGTGAGGATGGCCTGATGCACAGCCATCAATTCTGCCACCTGACTACTTCGGGGACCAATTTTGTATCCAGCGGAGGGTTCTGGGGACTCATTCACCCATGCATTCCCTACGCCAGCCACCAGTTCTTTCTCCCCGTTGTTGTCAACATGGTAAGAGCATCCATCCACATACACAGTGGGCATTCCCTCACACTTGTCTTCTTCAAAGACTTTGTGGGGGGAATTAAGGTATGCCTCCATGTTGTCCTTTATTTTTAGACTTTCGTCCTCGAGACAGTTTTCTCTGGCACAATCATGCAAGTCAGCCAGACCTTGCGCGAGGGGACTCTTCTTGTTTTGGCCATATCTGACCTCCACAGGAAAGCCTTGCATTGACAGAATCCAGGAAGTAATTCGGGAATTACTCACATTTCCGGCCCGGATTCTGTCACTTTGGAGATATTGCAGAGGCTGGTGTGGAGTCTCCACTATGATGTGTTCCCCCTGGATAAACGGGCGGTAATTCTTCAATGCCCACACCGTTGCCAGGAGTGCCTTCTCACAATCGTTGAATTTTTCCTCCACAGAGGATAAAGTTTTGCTCGCATAGGAGATTACTTTATTGACCTTGTCATGCTTTTGGTATAATACTGCCGTCAAGCACGTATTAGAGAACCCTGTCTCCAGGAAGAACTCCTTGTTTCTGACAGGGTAAGCTAGGCAAGGCGCTTGTGAGAGGCTTCTTTTGAGTTGTTTTACCGCCTCGGCTTGTTCTGGACCCCATTCCCACTTGACCCCCCCCTTCAGGAGATGAATCAGGGGTCTGGTGATCTCTGCGTAGCCCTCAATGAACTTTCTGCTGTAATTAGTCAGTCCAAGGAGGCTCCTTAATTCCCGCAGAGTTGTGGGGTCTTTCAGTTTCTGAAGTGCTTCCACTTTCTTTTCCTGGGGACAAAGACCCTGAGGAGTAATCTCATGCCCCAAGAAGTTAACACGGGTTTTACACCACTGTGCTTTCTGAAAGGAAAGTTTTGCTCCGGCGGCCCTCAACTGTGTCAGAACATAACGGATCTCCGCTATATGTTCCTCCACAGATGAACTTTTGATGAGGACATCATCTACATAAGCCAGGTTACCCCTCGCGCCCAGGTCGGGCATGGCCTTATGTAGGAAAATATTGAACTCATTGCCGGAGTTGAGGTATCCGAAGGGAGTCCGGGTCCATGTGTACTGCTGGCCCCCAAAGGTAAAAGCCAGTTTGTATTGGTCCTCCCTGCTGACAGGCACGGTCCAGTATCCATTGGTCAGGTCTATTGCAGTGAATACCTGTGACCCCTGGATCTGGGCCAGCCCTTGGTCGATGTAGGGCAGAGGCCATCGAGAAGTATGGACCCGTTTGTTGAGCTCCCTGAGGTCAGCGCAGAGTCTCCACTGGCCGTTTGGCTTCAATATTCCCAGCACCGGATTATTGAAGGTGCTGTGGACTGGACGGATTATTCCCCGGGACTCAAGGTTCTTGATTATTTCTGTAAGGGACTCCATTGATGCGAGAGGCAAGCGATATTGCTTCACAAACACGGGAGTCATGCCAGGGTCCGTGGGGATTGTTGTTGTGTGGATGTCAGTGCGACCGCAGTCATATGAGTCTACCGCAAAGAGATCTTGGAAATCCAAGAAAACTTGTTTCAACTTTTGCTTTTGTTCCAGAGTCACACAGGCATCAGCTAGGTTGACTCTCTCTTCCACCATCTGCCTGAAGCCTGGAAAGACTTCTGGTTTGGCTATCTCCGCGGCCTCCTCCAGCTGGGTGGAGAAGTCCCTGGTCAGAGTGCTGATTTGGACCGGAGGTTTCAGGTGGGAAAGGCAGCCCTCATGGACTTGGAAAATCACCTCATCCCTCCTGAAGTCACAAGTCACATCTTCCTTACCATAAGGGCAGGAAGTGTACACCAGGAAGTTCCCCCCATGCCGGGTAAAAATCCTGTCTGGTGTTGTATTGTCCTCACTGTCACTGTCAACACAGTCCTTGGGGATTGGTCCTAACAGTTCATTTACAAGATCAATGGAGAAATGTCGGTCATCAACCGCCATTCCAATAATGGTGCCTGCGGCTAGAGTAATACTCTTTAAGTCGCTGTTATCCACCTCTATTAGAATGGTGTCATGTTCTATGTTGACTAATGGAGTTGGGTTTACCCCCAACCCTTGCTGTTGGAGAGAAGCATTTAGATGTATGTAAGCATCAGGGTTTTTCAACTCTTGTCCCCTTTTAATTTTCACTTCCAGGGAGAATTGTCGGGTCCTTTCTGGGATGGTGACTTCCTCTTTAACCTGAATTTCAACTGCATACGGTAGCAATTGAGCTGACCTAAATGCTTTTTCTGGATCATCAAAGCCCATGGGATTATCCGCTAATCGGGACCAAGCTTTGAAGTTTATTAGGTCCAAACTAATGGCAAAGCGATTGAGAATGTCACTGCCTAAGTAAAAGGCGGCAGTGACGTCTCGCACGACCCAACAATTATGGACTATGCTCTTGTTGCCAATGGAGATTTTGAGCATACACCTGCTTGGCAGGAGATGTTTGGAATTAGGTGCTTCCAGGTCCATTTCCCATTTGTCTATCAGTTTGAATGTGGGAATGGCTGGATCTTTTGGGAGTTGGCGAAACATGGCTTCGCTGATGAAGCTCTTACCGTTGTTCACACACACTCGAGCGAGAACAGATTCCTTCCCATCATTTAACTGAACAGGGATGAACAACTGCTCTCCAATTTGCTGAATATCAGCCAGGCTCTGAGCTGATTTCACATCTTTCTGGACTATAGGAGTGGGAGTTTCAGATTGTGGATTGGTATAGAATTTCAGAGTGTTTCCTTCCAGCGTGGAATACCACCTTAAACTGGAAGGAAGGTTGATTTTCAGAAATAGAGAGGACCCCCCATCACTAGTCTGTTGTCCTACTGCTATTACTGTCACGTCTGGAATCTGGTTGTTCTGGAAGTGAAATTCTACTTGGTCAGATTTTTGTTCAACCATGTGGCATGTGCCGTTTAAACTAACATGGTTGACACTCTGTTTCAATTTTATTGGTCGGCTAGTCTGGGTCCAGAGGACCTTGTTTACACAATCTATTAGGGGCGACAACCTTCTCAGGAGGTCATTCCCTAGTAAACAAGGGGTGCCCTCCGGGGTCACAACTATGACCGGGTGTTTCAGCTTGTGTCGCCCAATTTTAATGTCCAAGTCTGCAGTCCCCTCAACGGGAATTTCCTTCCCGTCAAAGTTCTGTAGTTGTCCCGGAAGAGAGGTGAGAGGAATTTGGTAATTCTCTCCCCTTCCTGCATTCAGTTTGTCAAAAGCCCTTCCGGACAGAAGGGTAGCTTGAGATCCAGTGTCCACCAGTGCCGAGATTGTACCCTGCCCCTGTACTTGTACCGGGGCATAATATCTTCCCTCCTTCTCCTCAAGGGGGCACAGGTAATGTACATTTTTGGACAACTGGTGGGCTAACTTTCTGGTTTTGGACATTGCTAGCGAAGAGATTTGGGCAGAATTCTGTGGAGAGCCTTGGGAATCTGAAAGAAAAAGTTGGCAACTGGAGATCAGAGCCATTGTGGGTTCCCCTGGCTCCGGTTCCGGGCCGCCCCCCCCCTTTTTGGAGGCAGTCACCAGGATGGGTTTGAACCAGGGGATTTTCTTGCTGTTGGTTCTGGGATGAGATGGTGGGCGGCGGTAGCTCAGTCTCCACATCTCCCCAGTCTGGATTTGCATCCCTAGGGACCCATTTTTCTTTGGGAGGAGTTCCCCCCTCTCTGAAGGAGAAGATCCTTTTCCCCGGATCCTCTGAGGATCCCTCTCCCTCAAATTGGAAGATCTGTACCTCCTCCTCAAACTGAGTCTGTTTGGGTCTTTTGTTTCTCCTACCCCCCCTCTGCTCCTTAGGAGGCAGACTTTCCGGGGCAAGAGATTTTGTTTCCGGTTCCTGGGTTTCCAGGGGCTGTTTACAAGTGAGGAAGGAAGCTTCCTCCAAGGCTTTACACCCCCCTTCCCTTTGTGCCTCCTCCCTGGGAACCGGTGAGTTATCGGGGTGCTGCCCCCGTCATTGTTCTGGAGCACCAGGTCCAGAGTTGGGTGCATTCTGCGCCGGCACGCCCATCTGAGGGTTCTGCTGAGCCCTCAGTATGTGACCCACGTCCCGCGCCATGTTTTGAACCTGGCGCTCTAACTGGGAAACCCGCTCAGGCTGATACGGGGCCCTGTTTTCTCCCCTGGGCTGATCCCGGGAAGGGTAGCTGTCCCTCCTCTGGTGATACCCCGGGTTGGGAAGATTTGGGTACCCCTCCACCCTTGGCCTCCCCTCTCCCGGATTCAGTGGTCTGGGCTCAGGGAATTGGGGAAAGAAGGATGGATGGTTTTGGGGCTGAAAGTCGGGTGGATATCTGGGGAAAAAGTTCTGCCCAGGGTTTGGTAAATTTCTGCCCTCCTGTGGGAAGTTTGGAGGGAAGTTCCCTGGGTTACGTGCTTGGCTGGATCCCCCCCCTTGGGCTGGAGGAGTCCACACATAACCCAGGATGGGTCGATTTCCCTTGTAACGGGGACTTACATAATCCGGAGAGCGAGGGACCCCATTTGTGGGGCTGCCTCCTTGGCTCCCGGTCTGTGACTGGCCCGAGGACCTTCTGGGCCTAGCATTATTAGGTGCAGGTAGGTTTTTAGGCCCCCCCATCTCCAAATCCAAAACGGGGTTGACCTTTACCTCTGCCACCTTGGCAGCAGCAGGGGTGCTGTTGGCTTTTGGGTTTTTCTGGGCATTACTTTTGCTATCTATCGGTTTCTGCACCTCATAGATCCGGGTAGCCTGTTCAATGACCCAATCTAAGGATCTTTTCTCGTGAAAATCCCTCACGAGCTGGGTCATGATGTATTTGGGCAAGGCATGGAAAAACGTATTTATGAACTCTCTACTATCTGTGCGCACCCTTCTTGTGGTCTGTGCAAAAGCACGCTTTAACTCCTGCACAAATTCTTGTGGGGCCTGATCCTCCCCACATTGCAAATTGTAGGCTGCCTTGCGAGCCTCTTGAGGATTTCTGTGAACAGAAAAATGTTTCAGGATGGCCGCCTTATATGTGGACCATCTTAAATGATTTTGGTCCTCCAGCCCCGCAAAGAAACTGGAGTATTCCGGGGAGAATGTCCACTTTACATATTGAATACAGCTTTGGCTGTCCTTCAAATGGAAAGTCTCCATCATTTGTTCAAACAACTCTAAGTGCTCCCAAACAGAATACTTAGCGTTCTTATGGTAAGGCGTGATGACGCTCCTGATCGCCTTAATCTGCTTTAAAGGGTCCTTAAGCAAGGCCCTTTTTGTTTTATTGGCCCTTTTGGTTCGGGTAACCCTTGTCCATTCTTCCTCGGACTCAGAGGCACTGCTCCCAGAGGTTCCCGTCTGTTCTTCCAGGTTTTCCCGGATTCTGCGAGCCTGGGAATGGCTGGCAGAATGTGGGGACCTGGTCTCCTGTGTCCTGCGCAGTTCAGAGGAGTCTTCAGATTCCTCCTTGCTGCCAGGATTTGATGGGTACCCCCTCCACTGACCTAACTGGGCAGAGGTTTTCAGGATGCCCTTAATGGGCCTACTCTCCTGGGGTTCCCCATTGAACTGTACTGTACTTGGGTGCCCATACCCGGATGCCCACCCCTCCATTCCTGAGTGGTACTGGCCTATGAGCCCCATACTCTTAGCTGGATAGTAATCTGCCATCCCTGTGGCCCTGTGCTCATGTGCGCCAGGGGACATGGGGGTGGTAGAGTCCAGGGACTGGGGGAGATGAAGGCCCCTGGTGTTAGGGCTCCTGCGGTTATGGTCAGGAGTCTCTCTTTCCCAGCGGACCTCATCTCTATCCGCCCCTGCTCCCTGTTGCAATGCAAGAGCCTGCATTTGTGCTTTCAGTTCCTCTGTTAAGGCCTTACTCGACTCTATCAGTCTCTCCTGCATCGCTACCTGTTGTTGGAGCCTATCATTGTGTTGACAGAGGGCCTCATTTTCCCTCTGTGCTTCCTGGTTGGTCCTGGAGAACTGGGCCAGTCTTTGCTGCAGGAGGGTTACCTCCTGAGCTGTGTCCCTATTGGCCTGCTCCTTTCTTGCTAGAGCATCCTCCACCCTCCTGGTGTGCTCTAGCAAGTTCTGGTGTTCTTTTTGGAGGTCACCCAGTCCCTGGTGGGCCAGGTGATTTTCTTCCATTTTTCTTTTTAAATGGCAGACTTCCTGGCCTAAGGTATCCCTTTCCTGACTAAGAGCCTGCATCTGTGCCGCCAGGTCGTCCCTTTGCCTTTGGAAGGCACCAGCATTCTGGCGCTCCTGATCAAACTCTGCCTGGGTATCCAGGTCTTTCAGAATTAGTTTGTTGCTCTCTGCCTTCACTCTATCTAGGTGGCCTTGCAGGGTGACTACCTGCTCAGCACATACCCTGTTGAAGTCCAGTTGTTGCTCCAGCTTTTTCTGGTTTTGCAGTAGGGAGTCCAAACCTTCTTGGTATTCCTTCTGCAAGGCCAGAAATCTGGTATCCTGTTCTGACTTTTCCTTTTGCAGCACATCCATATCCTCCTTTATTTTAGTGATGTACAGTCTGCTGTCATTTTCTGACTCCTAGCTCCTCTGCAGCCTCTGCTCAGAAGAGACCCGGTCAGATTGGACCTTCTCTAACACCATCTGTTGCCTATTTGCCAGATTTTGGCTTTCAGCACATCTATCCTGCATGTCTCCCATATATAGGTACAGGTATGCTGCTATCCTGGCAATCTTATTGTGTTCCTCTTTGGCTTTAGGAGCCATATATAGTTCACTCAGGGCCACATGTAAGGGACCCTGATCTCTATATATATCTGACCCTGTTTCAGTGACCTGTCGCGTGATGGCCTGCAACCAGGCATCCTGGCCCTGTTCGGTCCATTCACCTCTCACAAATAGCTTATGCAAGAGGTGCTCTCTGGCTATTTTCATGTCTACTAAGGTCGTCATTCTAGAGATTGGTCTCTGTCCTGACTTACAGAAGTTTGTATTTTATTTTTGCAGAACAGAACTTTTCTTGGAGTGTCCCTTTTGAGGAATGCTTCACAGCGTAATGCAGCGTGGTGATCCGACCGGATGTATGTATCCCGTCAGTTAGCACACTGTATTAAGCTGCACAAGTGGTAAATCTAACCCAACGTCTCGGCTCGAGCCCCCAATTTGTAAGAGGATTCAATTCAACACTACAGCTAAGTCAACGCCTAGTCTATAATACTGAATGAAAACCCTTATTGATATATCTTTAGGTCCAGTTCATGCGTTCTGGATGACTACCCCTATATAACACCCCTCTCTTGGAATCCCCCTGACCCCACTGAGCCAAGAAGTAGTTCTGTTTTGCAAGTTAAAAGGTTTATTTGATAAATTAAAATATATATATATATCACACTTTATAATAAATTAATAATTGACTAGCACACTTAATCTGATATGATAAAGATCAGCAACGGAGAATCTGGCACTAACACGCTTCTCTATAATCAATAAGGAGTTGACATGAAATGGATAAGGTAGCACACAGGTGAATAGGAACAAAAGAAGAAGGTGGTACAAAATGCTTTATAGAGTTCAAATGGATGCAAGGTTGAATGAATGAAATGCAGTATAGAAATACTCAATATGATTTCAACAAAACAATGTAATCACTTTTCTCTGGCAATCCCCTTCCCCCCTTGATGCAATGCAAGGAAATGGAAGGAAGCACGCAGTTCTCAGAAATGCAATCAATGTAATCAGTTCAATCCCCCCCAAGCTTAGACAACAGAAGTTTGAAAACACAGATAGGAGTTTGAAAACACAGGCCCAAATGCTTTGATATGTGCTAGCAATGGATGAGAAATATGCTGGAAATGCTTTTTAATTCCCTTTCAGAGGTTCAGGGTGAGTGGTATCTAGTTAATATTAGTCCAGGCTCACACTAGCAATGGGGCAGGGATAGTTAGCAGGTTAAACGAATTTCTGGCAAATGGAAGGCAAGCAGCAGCAGTTTTTACATGTGAAGAAATTTGCAAATCGCTGTAAAATTCGCGGATGCGCCGAGCGCTATTACAGAGGAATCACAAGGACTATCTCTATCGTTTTGGGGTCCTAGGAAAGCCTAGGATCTCAGCTTCAAAATGAAAGTTATTGCAAGTCTCTAGCACAAACGGTTGCGGAGATATGAGCGATTTTGTGAAGGTCGTTTTTCAGATTTGAAATTTTAAAGTTCAAAAAGACAAGTGCAGCTTTACAAATGACAGGTGACAGTTAGGAGGCAGTTCTACTTAGATTAAATAGGTTGAATTATATTATTTTAACTAGGAGATTGGATCTGCACAGTTTTCTAGGTACTCACACTATATTCTTGAGTGAAATGGGCCTCATCACGGATCTGGTCAGGGTTTTAGACTGGACTCTGGTCTGGTCTGGTCTGGCCTCTGCACTTCACAGTGATCTGGGTCAGCTCTCTCTGCTGGTCTGGGTCTCTCTGGGTACAGCACTGCTTTCTCTCTGGTCTGGTCTTTTAGTTCTGGATAGATTGAAGTCTCTAGTTTGGCTCTCTGGAGGTTTGATGAATTTGAAGTCTGGATCTCTGGATGTTGTATGGTCCGGCAGAGTGCGTTGCAGCAAATGGAATTGAAGGTCCCTATCTGTCCTGTCTGTCTGCTTTTATGTGTTTAGAATGTGGGTGTGTTCTAGCATCACTGACCCTACCTCTCTCTCAGCTTCTAATTGGTCAAACTTCCATTTCTTATTTGATTGGGGAATGAACTGTGAGTCAGAGGGATGTCATTTTATGGCTTGCAGATAGGACACTCCTCTGTCAGATTGCACATATTCTATATTTGATAATAAAAGACATATTTCACAGTTACACAGTTGCTTGAAATTACATATACATGGTGTGGCTGAATTTAGCCATGTCTCTGTCCAAATCTGCTGTTTCTAAGAGCTTGCATTCAGAAATGGCAGATAATTGACTTTTTAACTGATTTTTCACTTTCTGACATTGACCCAACTTTACATACATGTGTGCAGGGAGTAGGGACATTAACTGATGAAGTTTCAGATTTTTAACATGCATACATTTAGAGTAATATCCACTTTTCCGCTAAAACCCCCCTGAACATGCCACCGGGTCGAAAAACCTCTTAAAATGTGGGCAGAAAAATCACAAGAATTATGGTATCATTTATAAAATTTTCACATGTCCGCTCTATGAGTTATTCATCTTTTTAAAGTTATGTTCTGGCTCCAAAGGGGTGTGGTTTACCCTCAGCACAAGGTTGAATTTCTGTTTTTTTCCAGTTCTGCCAAGCCAGCTTGCTCTCACAGGCAGTGCCCCTCCCAGCTCCTGCCAAGAGGAAGCTACATTTTACGACTGCGGTAATAAAAACCTTTGCCTGAGTGAAGAGGGCTTTGTTCACTCTCCTGCAGCGCACAGGTAATTCAATTATCAGATAGATGGCATATCCTTAGTGTGGGCAGCAAAAGGAAGGTTGGCCTGGGAACACAGTGGTGACTCAAGTTTCACTCCTGATGGGGGTAGCTGTCAGGCAGAATTCAGTTCCTTAAGCCAGGTTTCAGATAAAATGTCACTTTTTGTTCCCCAGTTCCTGCATTCAAATAAAACTAAACATTTTCACATATGCAGCTAGAAGGCTGATTCTAAGTTTAAAACTATGACATTTAAACAATTGCAACCTATGTGACACTCAAAAGTAGGTCACTCAGTCAATTTAAACATTTAGATTTGTAGTGTCTTTCAGTCCAATGCAACTTAAACTGCTGAAATCCACAGCGCAGCCAGTCTTGTTATAAGCATTTTTCTGGGCTCTTCATTTCCCAGATTTTGTAGGCACACAACACTCCATTCTACCAAATGTCTGCTGGTGTCCAGTGAGTTTTTAGATGTGTTGCAATGTTTAAAATAGACACTTTGGCTTGCCTTCAGAGAAACACAGGGTGGTTTTAAAACGCCGGCTTTTGGATAGTGGTGAGTACTGGTACTGCACCCATTTTTGGGATTTAAGAAAATGAATTCCCAACAGTTATGGGTTTGCTTTTGGCAATCAGCATTGCCACTCCCAATGGTTTCAGACTACTGTGTGGGTAGTCCAATGGTGGTTTTAGGCAGTGTCCTTCTGTGCCCATAACATCGGCAAAAATGAGTGGCAGCCTATTCTTCATGCATTTCCCTGTGCATTTTCTGGGAAGCTCTGGCCATCATGAGGTTTTCCATGTCAGTACTGCACAGTTTTGAGGTAGGGCTCGGATGCATGGGTAAATACATCCCACAGTATGTTGTACCTATATTCGCGCACCTCTAAGTCCTGTCTCTTTTCTAATGTTTTACTTTGATTGTGTGTAATTTCTCTCTTGTTGTGTCATTTTATCACTGCTCTCACCATGCTTTGTCTCCAAATGATAACCTGTCTTTTTCTTACTCGCCTAATAGGTCTATACAAGTAGAAATAATGCAGAAAGACTGTGTCCAACTGGCCTTCAGCCATGGGCACTGGCCCTTGCCTATTTCCTAGACCCCTAGCCCCTTGCCTAGATCCCACACCCCAAAGCCAACTGGCCAGTGGCCACAGCCTTTGGCCATGTCCTCTGTATCCGTTTAACCAATTATGTGAAAAGAGCATGGCCCATAACCTTCGCACAATTTTACTGTATGCTCTAATCCACATAGCAACATTCTACAGATAATTAACACATGAATACTGATATAAAATGAAGCAATAATAACTAACTTCCACAATAGTTTTTTTTGTCATAAAGTTAAACAAAGTAAGTTACAAGGGAATTCAAGTATTAAAATTTGTAAGCCTACAAAATAGACATAAGAATAATAATATAATTAATAGCAGCTCTTATTAAAGAGATTTGATGACCTCCCAATATTTGTATCCAAAAATCCACAGAGTTTAGGGATGTTACGTTGTGAACAAGACGCGTGAAAAAATACGCTTAGATCTTGGAATTAATGACAACCAATAAACACGTGCTCCAAGGTCTTGCTCTTATTAGCGGTTTTACAAAAGCTACATACACTGTGTTCATTGTTAAATTTTCCCCTAGGCCCTGTGATTTCATTAGTTAAGAAGAGGTTAAATAAAACATAGCCGCATAAAATAGTTACTTAGTATCCTAGATGGTAGTTTAATAGGTAGATTGAACAACCCGTCTTTTTTTTCCTCGCTATTCAACTGCTGGAATAACTTAAAGTTAGCAATAGTAGCTCTCGTAGTGCACCAGTCAATCTTACCCCCAGCAGATTATTAATCCATGGTTCACGAGTTACATTCAATTCCCACAGTATGTTATAACAGGTACCAACCCAACAGTAGAATGCATTATGCATATTATTCTCCAGAAGTAACGTAAGTAAACAAAACATACAGAAATACAGTTAGTCGTCTCCAATTAATCCATGCTTTGAAGGACAATAGCCCAATTGCATACCTTATTAAGGACTGTATTTGGCCCAAAAGAGTCCAGTTATCTGCATAGGACAAGCACCGAAGTTCCATTAAACCCAATTTCGGGATAGGGGTTTACCTTGCTCAACATATCGTCCAGATCTGAGATGTAAATATTAAAAAGGGGAGGAGGTAGAATGCACCCCTGTCTCAGGCCTTCATAGGTCACGAATATTTTGAAGATATAAGACCCTTACCGTCCAATCTAATTTGTAAAAAAAAGAATTTGAGTGGAGATGAATTAGTATCTCCAGCAAAAATTCAGGTAGACTCCTCGGCATATAATGTCTGCCTCAGGCTGGTCCTATTAACGCTATCAAAAGCTCTTGACAAGTCGATAGAGGCAATGTAGCGAGGATTTTACTTATTCCAAGCTTGCAATATGTACAGGATTATCCCATTTGGCAGGTTG
This sequence comes from Ambystoma mexicanum, assembly GCF_040938575.1. Taxonomy (NCBI): domain Eukaryota; kingdom Metazoa; phylum Chordata; class Amphibia; order Caudata; family Ambystomatidae; genus Ambystoma; species Ambystoma mexicanum. Next base: position 1,131,646,387 of record NC_090926.1, read on the forward strand.
CAAATCCCGATTGGCGCATAGCCACCTTAATCAAAGTAGAATCCCAAGCCTGTTTTAATTAACTTTAAACAAGGAAAAGATCTTATTACTAACATCTAATAGCTTGATAGAGCGATAGTTTGAGTGCTGCACACAATCTCCATTCCTAAAAATAGGGACCAAAAATGCAGCCCTGCAAAATGATGGAATTTCTCTGGATACCAGAATTCTATTAAATAATCTACCCAAAATATTAGCCCATAAGGGTTGGTTTCTTTTCAGCATAGCATTAGAGAGGGCATCAGGGCCCACTGCTCTAGATCTTTTGACCTTGTTAATTGGAGATGCAATCATGGGTAATAATTAGAAGTTATTTCTTCCTGGCATAACGTTCACTATAATAAGCGATATAACTGAATTCAAATATTGGATTTAGTTGGAGGTAGGGTTGAGTTATTTGCTTGCCATTAATAATGCTCCAAAGAGTATGGGTTTAGTTTTAAAAATCAATATGGAGCATGTTTTCACTATTCCTCTTCCACATAATGCATGTGTGGCCTTCATCTAATTCCTATAATCCTGCTTTAATGTCTTTTGAAGTACTTTATCTAAAGCAGAAGTCGATTTACCCAACTTACATAGTTTGCGTCTTTATTCCTGTTTCTTTGTTTGTATTTTGTTATAAAAAATGTTAGTATGAACTGGAACAGAAGAAAGTTGTTTAGCCAAATTGCCCCAGGCTATATCTTGCCTTAGAGCGTGGAATGTATTGGTCAATTTTGAGGGAGAAACTAGAAGTGATTTTTGACCATTCGATGTAGCTTCATAAAGAGTGGACACTTTGTGGTTACATTGTTGGAATTCCAGGTTAGGCGGTTTCCAGCATTGTTTATTGTGAGGAGGTAGGCCCTCGAAATGTTCTAAGCCAACATTTGTAGTGAAAAAATGCAAACAAGAGCATTTTGATCACTAACGTTTGTGTCAACAATATCAAAATAAGAACATCTTTGAATAAATGAAAGTTAGATGAAAAAACCCAATCGATAATTGAGGAGTTTTTCCTTGACCCCCCCCCCGAGAGGATTTAGTGGAATGTCCCCACAGATGTTTCCATTATATTTAACCAAATGTCACTATTCATTAAATGGGTCAGCCTAGCCTTGCGATCAATTGAAGATAGCTATTGCTTTTCCCAAACAAAATAAATGTGTATGTTGGGTCAACCCATCAGTGCGTGCAAAATTCATGTCCCCTGCAATCAACACATTTGTCCGAGTTATAAGACACATGCCAATCAGATAAAATATCCCTTAGCCTGTCGAGCAAATGCCTGCTTGCCGAGGAAACAGGATTCCAATGCACGTTTATTATTGAAAGGTTGTCTAGCCAGACCAACCAGGGACACTTTTAACTGTGAATTTTATTGTCAACAGACCAGAAAGTGCTCAGAGTATACACTACAGGAGACCCTTAAATTATTATCCTTCAGGGCCACAAGAAGGCCTCCAAAAGATCTGCCTTTGGGCCCCTTGAGGGCCGTTTGCAAGAACGTGATATAGCCAACCAAGTAGGAGAGTTCTCTGAGCCAAACTTCCTGGTGCAAAATAATATGTTATTCATTAAATTTGAAGGAATCAGGATTATTCCTTGGCTAATGAGTATGACCCCTGGTAGTCCCGGGGAATATTTTTTTTAAGGGAAATTATTAAAGACTTTGTAGTGCTAATGAGCAACCACAAACAATCTGTTGTCTCTATTTGCCTTTGGATTCACTTCCAAAAAAATACACAACACGCTTCCATGATAAGCCATTAGTACAACACATATTCATATATCTAACCCTCACAGGATCATTATCTCTAGGTTCGATTTGCGATATAGTTGTATTGCTTTATGATAGATTCTCAACTTTCTCTGATTCTTCAGATAAACTTTCAGCTGAAAGCTGCACATTTACATCTACGTAATTTGAGAGCAGTAAACCGTGTGTGACGATCTCTCACTTTTGCACATTAATCCAAGCACTGGTCCTCTCACAAATATATTTTGGGAATTCTTTGCTCATGGAGTTACCTAAATCATCACTTGCCCCTTTAATATCTGTTTTTAATGGTGTAAGATTGCTCTATGGAGCAAAGACTTTTTTACCATATTTAACCAATCTTCAAGGATTTGCATTGGTTACCCATTGATCAGAGGATTACATTCAAGATAAAGTGTGGAGCACACATCTCTCTATTTTAAGGCTCTGGAATATTCAAGAGGACTACGTAGTCGAGAATCTGTATACCTTGAAGTGTTATGTTTTAATGTCTCTTTTTCAATGAACCGGTCATTGAGGCACTGTAAAACTATGGAAAACTCTGTCGAAAGAGCTACGTTTGACTTTTTAATATTTCGGAAATGTGTTAGTGCCTGGGAAAGTGGCTTATTAGGGATTTAGAGGTTTTATAAAATTGAGCACATATTTATATGGTTTTCGTGTTGTTCCAGAAAAAGATTTTCTTTTTAGGATATGATGTGATTTTATATTAGTTCTCGGAAGTTGGTTTAGGTTTGTAACAATTTTTATGTCTATTGTCTGTAAACTTGGTTGAATGATATTTGTATACATGTTTGTTTTGTACAGCACTCTGATGAACAGGGGCCAAGTTCACACACTATTATTTTCCCTTTTTCTTCATATATGTCTACTACACCTCCTTTGCCCTCTCAAAAAGTCTTCAGACAGTGATGTGGGTCTGAGCGTAGTGCTGCATTTTGACAACTTATTCGGAATCCAAGAATATTCAAATGGCAGAAATCAGACCATCGCAAGGAGGAGTGTTGGAATGGTTCAAGGCATTAGGACAAGTGATTTAAACTAATAGTATTACAATATTTGGAATTAAGAATTGAAGAGTGCAGAATGATGGGCTTGTTTTTTGTTTAGCTTTAGGTTCGGAAGAACATAAATCAATCATTGCTTTTATAATTAATTGTGAAATAAGAGGAATGAGAACTCACAAAAAGAGTGGGGTGGTGCCATCAACCCAGACCCATTCGCCCTCCTTTTTCATGTCGCTGAGGCCGATCCAGTACTGCTGGGATTTGAACTTTGCATTCAGGAAAGTCTGGAAACAGAAATATTAGTTCAGGGTTAAAGCCAGCAAATTAGAACCCACCTATTACCTTCTTCTCAACACTCTTTCTTCCTTTGGATTCAAAGGCTCTGTTCTTAACTGGCTAACCTCTTACCTCTCCTCCTGCTCTTTTACTGATTCCTGGGGAGGCCGGTCCTCTCCAACCCAGCCTCTGGAGTACGGCGTACCCCAAGGTTCGGTTCTTGGCCCTTTCCTTTTCTCACTCTACACCTCCCTCCTTGCCCCTGTTATCTCCTCGTTCGGCATTTCCCACCATTTCTATGCTGACGATACTCAGCTCTTCCTTTCCTTCTCTTCCTTCTCTACCGACCTCCACCTGAAACTCTCTTCCTGTCTTACTGCCATAAAGAACTGGATGTCTTACCGCTTTCTCTCCCTCAACACTGACAAAACTGGAGTCGTATTCTTCCCCTCCAACTCTCTTCCCCCTCCCTCTCCTTCACCTTTCATTCACTGTCCTCCTACTAATCTCCCTATCTCTGCCCAAGCTCGCAACCTAGGCATTCACTTTGACTCCTCTCTCTCTTTCTACCACCATATCTCTCTCACTTCTCGTGCCTGTCGCTAGCACCTCTTCAATATTCGCAAAGTCCGCCCCTCTCTCATTTTCCATGCTACTAAACCTTTGATCTCCTCCCTTATCTTCTCTCGCCTCTTCTACTGCTCCTCCTTACTCTTTGGACTACTTACTTATCATCTCGCCGCCCTCAAATCTATCTACCATTCCGCCATCCATACCCTCTGTCTCCTTAATTCCCTCTCTGCTTCCCTTTCCTCCCTTGGCTGGCTTCCTTTTCACTCCCAACTTAAATTTCCCTTTCTCTGCCTAGTCTTTAAATCTCTCCATGGTCTTGCTCCCCCTTATCTCTCCTCCCTCCTCTCTTTCTACACTCCCTTCCTCTCTCTTCGTTCTGCTGACCACTTCCTTCTCACTGTTCTTCCATCCCCTTGTGGCCCCTCTCGTTTCCGCTCCTTCCAGCTCCTAGCCCCCCTTCACTGGAACTCCTTACCTCTCTCAAACCGCTCTAATCCTGCCTTCTCCTCATTCCGCACTTCCCTTAAATCTCTCCTTCTCCATTCCCCGCCTTGAAATCCCTTCCCCCTGCTTGCTTCCCCTCCTTCCTTTATCTTTTTCCCCTTGATCATCTCTCTCCCCCCCCCCACCCCACTCTCACCCTTTCCCCTTCCATTTTCCCTCCTCCTTCTCCTCCTCACCCCGCCCCCTCCCTCACAGTCCTACTGCACTACTCTCCCTATTCCCTTCAGTTTAATTGCTCTTCTTACTGTTTTGTTGGACTGATTCATAATTGTAATTTGCTTCTACCGTTATATTGTTATATGTATCAAGTTGTTAAAATGTTCAGCGCTTTGGAGTAAAGCGCTATATAAACAAAATAAATACAAATACAAATACCTATTACAAAAGCCAAAAAGCTGCAGAGGGTGAAGGAACGTGGTGCTGTTCGGGGTAAGGGGATGAAACTGTATGGACAAAATAATGCAGAGAAAAGGAGTGGGATGAGGAGGAAGTGTGTTTAGGGCCAGTCTCTTGCTGTAAAAGCAGAAAGAACATGTTGCGGTCCAATATTTGAATCACAGAAGCAGAAAAGCCATCAATACGCATGAGCTGTTGGCAAAGGGAGAAATTAGAGATTTCGCCAGAGGTACATCAAAACAGAAGCACCAGGACACGAATTGGTCAGTATGGTATACAACCCAGCAATGAGACTTCACTCCAAAATGCCCTTTACTTTGTGGTCCCTCTTTCCAGGGGAAGGGCAGTCATTAATTTACTTTTATGCATTTGAGGGGCCAGAAAAATTAAGATATGAATTTGTCAACATGAACAAGGGCTCGCCAGACTCAGCTCTGGCAGCATCCAAAAATGGCTGAGCAGCTGGGAGCCTTCCCGTCAATTTTTCGCATGCTCTGCAAGTCAATAAAACATATGATGAGTGACACTACTGCTCTTGCTCCTTAGATGTCACTATCACCCCAGACTTAGAACTACATCAGCAGTTTCACACATCTGGAGTCAAATTATTGGTTTTGAAATAGGTTGAAAGAAACTCAATATATGGATTGCACTGTTTTTGGAACAGATACTCATTAATTCATAAGAATCATTGTTTTTGTTATGATGCACGTCAAGGGGTTGAAGGATGCACTTAAATTGAGGTTCTATATTTATAAGTTGGATCAGTGGTAGCTCCCCGCCCTCACCCTGCTTCCACTTCTAGCCGGGCTACCCTGCATTCTCATCACGTTGCATATCCACCCACCCCTTGGTACTTTGGACATCACCATCGCATAAGGTTTAGAAAGGAGACAAGCACAACAAGGAGGGTTGGGCATGCTGTAAAAAAACTGGATAGAATCAGCAAAACCAAATGAAACTGGAAATATACAGGCTGGGCAGGGTTTTGTACAGTTTACAAAACAGACATTTACAGAGTAGTAACTCAATAGGTTTGGAGTTTAGAAACCGAACAGATTTTCTTCAAATGAACTAAGGGTTTGGAACCTGTATTGACCTATTTTGAATTACATTTCTTTTTAGATTTGAATATTTGCATTTAGTTTTTTTGGTTTTAAATTTCTTTATTGGCTTTAATGCCCACTTCTTATGCTATTTGCTGCTAGTTTAGCATATGTTAAAAGGTTAGCCCCTACCATGTCCCATAGTGAGCTGACCCCCTCAAAGCTCATGAATTTATCCTCCTTTTGTAAGCGCTTGCTTGCAGGGCTATTTTGTATTTGATCACTCCCCGTTAGTTTAGTGGGGTCTCTGTTTAATACAGAGAATCCCTGGTGGTGTTTTGGGTTATGTTTGTTGTGCTCAGGCTCCAGCTGCTGGCAACCCCAGCTGGAACCGTTTCCTTCTCCGGGATCCGCACTACACCTCTGCCGGCGTTCCTTCAGTGGTTGGCCCAGCCCCCTCCACTGCATTTGTCCTGGTGCAGCCTTCTCCATCCAAGAGGTGCATGCGCTGCTTTCCTGCTCAGTGTCCCGTGGGCTGTTGGAGCTGCGATAGGCCAATTGGTGTCCAGCGGTTGCCATCACTGCTGGAGGAGGGGCTGGAAGGGGGTCTTCCAGCATGCACTCAGGCACCTGCAGGTGTGTTCATTGCAAGTTTCCCTGCCTACCCTGACAGGGTTGGATCAGCGGCCCTGTCACACTACTTTCCTTTCTAAATTGGCAACCAACCTTTCAAAGGCGTGGAGACCATCATTAGCCATTGGCACCTGCAAGAATGAATTCAGGGTTCTCTGGGTCACTCTGGGTCACAGGTGCAGAGTACACAGAGAATGCTGATGGTACACAGACATTGAGTGTGCTTAACAATGATATGATATGGCATTTATAACGCGCCTATACACAAGTGTTTCGAGGGGCGACCAGGCAAGGAAGGGGGAACAGAGGGAGGACAGAGACAGCATTCCTACTAGGCCAGGTGTCATTCAGATCGCGCAAATTCAGGGGAAGGGGGAAGGTGAAAAGTGTGGGAGGGGGTAAGGTGGAGGGGACAGTACATGGGATAAATAGAATAAAAGCAATAAGTAAAAGTGCGGCCAGCTGGAGGCAAGTGCAAGGGTAAGTGCAGACATCAGGTGTCAAGTGCTGGTAGGGGACTGTACGGGTACAGAAACCAGTCTCCAAGTGCGGGGATTGCCAGGGAGGCAGTGCAGGTGTGCAACTTGCAGGGGGGGGGGGGCCTGGCCCCGAGAACAGAGGGTGGCCAGGTAACCTTCGAGACACCTTTCTCAGGGACACCAGCGCTAACCAGATGCCCTCTAAATACAACATCTTCCCATTCTCTGTCACTCACCCAACCATACAATTATGAGTGGATGAGTGTCATAAGTTCTATTTGGAGAACATAGCCATGCGATACACACATGATTTCATAGCAGCATTGGGCAACCTGCGATCCCCCAGATATTGTGCTTGACAAATCCCATCAGCTATAGTTAATGATACGGAGTCGTCGGTCATAATATCTGGTGGGCCGCAAGTTGCCCACCCCGGGTATAAGGCAATACCATATTTGCAGAAGCAATGAACCCCCGTGCTGTAACTGTTTTGACATCCATAATCTCTATATTAGTAAAAAGTCTCTTTTCTCAAGGGATACATCTCTGAGACTCTCTCAATGTATCATGCACCCAACAGCTGTTTCCTGGCAGTCCCTGCCTCCTAACCTCTGCAAAGGTCTCTTGCGATCTCTTGCTACACAATGTTGAACATGCATACGTTGCAGTGAGGAACACTAGAAGGACGGAAATGAAACAATGTCATATGTTGTAGAGAAAATAATAATCTAGGATTGAATGGCTACATTCTCCTATGGGATGAAAACAAGGGCCACAATTCAGTGTTTTTGCATGGAAACCTATTTGGAGAGGATTCCTGTACTGTTATGGATTAGATCACCCAGAGGAGAGGGTGAACAGCTGCAATTCTATCATCACCATGGAAACATGCAGCAGAGCTGGGCAGGATCCTATGGTGTTCCCAGGACACTGCCTTCTAATTTTCTTTTGTCCTCTTGTTTCCTGGTTTCTTACTGCAAAAGTGATGTCGACCACAGTCTATGCTGTTTGAGCCCATAGCAGACAACCATAAGGTTGACTGGTCAAGAAAGGGTTCTGAGCATCTCATGTGGACTGTGTGTGGCTGGAAATATACTTGGGAAGGTGCTCCACCTTTAGAAAAGCCAACTTTCCTTATGACCAAAAAATGAATGCCAGCAACGACACAGGTAAACGTTGATACTGGTCAGTCAGATGAATACAGAACTTAAAGTCTAACCAGAGAAATAACAGGATGAGCAGTTAAGAGACAATTGTCAGAATGTCATGGGTGAGTTTGACATTGGCATGTATCAGGTTAATGCGCCATTGAATGTGGGGAGCATGACATTAAGCTCATCAGTGAAGAAGGGTTTCTGGGGGAGCCTAAGGATGGTCTTGTTGTGCGGCTTTTCAATGTGTTGGTGAGCTTGACGGTTTCAGTCCAGGAAAAAGACAACCATTGAAGCGAGAGAGATCAGATATACGTGTGATGACTATGCAACGCCCCAGCACTCTACCACCCTGATCGCCTCCTAGTAATGGATAAGCTGTAGTCACTCAAGGGCAAGTTAGGAGCACATTGCAAGGAGATGCTCACTCAATGAGGATGATGGAGGGGAATTCTAACTCTTTCTTCTTTTCATGCCATAAAGCGTACATAACAAAATGCCCCTATTTGGGCATGGGACATTACATCCTGTGCTCAAAACTTCCAAGCCAGACCCACAGGAAAAAAAACCCTTTTCTTAGCCCCAACAAATTCGGCACCCAGGTAGGGGCATGGTCACTCAAACGTTTGAGTAAAGGAATCGGCAGGGTCAAAACTCCCATTAGCCTAGGACGAGGATGAGGATGCCAATCCTGGAATCCCACCCGCATTTGCAATGAATATTTTGCTTGGTAAATGGACTGCAGAATGAATGAAATGCTGAAATGCTCAACATGAGTCTGAGCACAACCCACAAGTCTTAACTATGAAAAGCAGCCATGTATTAGCATCTTGAAACACTTGTGTATAGGCGCGTTACAAATGTCATATCATATCATATCATCTAACCCAATCACAGTGCTACATTACAATGGAGCATAGTCGATCATGCTGCCCTTTTGCAAGGACACAATATGATCCCATGGTGGTTGTGAATTAAATTGCAGTGACATACCCTTTAATAGGTAGGAGGCAGGGCCTGTGGTCGCTCTAGGCAAACTAGGTGCTTGCCTAGGGTGGCACCGTGAATGGGGGGTCAGGTCACATATAGAAGAATTGGCCTGTTTGTGATGGTGTGCTCGTTTGATAGCAACCTAAGAGCCAGAAATGCACAAGTGGGAGGCCCTGCCCGTTCCCCTTCATGGGAGCCAGGAAGGAGGGGCTAGAACACACTCCCCAGAGATCCTGGGCAGTGGGGTGTTATTGGCTTGTCTGGAGACAGACTGTATGGTCAGTGCCTTCTGTCAGGAAGCTTTGGGGTATCCACAAAGGCACAAAACATGAAGTTACAGGATTTTATTAGGAAATTACACACATTTGCATCAATGTAGAGTATATAAATAAGAAAAGAAGTGAAACTCAATTTAGTAATGTCTCTCTCAACGCCCCCACTTGGGGAATGGTCAGGGTCTCGACTGGTCTCTATTCAAAGTGGGTCTTTCTTGATCCTCTGCCTTTCGTGGTGGAACTGACCTGAGGAATCAGTTGAATCCCATCTCCCTATCTCTCCATCGGGGTTGTCGCTTGCACATTAGGCTTGTGCCAGATGCTGGGGCTCCATATTTGTCTCCTGAGCCGCTAGTGTCACAGGAGGATAGGGTGCCACCCCCTGAGCTTCCACTGGTTTGGGCGTGGTGTAGGAATGGGCAGCAGCGCAAGGTTTTACGCTGGGGTCTTGGAAGGGCTCCAGAGTAGTGAAGTACTCATGTGAGACCAAAAGCTGCTGCAGTGGTGCTGCCAGCATGGAGAAAGTATTTTGAAGGGGCTTAGTCATAACACAAGGGACCCTAATTATGACCACTTGCATTACCCCTTATCAGCTATAAGTAGCTTGCCTGGTGTTGGCTTTTCGATTTGTCTGGCCATTTTGATGCAAGTAGATAATATTCACAATCCATAAACAACATACATAAAATACTTTACACTTGAATGTAATACTGTGACGTAATAGCTACTGCTCTGCAGGAGTACAGGGATGCGCAGTGTCTAAACCACCTGCTCAGACCCACACTTCTAATAAACCAGCAGTGATTGCAATCATAAAGATAAAACCACATGCCTCCTTCACCTCTTTTGGTATTGCAGGTCGAGAGCCCACTATATATTCAGAGACTGTGTGAGCAGATAACAGTAGCAACGCAAAAAACCTAAGTACTATAGTCCAAAATAAAGGAAGGTGCACTCAATGTTCGATTAAAATATAGACTTATAAGTGAACCATACAATGCAATCAAACGAATAGGAAAACACTGTAAAGAAACTCAAGAGTCGAGACTGTTGTCGAAGAGCACTCTGGGTAGATTAGCAGTGTTGCTCATGCAGTAATATGGTGCAATGCAAACCGGAAAGAAAGTATCTTGTAAGAAAAAAGCAGACAAGGGGGAGTTCAAAGTCATTATGTTCCCAAATGTGGACCAGGATGACAGGGTTTCTTCGCAGTACCATATTTCTCTGTTTTGGATGCTTGACAGTATCGAGCCAGGCTTCTATGACCACAGTGATTCAGCGTCAATATGGGGTCTGTGTGGTTCGAGTCAGTGCTCAAATCAATGCAAGACAATAGGCCCCCACTGGTGAGGGACACTGGACGAGTCTGATTGAAACAATGTTTGTGCTGGGTCGAATCTGTGAGTGACAGTAAGAATTCCAGTGGGCTGAGTCAGTGATAACTTTGGATCGAGGGGTGCAGCTAGTCGGATGCTTCCACATCGATGAGCAGGCTTTTAAGTAAAGGCATTGGTGCTCTTCACTGGTGCGAGATGGCATTGAGATGGATCAAAGTAGAAGATACGTTTGTGGACATCCCAAAGTGACACCCTGGCTCTTGTGTTGACTCTAAGGGTGTCGAGCACAGTCGAAGTGGCTCAAAGATGGTTCGAGGTGGCGATACAGGAGTTCAGTTGCTCTTGGACTTCTGTGTCGCTAGTATTTCCAATCCAGGGGTTTGAAGACAGTGACTCCTTCTGCCTTCTGTTGCCCTCCCACTTCAAGGTGCTTGTCTGGCATCTACAGGGGTTCCTTCAACTCCAGTGACAGTGTTCTGCTCCAAGTGCAGCAGAGTGAGGCCTTGGTCCAATGACAGTCACCCACACACTTCCTGGGGGATGGTTAGTAGATCTCCCATCTGCTTTGTATGTCTTCTGTCTTCATCTTCCTGGCAGAGGACTTTGGGTTGGACTGTATCCACAGAGGTGCAGATTAAAGAAGGGTTGCTTCTCTCATTTTATACCACATGGGAATAGGCCAAAGCGAGTCTGCTGTAAGGGGTCCAATTTGTTGTAACGGAACTGTACGAAATGACCGAAAAAAAGGTCTGACTTTACAAAAAGTCCGCAAAATGCATACCACCAAAAGTTCGAACACCAAAAGTTTGAACCTTTGGTGTCATGCATGCTAGTTTAGTAAAAACTATACTGTGTAGTATAGTGATCGCGGGTTGCGGGGGACACCCCCGCAGCATACCCGAGTAAAAAATAAATAAATAAAAAAACTTGGGGCTGCAGGTTGTCCCCTGCAACACCCTGCTCACTATACTTTATAGTATAGTGAGCGGGGTTGTGGGGGAAACCCCTGCATCTGCCCAAAAAAAAAACGGAAAAAAAGGACCCTGCGGCACCGGTTCCTGATCATGGAAGTGAAAGGGAACCGGTGCTGCAGGGACACCACGCGTCTCAAAAGGCAAGTAGGGTGTGTCATGGGTGTGTTGTGGGTGTGGGTGGGGGTGTAGGTATGTAGGTGTTTGAAATGTATGTTCGCATGGGAAATGTACAAATCTTTTGTGGTGCATACATTTCTCATGAAAACGTTTCCGTCGCAGACTTTTACATGATGGAAAAATCACGCAGATCTGTTGTAACATGTGATCTGTGTCTCACACCTACTGTATATTCCATGCAGGATATGGAAGGTTTGGGAAAAGGAATAGTGCCCTTACAGAACCAAAACAGGCATGGCCTATATTTACAGATCTACATGTCATCAGACTGTCTAGACTCCACAATCATTTCAATTTAGATCAAGGGTGCAAGCAGTTAAATGCCACCTCTACTTGCAAGGACTTTATGTCCCGGCAGCTGTCATGGATACATAGGTAACCAGTGAACCTACTCTGTGCCGTAGCAGAGCTGGTGCTGTGGATGTTGGTATACTGTTTATAGCAGGGCACATATGCATACTATCATTTTGCATGGACATTTTTTAAAGTGGAGTCTGCTTAGCAGGCCTCCCTTTCAAAAGCAGAATTATCTGCATCATTTTATGTGAATTAAAAATCAAAACGGCATAGACCATCCGAGCCTCACCAGCCTGCACACCACAATATCCTTGTGGTCATGCCACCATCACACTTTGGACTCCACTGGCCTCTGCTTCTTGCTTTCTGCACATGCTGATCTTCCAGCATTTGTTTCCAGTGTTCAGAGAACTTCTGAACCACGCGTGCTCTGCAGTTCTCTCCAGCTCAACCTCTTTCAGCTCTTAAGCTTTCAGGTGGCCTCCTCTGCATGCTTACGTGTGTCTCTCTCTCTGCTTCATTCACCCTCCTCATCCCAGTTGATTGGAGATTTTTATTTAAAGATAGATTTTTGTTTTCTTCCTGGTAATGGCATAACATATCTTTCTCTATCGGGGCTTGGCGCTACTTTGGATATTACATAGTCCCGTGTATGTCATCATGTGAAATGGTTTAGGGAGCTCCTCACAGGAATGGTAGTCCTCCCGGTGAGGTCCCACTTGCCTCTACCCCTATGGTGATATTGCAGAGCGGGCTCACCTCCCTAGCCTCAGAGAGGGGACACCACCTTGGAGAGAAGGGACGAATTCCCTCGATTAGTCACAGCACCTAATCTGAAGAAATAGAACTATAGTTCAGCATAATCATCACAACAAATTATTCCCCAATCCCGCATTAGGAAAGAAATGTATAGCTCATACAACAATCTTGCCTCTTTAAAGCATGTTGCATTTGAATGGAAACAATGGTTTTAACACAGGTTTGGAATCTTCCGGACACACTTATGAGCAAGAAGCCATAACATTGTAGCTTGTCTTCTCTCCATTGGTAGGTCTCACTCACTCCATCACCCACTTACGCTGAATAATTATGTGCCTCCACATCTGCCACTGGTGCAAGAATCACTGCCCTGCCCTTCCCACTGCACACAAGCACTCTCTGCTTGCCCTCTCCATGGTTCTTGACTGACAAATCCTCTTACTTCACTGACCTCAAACCCTCTCTGCTCACACCCACATGAACTTTCCATGACCCTCTAACCTATGCTTCCCAACAAAATATATGTTCTTTATATACCTCACTCTTGACTGACTACTTTGCCTCTTATTCTTAATCACTAACGGCCATATTAGCTTATTCCACTTCTCTCAACATCTCCACAACTGAACTCTTACCCATCCTCATGTCCGTTAACTCATCCTGTGCTCCTAGTGACTTTTTGCAGCACAAACACCTAAAGAGCTTAATCCGGTCACCCCCCTTTGCCTCTCTTCCCTATTCACTCTTTCCCTGCTCACATCCAACTTTACTGCCTGCTACAAAATAGTCACTATCTTCCTGATAATCAAGAAACTCACTGCAGCCCACAATAACCCCTCTTTTCCTAGGTCTGTCTCTCGCCCCCCCCCCCAACACTCTCAAATACTTTAATCAGTGATCTTCATCCACTCTTTGAATTCCTGCCTACCTAAAAACTCACCTACTCATAGAGCCCCTCCAATCAAGTTCAGCGGCACATTTTCCACTAAAACCACACTGCTCTCACTCATGCCGCTGACATTTCCACTGATTAGCACTCTCATAAATCCTCCATCCTTGACCTAAATGACCTACCTGCAGATTGTGACATTGTGGACCATCTCTCCAACCAGACCCACTCCACCCTTTGTTTCAAGGGGACATCACTCAACTGGTGGACCTCTTATCTCTCTGACTTCTCCTTTCCATCTCATTGAATTCTTACACCCCCTCCTTAGACCTCCTTCTCACAGCCCTTCATGTGGATTTCACCCAAAAATCAGACCTGTGCCCACTTCTTTTCATTCTTTATACCTCCTGCCCGGGTAAAATCATCCTTGGCATCCACTACATCCTCTTTAACGATGTGACCCTCTACTCCCTGTTTCTTCTTTCCCTCTTTAACCCCTGCTGTTTCAGAACGCATTATCAGCTTCCAGCTGGCCATCTTCCACTGGATGGCTGTGAGCTTTATGATGCTAAACACTTCACAATGTATTTATTCATTTATTTTTACATTTATAGAGCGCACTAAGCCCTGAGGCATCATAGCACTGTTACAATTGATGTTACAAAGGCAACGGTTATGATCACTGGATGCGGACAAAGTGCATGCAGCTCCGGATCTGTCTTCTGACATCGCTGGGAAGCTGGACCCTCCACGCTGGATAGCCTGAATTTGGGAATGAGCAGGCGGTGGGTGTAAGCTGTTCTGGTAGGTCTCGACGACTGGGCTTTGGTGATCTCGTTGGGGGGGTGGTGCTGAGTTGGAGAGGCATTTATGGATGATCACCAGAGTGTTAAAGGTAATCCGGTCTCTTATGGGGAGCCAGTGGGCCTTTCTTCTAGCCTCTGAGATGTGTGCTTGCCTGGGTATGTTAAGGGCAGTGCGCAGTGCATTATTTTGTATGATTTATATTTTCTGGATGTTGCGTGTAGAAGTGCCTGCAAATACCATGTTGCAGTAGTCCAGTCTGGAACCAATGATTGCCCAATCGATAGACAGCTGTCAGAGGAGCGGAAGGGTCCGGATGCGTTGATGAGTTTGGAGGTACATGCTGCGGTGGAGGCGATTGAGTTGACTTGACACGTGAGAGAGAAGGAGGCATCAAGGTAAGCTGCAAGTGATTTTACTGATGTTGAGACTTGGATTACGAGGCTGTCAGATGATCAAGTTTTTTTTAAAAAGGCTGGCAATACCACAAGTAGGATTTCTGTCTTGTCGTCGTTCAGACACAAACAGTGCGTGGCCACCCAGACCTGGATAGCTTTGTAGACCTAATTTAGGGCGGCCGAGTCAGTGTTGCGATTGCCGTGAGTGGAAGGAGAATTTGGTTATCGTCTGCGTAGTTCATGTAAGTAATGCCTAAAGAGTGTAGTAGGACAAAAAGGGGTTTTACAGGGTGGGGGAGACACAGGACCCTTGGGGAATGCCACAGGAAATAGAAGCTGGAGAAGTGCTTGCATTATCCGCTAAGACTTTCATTGATATGCCTTCTAAGAAGAAGGCGATCCAACTTGTTGCTTGAGGCGTGAAGTTGGCCACCGATGTGAGGTGCTGGCACAGTATTTTGTGGTCGGCCAGATCAAATGCAACAGAGAGAGCTAGGAGTAGAAGTAGGGCTGGTTTTCCCATGTCTCTGATCTCGTCTATCTGATTCTTTAGGTCCAGTAGGCAGACTTTGTGCCATGCCCTGGTCGGAAACCAGATTGTCACAATCCCAGAATATGGTTTGATTCCAGGTAATGCTGAATTTGAAGGTATGTGGCTCTGTCTAAGATCTTGAGGAGGAAGGGGACAGTGTTTATAGGCTGATAGTTGGTAGGCATGGCTGGGTCTGAGGTTGTTTTATTTAGTAGGGGTAGCACCCAAGATTCCTTAAGAGTGGCAGGGGCCTGGCATGTTGCGAACAAAGCGTTCATAAAGGAGGTGATGAATGGGGTCAAGGCTTCAAAACTGTCCTTGATGATAGCTCCTGGGCAGTCATCACCTTTACATCTCAATGGTTTCAAGCTTTTCAGAATATCAGAGACGTCCATTTGTGAGACATAGTTGAAGTAGAAAAGGGGATTTTCCGGATTAGTAGGGGAGGGATTGGGAAGGGGGCGGGGGTGAGGGTTGGCACTGATGATAGTTCGTTTAGCATCAATTTTGTCTTGAAGGGTGGATGCTGTCATGATGCCCGCTCCCGGGGTGCAGGTTCAAGCCCGGCGTCCCCGAAAGCGGACATCCAGTCCCCTAGAAATGAAGAGGGAATGGATCTACAGGTAAGTCTTATATAGGGGCCCTTTGGACAGTGTCCTGGCGCCTATGGCGCCAGGCTCATAAAAGACATCAGGCCTGGCGCCTATGGCGCCAGGCTCATTATGGGAGTGCTTGGGTGCACTTACCTGATGCAGACCATGCTGCAGGATCCCGGCCTCCTTGAGGCCTGAAAGGAACTACTTTACCTGTGGGACTAATTTACCATCCGGGCGTGGTCGGGGAAGGATACATACCTGATTGGAGGAAGGATACATACCTGGAAATTTAAACCCCACCCGAACAGCCACACGTGCTTCGCGTTGTTCTGCATCTAGCAGCTGGACGCTCACCGTGTCTGCTCCTGCATCCTGACTTCTGCCACGCCTGCCAGCATCCTGGATCACCTGCAAAGGAAGAGAAGAAGAGAACAGAAGAAGGAAAAGTGCTTACCTGCTAAATCCGCATCCCGGAGACATCTCGCCGACAATCCTGAAAAGGAAGACTTTAATTTAAAAGCTCATCGCGTCGATCGCTGCAGCGCCGCATTCCACTCACCTTTACAGGGCGCCTCCATGTTCAGCAGCGATCATCCGGATTTGCAGTCACGCCCCAGCGCCTAGGGAGAAAAAGACCAGAACAAAAGGTGATAGAGAGAAGGGAATAAGGAAAGCTAAATCTCCATGTTAAGACTTACCTGTTGATTCATTCCCTCTTCATTTCGGGTCTGCGCCGCATCCTGGCATTTCCGGACCCCGGCCCCTAAGGGGAAAAAGACACTAGCATTAGTACATTAATGCATGGACACAAGGGGAACCTCTTATCAAAAAACTTAACGGGGTAGCCAAGCAAGTTTGGTTCTCACCAATCCGAAAATCCAGTGAAGTAACTGGATACCAACGCGCCCCTGCATCAGAAGCAGGATGGAGAGCTCGTCCTTCCAGACCCTAAGGTGAGACGCTACGAGAAATCACAGAAGGGTTTCAAGGAGGGTGAGAGGGGAAAGTGGGAGGCCGATTGCATTACCCCGCAGACAGTTAATCCCCTATTTTCGCCTACAGAAGGATACTTCTGCGAGCCAGACAAGCCAGATTTGGGGGCCCGGTCCAGTCCGTCTTCCGAACCCTGCGCCTCACCTTAGAAGAGGTCACAGCAGCGCGAACCAGGCCAGCGCCTCCGTGGGGGAGGGCAAAAGGGGCACGTGCCCCGGGCCCCCACTCTTGAGAGGGACCCCACATGGCTGCCTGATTGAAATCAGTTGGTGCCCATATGTTTAACAAAACTAAAATAACACATACCATGTTTTATGGTGTGCTGCTGAGGTGCCAAACCTGCAGCCAGGCTGTTGCTGATGAGTATTTAGAGTGTATCAATTAATCCTATAAAACCTTTGCATTCACTGTAGTACACACAGTTTGTCCAGTCATGATAGCACAATTGCTGTAGTATTCTCACCCTTCTGTGGGTTATATATAGATCATGTGGCATACCGAAAATTGAAATGCATATTGATAAATTTGAGTGCCATGACTGCGCAGAAGATAGCTCAGTTTGTTAGGTACTGGTTACAGAGATTTGTGGGGGTGGGGATCAGGGATTTTGTATCCCGTAATTTCTTTGGTTCAGCGTGGGGCCCCAAAGGAGTCTGTGCCCCGAGGCCACAATATTCCTTAAGATGGCCCTGGGTGGATACTTTGTCGAGGAGAGCTTTCGGTATCTGGTGCACCAGGCTTCATCTTTAGTGATATTGGTGGGGGGACATCTGGGATTCTAGCATTCATCGACTTCCCTTCCTCCAACAATGACCTCACTCTTTCATCTTCCCTCCGCTTCCTTCCTTCAGTCAAACTGTACACTGGGTGGTCTCTTTGACAAGAGCATACCGTTCATCAAAGCAACTGCTGCCAAAATTAACCTTCTCAACTTAAAGACATCTGCTCCAACTCACCCACCTCTCAGCCAAAATTTGATTACAGTTCATGTCTATGCCCTGGTCTCTGCCTCAGCTTCTTCTCTCCTTTTATGAAAGTTCTCGGCTTCACTGTGCTTGCCCACTACAACCTGCCAAGATTTTCCCCGATCTCTGCACGCCAACAACACGCTGTATCCCTCAGCAGGCAAAACACTGCTCTTTGCAGATTCCTACACCTCATCTATAAAACCATCCATGGTCTTTCCTCCCCCTGTCTTGATTGCTGCATCCCTCAACTCTCCTACTTGAATTCTGCAATTCCCCCTTCCACTCAACCTTTCGGGCCTTACCTCTGTCTCGGTACGCTTTCAGCCCATCTCTCGACCCTCCCCCCATCTAATAGAAGGCCTTCCTAGATCTAAGTCCCACCAAAGCACTTCTTCACCAACTGGTTTACTCTCCTCTGGACATTCAGCCAATATTGTACCCTGGGACTACCGCTTTCCTCGCTGTATTTATTGCCAAATGTATTGTTTTGCTTCAAAATACATCCCTCAAAATACTAGAACAATATAAAAACAGTGGCAATGCCTAAAGAAAGTAAAGTTATTTTTAATTTCACATAACATGAATAATTTCATTGAGCAACCAGTACTATTTTCTGCAAAATACGGTATTGTTACCAGAGCAAGACAAAAAGCTTTTACATCCTATTGTTTTTAGACATTTTAAAATCGACTGACAGACCATGCCTGCCTGACCTGGACTTCTATATGCCTCTGTAGCCGCCTTCTTCTTCACAGTTCCTGAAGGATTGTGGGATTTGTAGTTTGATTTGGACACAATTGATTTCTCTAATTCTTCGAAAGGGTTTTAAGATTGATAGTCTTCCCTAAGAGAAGATTTATCAGACATAAGGGACAGAAAAGGTTACATGTTCATCATTCCTGTTGGAATATCTTTGGTTTTTTGGGGATATGGGAACCTAGGTGTACAAAAGATTGGTTTCTTGGGTTCAACACGAAGAGGAGTCACTCTTTCACCCTTAATAGGGGATCGAGATGTATCAAAATGGCAATAAGACAATTCCTCCTCTAAGTCTGTGTTAACAGTATTCCTTTTCAAGGAAAAATACTGTGTCACACCCTGCCCAATCTCCCCACCTCCCTGGGCCTGGTCTCCACCCAGGTGATCCTCCCAAAGTACAACACCCGAAGGATTGGGATCAGCAAGCGTCTGCCCTGTCCTGGACACGTGGCAGGAGACTCTAGGTCTCCTGCCATGTGCCTAGAGTGGGAGGAGACTCTAGGTAGGGTGTTAGTGGGGGGTCAGCAGGATTCTCTGCAGGATTCTCCACAGTTTGCTCAGCATAGCTAAATAATGTGTCCTTTTCTTGTTTAATACATTGGTAACTTACTCTACAAGTACAGATGTTGTATTTATGTTACATTTATAAGCATCATTTTGGGTGTTCAGGTGGAAAGCATAATATTGCATGAGGCGAGCTACAGAGCACGTTACAGAGCGGGCGATGCAAAATGTCACTTTCCTCAAGGCAGCACAAATCCTTGCGTAGAAATTGGGAGGTCGGCTATGCCTCAAGCACCTGGATGGAAGGACTCCTCTGCTTCCAGGTTAAAATATGTGTGGGCACTCCTGCGTTATGTGCCTGGCTCACTGGAATTTAAAGTGTTTTAGCGATAGGCCTGGCAAGCTAAGCGAAGCTCAGGTAGGTATGGTTCAAATGACTCTAGGCCGATCCGAGCTTCAAGCTAGTGCCATCCCAAAACATAGGGCAAAACCAGAGACCAACATGCTGAAAAAACAGCACAAACAAAAAGCCTTCTCACGGTGAAAAGTGTGGCCAAGCAGAAGAAATAAATGACTAGTTATGGACGTGGAGCACAGTGCCTCACACTTCATTTCTTGCCTTGTGCCTCTGTAATTCATTCAACTTCTGATTTGCTGGGGCAAAGCAGGAAGTCTACTGATTAGCCTTAAAGAGGCCATTTCCCTTTTCCAATCAGGAATGCTAATCAAGCCCTGGATATTGTGTGTGGCGTGGAGTGTTGACTGGTGGATGGTGACTTGAGGACTGAAGGAGCCTGAGGCCTTCTGACACTTCAGATGAGTACATCCATCCCTATCCCTATAGGCTGCACTGCATTCTCCATTTTGTCCTTCTCCCACACCCCATTTGCACCACTGGGGCTATGTGCACAGGATTGAAGTATTTCGAAATGCCTCTACAGATCAGCTCTTAGTTTCTGTGGTATAAATTCTACTTTCCGAATAGCTGACTTGCTAAATAGAGATCTTTTCATTCATGCACTAATCCAGGGATTAACCCTTTTGTCTCTTGTCCTCTTCACAACCCTCACTCTTGAGGCCCTTTGACCTGCGTTCATAATGGTGTACAAAGATTATTTGTTTCCCATTTCGGGTCCCTTGTGAGTCCATCCACATTGACTAGACTAGGAGGGGCTGGACGATGAGCGTCCCATTTCTTTTTCTGCAATGAAGGAGGGCATGGGGGGACTTGTCAGATCTTGACCCTCTGATTATCAGGTTACTGAAGAGTTTCCAGTGGGGGGTAGGTCTAGTCAATCCTTTCTTGAAATCAGCAGTGTACTAGTCAACGTCTTGTATTAATTCAAATTGTTCAGGAAATGCCAGTAATCTATTCATCACATTCAGGATGGGTGGGAATGGTGCGAAACCGCCAGTGTAGACTGTCAGAAAATGGGTGAGATTACTAATCATGAAACTCAACAATCTGGTGGAAGTTCTGCTGCCACCTATCATTCAGAGCTTGTGAGTGGCGCAGTGGTGGTTTGTTGGGCAGAAGAAGCCTTGGTGATACCATTAATTGGCATATGTATGACAGCAACATGGGCTTCCATGCCCACCTTCATATTGCACTAATTACTGCAAGCTGATTTCTAAATGGAAACAAGGTTTGGGTCTACCAGGCCTCAAAGTGTGCCCTCAACCCCTATCCATTGGTTAGTGATAATTGACGCCTGGTGATAGTGCATGAGGAGAATTACATGGGCAAGTGACTTATTATGATTGACTAATGTCAAGGGTATTCTCACTCCTATTCCCCCTGGATCCTCTTCTCAGGTGGCCAGGGGACGGCCACTGCTGTTGGATCCAGTACCTGGGTGGTGGAAAAGCGGGGACGATCACCTGGGTGGAGGGTCCTTGGGGATTGGGAATGATGTATCCACGGGCGAGACGCTGTATCTCTCTTTTCCTACTGAGGGCCAATCTACCGTTAGGTAAGATTTTCGGTTTATAGTGACTTTTTCGACAGTCACTATTTAGAAATACAAATATGTCGAATCAGAATTGCCGAAATGTATTTTTTTCGAATGCCTTTTTTTTGGGGGGGACCACAATACCCCGTTTTTTAAAAAAAAAACATCTTTTTTTGGCCAACTAAACAAAACTAAACCCTTGAAAATAAAAAACAAGAAATTCGATTAAAAATAAATCGCCACTTTTGATTCGACATATTTGTATGTCGAAAAAATGTTTTCGACATAATGACCGGATACCAAGATTTTCATATCAATGATAAATCTTCCTGACCTATGCCAACCCAAGAACTTTTTGCTTTGACTAGGTAACTATTTTACCTTGTCCCTAGTAAAGGGGAATCTTTTTCCCCTCTCATCTAGTTTTTTACTCTTTTTATATGTGACCTTTTTATGTCTCTCCATAGTGTATGGTTGAAGTTATAGTTTCATTTTGGGCTTAGGCTGGGTTGCCCCTATGGGCTACCTTTGTTAATTTCTCTTTCATGTACTTGGGTGAACTACAGCTCCAAAGTAGTAAAGGGGGATTTTCATCCCCCTTTCCATTTTATATAGGGAGTGCTGGGGGGATAACATGTATCTCCTTTCTTGCTTACCTGGTAATATTTTGTTACAATTGAGAGTTTTGCATGAATGGCTGGTGTCAGTGGTTTTACCTTTACCACGTTTAGTCTTTATTACTTGCAGGCTGTTAATTCAACCTCACCATTTCTTGTGTGCTTGCTGTTTCTGAGGTCTGCCCCTGCCATTCCAGGTGGAAACAACCTCAGTGGCTGTTTTGGCTTCGGCGGAAATCATGTTGATTCCCCGCCCAGGCTCCAGCGTGTCTGGAAAGGCAGGAAGCAAGGGAGCCGTCCAAAACTCCACAGCCCTTTGTTTTCCTCCTTGTCTGAAAGAGAACAACTCCCAGTGGGGTGCTGACTGTCCTCATTGGACAGCCAGACCGCCGCTTTCTGTAAAATGCAGGGAGAGAATGCAGAGGTTGTACTGTAGTTCCTGATAAAAAACTCTAAAGCTGGAAGCTGCTGACAAGTCGACCACTGGAACCAAAACCGAAGAGAATGATGAAGAAAATACGGCTGAGACAATTTCTAGCAACTGGAGAGCCTGCTGTTACCCTTCCTTCCAATCGACCTGGGGACTCCGAAACGATGGCCCCAAAGCAGGGCCTCATGAGACCCACTAAAACCAAGAAGACTTGCATTTTGAGTCATTCCACATCAAGCAGCGACCTTGTGGGGCTGCAATACCTCAATACCCTGGGACCTTGAGTCATTGTGCAGTGCACAGTCTTCTGAATTCCGAATCTTGCTAACACTTTGTGGGCATCCTGCTGGACCTCGAGAAATATGACTCCAGTCTAAAAAGTCCCCTAATTATATTCCTTCTTCTGTGCTCCTGAAAACGGTGCCAAATCCACAGAGCCACATCCAGCCATGAGGAAAATCTGGCTGGGAGCCTTCCTTCGTGATCCCTGCTGCACAAAATCCTTCCAAAGTCCTGTCTTCCGTCTTCTAGACAAAGGAATCCATCGACCACGTTTTTGGCTGCTTATCCTGAAGTCTTCCTGCTGCAACACGTCTGTGCTGAGGTATTTACTTAACTTCAGTCTCTTGTGATTCCTGTGTATCCTTGGGGTGCTACTGTGATTGGGAGGTCTCTCGTCCAGTTCACCCATGCCCACTGCTGGAATCCTTCTAGGGTGTCTTCTCTGAAGTCCTGGGACCCTAACTAACTTTCAAAGTGAACTACTTACTTGTTTGCCCAGTATTCCTCAGGAACTCTGACTTTGCCTGCAACTGAGCCTATCTCGACCTGCCTACTGCTGGCTCCTAGACCACTAGGTTACCTCTTCTGCCTTTGAGAGAACTCATGTACTAGAATTGGGATGGGCTAGATAATGCCTTGAAAAGTAGAACAGGTGTTGAAAAGTGTACTTACTTGTAAAAGAGTTAGTTGGTAAATTTAAACCCTCGGGGTGAATAGTTATAAAAAGTTATTACTTTCCTTAGATATGTTCTGCATTCTGAAAAGTATTTATAGGATTTACTTACCTTGAATAAGCTCTGTGCCTTCTTAAAAAAGTATTTTCAAAGTCTTACTTTGCTTAGAAACTGTCTCGCCATTCTAACAGAAAGTAGATAGAAGGTTAACTTACTCACCTGAGAATCTGGTTCCCCTCTTCCCAAAAGTAATGCTGTTTCACTTTATTTTTCCTGTTAGGATAATGGTATGAGTGTTCCTAATTGGATCTTGCTTCCCCAGACTTGCTGTTAGCCTGTCCACAATAAGTCTGCCTAGGTCATACTTAACTTTTAGGTTGCTGGTAGCTCCTTACAAAAGTATATAGTTTTACTTACCTTGAGTATAACTGTGATATCCTAAAATAATTTATAGAGTTATTGCTTCCCTTAGTCTGTGAACTGAAAAGCAACTATAATTGAATATTAAATCAAATGGGTTTACTTACCTTGAGTATAACTGTGATCTTAAAATAAGGTATAGTTATTGCTTCTATTAGCCTGTGAACTGAAAAGCAATTGTAGTTGAATATTACACCCCAAGACCCAACTGCCCTAGAATAATTGTGTTATCCTAAATCAGATTTATAGGTTTTTCCTGTTCCTGGAATAAGTGTTCCACTATTCTGAAAAGTATATTGTCCAGTTGACTTAATAAGTGATTTCTTGGTGAGCGTCACGGTACAACTGTTAGGGTCTACTACCCTTGTAGTACTGTAAGTAATCCAAAGGTAACTATTGGTTTTGACTTCCCTAGAACTACTGTTAGGTGTTCCAATTAAGATTACATGCCTGGGACTGTGTTGTGTTTTTATAATTGTGGTTATATATAATGTGATAGTTCTTATTTCCCCCCCAAGATTTATCTGGGCCTACTTGTATTTAAATAAACCATTTATTTTTACAAAAACATAGGGCCTCACTATATGTTTGCTGGTCCGGAAACAAGGGTGCCGGTAAGCTCACTGTGAGTCTGCCTGCCGGTGCCGATGTGCCCGATGGTCTGAACCTGCCGGTCGCAGCGACCATGGTAGCAAGACTGGTCACGGAAGCACTGGCGCCGTTAGCAACGGCACCAGTGCTTCCATGTCTCCACTCCCATAGAGACCGATAGGACTCCATGCGAATGGGGATTAACAAATATACCAGCACCTGACTTCCCGGCTGCCGGACTCGTGATGAGCCAGTGGCACCGGTAAATTATTCCAAGTCCGGCGGCAATCCACCGGTAGCACCGGCAGGGTTACCGCCAGACTCGGAATGAAGCCCATAGTGTTTCAGTGTTTATTTGGGCCATTTGTATTATAATTCCTTTGTACTGATTCTACAACCCTCTCTCCCTCCTAAAATAAGCCTGGCTGCTCGGTCTATCCTACCATGAACTCAGGTGGTACAACCTTATACTAACAGTGGAGTTTCTGCACTGTCTCAGTTGAATGGTTTTGCTAAAAAACTTAGTTGGACTTCAGAAGAACTGTCTTAACATAACCTTACTCCTCCCATGACCTCTTTAGGTTGCGGTAAAACATCTTCCCTCATTTTCACACATGTAACATCTACTGGTACAGAGACACAGTATTCCCCCTTCCAAGTTATACATCATCACACTCTCTCTCAGCCTTTATGGGGTATTTCCAATCACACCCCATCTCCCCCACCCCATTTCCAATAAGTACTGGGACAAAGAAGTGGCAATCAGGAGCAATGAGGATTACCCATAGAAACAACATAGGAAGACAGAGTGGGGCCTACCATCTAACACCTTTGAATTGTCCCACTATTAGAGTCAGGCAAGATCAGGCACTTTTCTCCAACTGTGCACACCTGACTCCACTTGACTCCACTGAGGACTTTAAAAGGTGTGGTTCTGCACAAGTGAAAGAACAAGCTGGAGATGCAGTGTGGAGCATGGGAACCAAGCAGAAGGAAGCAGTGAGGAAGACCGAGAGAACCTGGAAAAGAACGGAGTGTCAAGACGCTGACCCGGTGTGCCAGAGTGGGTGCAGTGTCGTTAGTGAGCCATGTCTCCAAGGAGCCGGAGCAAGGTAGTAGACTGCAAACAGCTGGCCGTGTTTGAAGAACTACTTGTTCCCTTGGGACGTGTACCGATCCCAAGGTTGGCAGAGGGGCAGGTGGTGAGACCCTGACCTCAACCCAAGCAACTGGAGGAAGAACGCTTGCCAGTGGCGTGCTTTGGCTGGCTGGAGCAGAAATGAAACGTTGTTGCAAGTGAAATTAAGGTAAAGAAAGTTCAACGGAAAGCATATTGCAAGTGTTGCGAAAGGATAGAAGACAGAGAGGAAGCAAAGTTTAATGCGCTAGAAGTGTAGAGTTAAAAGGAGAAATTAACTTTAAAAGTGAAAGGCGCTAGAGACAAGGAAGGGGTGTCAGCAACCTGAAAGCAAGAGAGGGGGCGAACGACCCGAAAGCAAGAAAAGATTGCAAGTGAGCACGATAAAAAGGAAAGAGTGTGCAAGAGGCACAGTGAAGTGAACAGGATCAGGAAACAGGTGCAAGTGTGCCCAGTTGCCCAGTAAGG
Source organism: Ambystoma mexicanum (assembly GCF_040938575.1). Taxonomy (NCBI): domain Eukaryota; kingdom Metazoa; phylum Chordata; class Amphibia; order Caudata; family Ambystomatidae; genus Ambystoma; species Ambystoma mexicanum. The sequence continues at coordinate 1,131,672,077 of NC_090926.1, forward strand.
CAGGAAGAAAGCATGAAAGGCATGGGAAGTGTGAAAAGGGGTGTAGGAAATCCCAACACAGGAAAGTTAAGAGATTTATGAAAGTAGATGAAAAGAAGAGAGGTTATTTATCAGAGTGGTCACACTAAGGAGCAGCAAAGAGCCTGGCGTTCGCGGAAGTCTGTGATACTGCCCCTGAAAGAACTGTGATTAACGAAGCGTGCAGCCTGACAAGTGGAACTGACCTAAGCTAGGGGAAGCGAACCCTGAGAGGCCTACAGAGGTATTGGAAAGTGAACATTTGTATGTTGCATCAAAGTGGCATAGGCTTGCGGAAGGGAACCCTCAGAGGCCTATGAGGAACATTATTGTATTCTGTTTGAAACTTGAAATAATTGAAGCTTGGGCAATGGAATCCCAAGGAACAAGAAAAGAACAAGAAAGTTGTTTGAAAATATTGAAAGATCCTGAGGAGATCCTGAGGAGAAGGTCTAACGAACAATCCTTTTGATTGTGCTACCTTTTATGACATTGGCAGAACTTTTGGAGCCACTATTTTTCTTTTAAGAAGACTTCCTACCACATTTTGTCAAAGCGTGAGGGCAAGCATAGGTTTAGACACAGACAGATTTTGTTTTGGATTTACAGACATTGACCGCCCTTAGGAACATCAGTTGTGGACCAGTTAAGTATTACACCAACCACAGAACTTTATTAAATACAGCTTTTCAAACTGTTACTTTTAAATCTGTGCCTCTCTTGATACCATGCCTGTCTCACACTAGTATCCTGCAATTTAAATTTTTTACCCCGGAGACTACCATTCAGGAAGCTGTGGAGCAAAACCTATGTGGAACGAATTCATGGTGACTTGTTAATGAACACCTGCTGAGCAGTTACTTAACTGTGTGTGCGTGTGTTCTTCTCAGGGCGTCTTCGTATGTAGCCAAGAGTTTCCTGGGTATTTCCTCAAGAGCTAGGACAACATATAAACTGGGAAAATGTCTCAATTGTGTATGGTAATCTTCTTTATACTTAACCTGTTCGTTCTCGTCACAGTACTCTTGTCACCACGCTTCCCCACCGATGTTACCAGCCCCGGTAGTCGACATAAAGTCAATATTCCAACCCTTTCCATAAAAGGCAATGTGGGTGGAGCCAAAGGCATGGGTCAGAAATGTGAAACAAAGAATCTTGGTAAGAGCATCTGGATTAAGCTAAAAGGACCTCACCAGTGAGTACTGTGACTACCAGACCCAATGTAATACAGATTATCATACATAATCGGGCCATTTGCCCAGTTCTTATGGAATCATGAAAAAAAGTCACATTGAGATACAGTGTTCTCAAAACAACCAAACCTACTGTGGGTCCTGCGTCCCGTAGATCAATCGAATTACCTAACATCAGAGCTGGCATAATGTAAGAGATCTGGCCCTCGGCTTAGAAAGAGATTGGAGAAGTAAGGGTTTAGAGGAATTGCCATGTCCCCATTTAGAGAAATCACCTGTAGAGATGCAAAGGAATTCCATCACATGGCACTACCCCAAATGCAGGGATAAAGCATAAAAAAGTAGAGGATTGACATTGCATGATTTCTCCCTGTACTCATACTCAATGCCTTTTTGCGATGTGGCGCTCCTCCTGCACACTTAAACCTTTCAAGCAGCAACACTTTAAGCATGAAATATCTATTTCATCAAAATCAAGTTGTCCCATTTAACACACTGAAACAGCCCAAAGTCACAAGGCCAGAGGAACAGGTGGCATTTTGCATGCGCCCACTTTAGAATACATAGAAGAGAGAATATCATGGCCTCCATTGCTGGGATGAGCATTTTACAACACCAGCCCATGCATACCCTAAAATCTGCTTATGCTATAGGAGTTCTAATTCCCGACAATGGTGGAGAGACCATGCTTTAGTGACAGCATGGTCTAAGATATTGCGGTAGATCCTTCCGACATGCTTTCTGGCTGGGATTTGGTAAAGGATGTCTCCGTTTCAGCAGAAAATAGGGAGCTTCAGTTTATTGTGGCGCATAGAACGGAATGCACCCCTTCCCTCCTCATCCATATCAGTACTGGACACTGGTAAGGGTGCTGGGGAAGGTCCCCACATACACATGTGATCTGGCCCACCCAGCACATTCAGCATTTTTATGGTCAGTTATGTACCGAAGTAAAATACTACAATTAAATCAGGATTGGAGATATTTGAAGAAGGCGTGGCTTGCTTCAAAGAATCCTCTCTGGAGAACCATTTGATGACTATAAACAACAGTCTCTGTAAAGAAGGAGAGAGGAATGTAGAATGTAATGATGCAACCTGTAACATGTATTCTAAGCAACTTGTGCCGTGCCCAGATACCTTCGGGTTTGGAGCGCTGTATAAATAAACAAACAAACAAAGCACGCACCCTCGATACTTAGCAAAGAACAAATACACTAATTAAAAAAGGATGTGTCTTGAAAATGGTTCAGAAAGGGACTTAACCGTTTTCTTCTAGGGCCCCAAAAGATAGACCAGAGGGATAGCGTCACTGCAAAGTTCTTTACTCCAAGTTTAGGCGGTTCGCCGTTGTTGAACCAGGCTCCAAGATGGTGCAGCTGGGGTCAAACCAGGTTCAGGTCCTGGGAGTCGTATTGGTCAAAACAGCGAGGAGAGGAGAGGAGAAACAGCGAGTAGAGGAGGTGGACAAAAGATGGTGTGGGGAGGGAGAGAGAGGAGGGGTGTGGAAGTGTCCCAGATGTTAGAGTTTTGAGAGGAAACGTAATGAGCAAAGTCATTAGCAAACAGGGCGGGGGCAATGGATGTTGGCTTGAGAGGTGTGAGCACAGCTTGGAGGGTAGGTGAAAGTATACAGAGTTAATTGCAGAGGGAGGAGGTTAGGTTTGTGATGTAGGAGGACTGCCAGAGTCCAGTGGTGAGGCAGCATGCCAATTATTGTATGCTTGGAGAAAGGTTCAGGTCTGTGATTTGCACCAACATCGTAGCTCGTAGCTCACTGTGTATGTTTGTTTTGAGGGTCTGAATCTCAGAGGCGATTCAGGGCTGAGGACAGGGATGGGAAGGTGTGAATATGCGAGGAGGGTAGTTCTGGTCAAAGGGAGTACATAGTGAAAGTCAGACAAAGCATGGTGACTGGAAGATGCATGAATACGGGAGAGAGGCTGCTCCCTCCGTTCAGATTTGGATATTTTGTGCCGCCTGCACATTGTAGATGTAGCTTCATATGGCATTGGTTTACGATTGCGAAAATGTTACTTTAAAAAAGAAAATAGATTTAAACAGATGCAACAAGACTAGCTCAAAGTGTAGCCCATGACAGAGTCACTTATCTTATACAAGAGCTTTTCACTGCCCTTGTCTTGCATGCCCTTGAAGGCAAGTCCCTATTTACGTACACTTCAGAATAAACACAACCCGATAGGGCAATAGGCCAGGAAATAGAGTTGCAAGAATAACAAGGTTTAATTGTACAGAACACAAATATCAGCAAAGGAATCTGCTGCTCGAGAGCGCTCTGACTCTTTCAGTTACAAACAGGGGCTTAAAAACGTCACATGCGTCATAATATACAGAACAAATGGGTGCCAATGATTGGAGGCACCCTACACAAGAGCCTGCTCCAAAGGGGATGCCAGGCAGTAATTGGTTAGTTCTTTTCCCGTCGGTCTGGATCCACGTGTGTCAGCTGGGCTCATCCTTGTGGTGAAGGTCGGGTCACACATTGATACATTGTTCCTGTCTAAACTAAACATGCTAGGCCTGAATATTGACTCATTGTGGCAGGAAGCTGGGCGGCACGGGGAATGATGCCAAAGGCAAGGGAGGATAAAATACAGTCATGCTAACCCACACATTCAGGGCTTCATTGATAGCGCAGTTCCCACACTCAAGGTCTCCTCCCTGTACCTCGTGTTACAAAGGATATATTTTCATGCTTGGAAGTAATACAGCTGCGCATTCTTAGATCTTCTGGGACACTTGATTTGTTTTGAGATAGGGGATTGCTTGCTTATGAGGGATTGCAAAGGTGTTGGGGCCGGGTCAGTGGTGTGGGGCTGGCTCTGGCCTAGCTGGGTGGGGGGGTTAGAGGCCTAATGGCAGTTTGGCTGAGAGGAATGTGCACAGCGCGAAGCCTGGTGAGGTCTCACGCCCTGAAGGCACATTCCTCTGGAAGATACTAAATAGTCACAACACTGGAGGAATGAGGGGGAAGTGGACTTCTGTGGGAACAAGGCTCTGTTGGAGTCAGTCTGCTTTGCAGGAATTAGGCCTAGTGAGCAGGGAACGTGAATAGCACGAGCCTGCAGCTTATCCTTTCTGGGTCTAATACAAAATGGAGTCATGGGCTATGGGTTTTCTGGTGCCAAGTATCTGCTTCTAAGCACTACAGTGCCACTACTTGTTGCAGATTACTCCCCCCTTGCATGTTATATCACCTCATATGGTGTTCGCCTTACCAGGAAGCGCCCAGGGGGGTGGGATAGGCTCATGTCCATCCCAACACACTCCATCCCATGAACCATGTTACTGGGCACCACCTGTCACCTCACCACTTTTATAGCTTGAACCTCATAAAACCATACTATTCATTTCACAAAAATATAGGTTCAAAGAGAGATGCACATCATACCGCTTCCTGCAAACTGCCGATGACCACTAAGTGCGCAGCCTGGTTGATGCAGGCGTCGCGAGCTATCTCCCAGTTCCACGCGTTCTTCGAGAAGAAGTAGCAGAATTTGCTGTACCGCTCCCACCCGGGTGGGCAGGCCTCACAGATAGCATCTGCAAAGAGAACACAAGGATGCACTGTTAAGGGGTAGTTTTGTGATGGGTGTGCTCTCTGACACTTGTGAAACTGGCCCAGAGATGGAACCGATTAATTCAATAATGTCTCAAAGTCCTTCAAGTTCATCTGAAGCCACCCCTCCCTGTTAGTGTCATTGTGCAGTAGGTTGGAAGGATACCGTGATATGCAGCATAGGTCCCAAACAACTCATCACTTATAGGAGGCAGCAGATAAACCGTGTTTTTGGCTTTCTCTATAGGGGACGACTGACATGCAACAGCATAGATGTGTTTTGGTGTGAGTGTACAAAATGGGTCCCATGCCTTTACTACCAGATATAAGCACAGTAAATATGTAAAGAGTATCATATATATTTATAAGGCCTAAGGTTTAAAGAAGGACCGAAAAGTAGCTTTCTCATTTCTAAATGCAGCTGAAATTGTTTGTTAAAGAATGTTTTATGAGACTGCATGTAAAATGGAGCTGAATATTTTCCTAAGAAATATTCATGTAAAATTAACCATTGCAAATGTATATTTTGGAAACGTTTTAAAAAGAAAATGTAGGTACTTAGAATGATTGTACATGTCGTGACATACCTTTGCCTAAAATGGGAGAATTCACCACTCAAGCAAATGCTTCCATTCCATCTTGTATTCTTCAGTACTGCAAGATGGGCCCAATATATGGGAAGAAAGGCATCTGCACACTTTTCTGCTCTTCACATTTTCACAAAAGAAGATGGGACTTTTTGTTTTTTTTAAGACATGTTCATTGTTATGTGAAATAGGTAGGGGGCCTCTTTGCTCATTTTTTGTCATCCAGAAAAGCATTTCAAGAATAATGTTTCATCATGACCAAGAAACATATGAAAAAAGTAGGAAGATTATCCCCATCATGGCTGGTACATTACTCTAACCACACCAGGGTCTTCCTGAAACATATCGTATATGTGTTTTAAAGGGGAAGGAGGCCCAGTTCTGAATTTGATAATTAATCTGGTATTTTCTTAAAGTAGTCTTTTATGCAGAACCAAGCACTGAAACGTAGCAACCCTGTCAATGTTTTTTGGGATATCCTTAATGAACAAAGTATGTACAATGATTTACACACTTTATGGAAAAACTGCTGGAGTAAAATGGAAATTCAAATGCATAGTTGGTGTTCATATTAGGCGCAAGATGCCCAATCAGTGTCTGTGTTTCAGTGATCGGGCACAGGGGCAAGACAGCAACTCAGGATTTACAGAAGGACACGCCAGCTATTTTACGGTCAAGGCGGCAGCATCAGGTAATCCTGCAGGTAGAGTCACATTGATGCCTGGAAAAAACTGCATTAATAAGAGACAGTGGAGAAGGCAATTTTATCCACTAGATATAAATGTGGATCTGCCGTCATTCTAGGACCTACATCTGCTTCAGAAGATGGCCTTAGATCCCTTAATTGCCATCATCATCCTGAACCACATGTAGAGCCGGAGGCAGTTGGACCACCTATGCCCGAGTCTCAAACTGCCCCACTAGTGACCCAATACATACCATTTTGGCCATTCATTGCCTTTTCTGGATATGAGTATCGTTACTTTCTACTGGAAGCCAGGAGAAATCATTTAAAATACTAAATTAAGTCCTGTCATTACAACGGGAGTGTTCTCCATTGTTACATTGCTTTAGCTGGTTTGACCCAGGACGGATTTTGCTGCCACTACAGCCTTGCAGAGAACGTCATTTTAACCAGGCTAGGTACAACGGCAGGGGGGGGGTCGAGCTTCCCGGTGTTAGCAGCCAAGAGCTAGAACTTCCTCCCTGCAGCCATTAGAGCTGAACCCTCCTTGTGGACTTTTAGATCCAAAGTGAAAGAATTGCCCTTTGCCCAGCAATATTAGTTCATTGTTCTCCCTTTAATTATTCTATTGCTGTACCATCACTATTGCTATATGTATTACCACTGCTTGTCAGCCTGAGGAGTAGTTGCTTCCCAGCTATACGTATCCTCTTGCCATGCTGTTGCCACATTGATCATTCTGTAACCTGTTCCTTATGCCTTTGTCACTTGCCATGCTGTTGCCACATTGATCATTCTGTAACCTGGTCCTTATGCCTTTGTCACTTGCCATGCTGTTGCCACATTGATCATTCTGTAACCTGGTCCTTATGCCTTTGTCACTTGCCATGCTGTTGTCACATTGCTCATTCTGTAACCTGGTCCCTATGCCTTTGTCATTACATGCACTTGTAACTGTAACAACTCATCTATGCTCAAGCACCCAGAAAACTAAACTACTCACTGCCTTTGAGCCAGCAGTACACTAGTTTAAGCTCACACTACTAATGTACTCATGCTCTGGCATCAGTATGAAGGCAGACTTTTTCTAATGTGCAGTTGGTGTACCCAAAAAGCTGCATCCCTCCCGCCCCCCACCGCCAACACACGTAACCGTTCATACCAATATTTGCCCGGAGCGCAGCTAAGCCCGTCTTCACGTCAGCCTGAATTCGATCTCGCTCCTTTTTTGACTCTGTTCGATCGTGAGAAACTGGAAACACAAAAAATATGTCAAGCACCAGAAGAGTGCAGTGTCACACACCACTTTACCATTGTCACCGTGCTGTGCAATGTATACTGGTACTTTTAATACCAGGGATATTTCCCTAAGTGACCCACCTTCGGCACTTCTACTGGCAGTCCTTAGGTCTGGCACAGCTGACCCGATAAACCTCTGATGACCATCAAAAGCTATTGCCCACGGCATTATGGATGATCATGGGAAGGAATGAGAGCTGGGTATATTGGGGACACCATCATAGCTATTAGGATGTTCTGAGGGTCTGCTGACATGACAAAGTATGGTTCAGTCTGGATTCTACATCAGAATGCTTTGGAGTAGGGTCACAGCAGAACACTCAATTCAGATAGCTGCGCCTTTAAATGAAGGCCTTATGGATGAGTTTGACGATCACAGTCCCATATTGGGCACCACAAACTGCAGAATAGACAATATAGAAGTACACGAACAACAGCCTTTTCAGGACAACAACCATGAAGTTTCTGTTTGGCGGGCATCATCGTTGGCTGAAAAATAACTCACCATTTGACAGCCTGCACATAAAAACAAACTGTTATCGTCTTGCTGTGCTCACTAATTCCTGGGAACTTGGACCTCCAATGTGCACTAACTCTGGCTTAAAGGCTGCCAGGAAAGAGAGGATAGGGTTTATTTATTGTGGAATTTTAAAGGGGCTTCGGTTTTATATGTTGATATTATTGTGTGTTTACTTGTTTGTTGAATATTTTGAATACATTGGTTAAAAAAAAAGGGAAGAGAGGATAGCTGGATAGCTTCCATCATTACAGTAACCCCCAAGCAATAGTCCAGGTGCTTTGCTTCAAAACCAGCACAACATGGAAACCAAGAGGAACAGTGCTCAGAAGTGACTGCATGTGGCGTCAGTGAGCACTTAAAATAAATGGGGCCATATTATCAAACTTAGGATATATGGAACAGAAAAAGAACGTCCCATTTTAAAACATATGTCATATACTGCCCTCTTAAAAACGTTAATTACTAAGCAATCTTGGGCGCAGGATTTTTGGCAACTATGAAGTGGGTCACAAATTCACAACTCTGCCACACAATGAATCGAGAAAACCTTTCCAGCAAATTTACAATTGTGAAGTGATTCCTTTTTAACCAATCAATTACTTTTAGTGCCAAGTAGGTATGTACTTTTCCAGGAGCAAAACGATGTCACACCGTTTTCTTTTTCAAGAGTCTATTGACTTTTTTAATAATCTGTTCATTTTAGCCTTTTTTACAGGTAGGAATTTTGCTGAATTGAGGGTTGTTAATAATTTATTGTGTATCAAAGTGTGCGCCAAATTCCTCCTCATAGGTTTTCGGAGGAGTTCAGTTAGCCCAGACCTACTAATGAGAAGATTGCTGCACAATATATTTATTCCCACCCAGCTCGAAGTGCCAGATGGCAAAGGTTATCAATTGAATATTAATGGATTAAGGTGGTATGTGCCCACCAGAAAGGAAAAGTGAAAATTGTGCAAAATGGATGTTGCAAAGAATAGTGGATTTCCAATCACTGTGTAATACATTCCAGTTCACACAGCGCATCATGCTGGATTCTAAGGGCTTCAGTATTAGGTGTTATTATTGCTCAACTTTATGGTATATAATTTATTTCACTCAGAAGGATATTGGATCCGCCAGGAATCACACTTGCAAACTGAAGAAGGCCCCCATTTCTAATGTGAGCATGTGACTTGCGATGCTCGTCCCACGTCTAATGAATCCTGTGTCCGAATGGTCACCCACATGAAAACGATGATGCGGATGGTAAAGACCGACCCATTCAAGGTCACTCTTTTTTCCTCCCCACCCTCAGCGGAGCGGGCGCCACATCCTTTACCTGTGTGCATTTTCCTGCCCACACTGCCCCGCCCCCCGGACTTCCTTTCTGGGACCCTATCCATTGGTCTGCAGCTCTATGTACTGTGTGTCACTTCACGTCCCGCGCTCCTTGTGGGCTGGCCTTGAGACTTGCGATCTGAAGACCTTGATCAGTCTGATGAGGGAGCAGGATCTATTCTGGGGATGCAAACATTAGAGGAAATGTCCCATCTGTTTTCTGAATGTCTATACATTTCTATAATTTTCTCACAATCATTTTTGCTGTTTTTTACCCCTGATATGTATGTGCCTTGGAATTTGATGCATACCCTCATCCATGTACCTTAACAACTAATCCCACACAGTGCCGTGAGGCTGTTTGAGCATTGCCAGGTAATTACGGATATTATTTTAGTTAGAAATGTTAGTAGGTGACCACTGAACACCCTTAACCACACATTTTTATGACCAAAACGGACCTGTGGCAGATATAGAATACGGCCATACAAAAGAGAATATTTGTCTTCGTTTGACTTGAACCCATCTCCTAGTGCAACGGATACAAATATTCTCTGATAACAGGGATCTTAACAATAACATACAATTGATGTATAAGCCCTGGTGAATTTGGCCAATTTCATTCCTGTCATACACTGCCGTTTCAGAAACACTATCAAGTGCAATCTCTTACCTATCTGCTTCAGATCTTCCAAGGCCTTTTTCGTTTCGGTTCGGATTTTATCTCTTTCTTTGCCGCCATTTTGACCCTGGGAATCTGAAGCAGACGCATCCTTTAGGGGGAATCATTCACAAACCCGGGACAGAGTAAGGCCTTTAACTGGAAGACGACATTTAGAAACTCTTACCGACTGTCTTTTGTAAGTCCTGTAAGTCATTGTCCTGCTTTGCTCGGTATTGCTCATGCTTTCCCATCACGTCCGAAAGATTACTCGACACTAAAAACAGAAAAGTCACTTGCTTGTTATCCTAGTTCTTGATAATGTGTCTGAGCTGGGACCACATTTTCATAAAACTGTTATTTAAACCAATTAAAATGCATATGTATATTACTTGTCTGTCTTTTTCAATAAAACATTTCACTCATAAAATCATATGTCTGCTGCTTTAGCACAGATATGACCTTATTAGTAGGCCTTAGACAAAAGAAAGTAATGATCCAGATAGACAACCTTGTGGCCAGAGTAAACACACATGCCACTTTGAGAGGCAGGCTGATCCATCATTCATGAAACAACATAGTGACAGCTGAGAAATGAAGCTGAGCATCTACGTTGCAATGAATGCGCCAGTGAGGCAAGAGTGTTATTTATGAATTTAATGGGGATACTGTGACAAATCATTAGATGTCGTCACTTCTCCAAAGGGGGGAACCCCTTCCCATGAGCCCAGGGAGGTGAGGCTGCTGCCTGATAGTCCCCTGGGGGTGGTATGATGAGGGCCTACAGGGAGAAGGATAACCATTGTAACGATATCTATTGAGGACCACTATTAACACAGGAAGGACCTTCTCCCCCCTAGTTAAAGCGCCACACCAAATACCGTTATTTGTGTAATATTGAGTTTGCTTAGCCCTGTCTGAACAAAATATAATATCACCAAGGCTTTCTCCCCCTGTGCCACACTAAGCCAAGAAACAGGCAGGGGTATTGAGATAATAGATATTTTTATTTAGTTGAATTAGATGTTTATCCGTGGTGCAACACAATAAACTTCTCTCAACATAAATAAATCACACAAGTGTGTTGAAAAGGCCACAAATCACAATTCTTTACTTTCTAAAAATATCACTTCAAGAAATAATTAGCACTGGTCAGTGAACACAATTTACATATGTAGTGGTATGCAATTTAGATTTTCCTGTGTGATTAAAAGGCTAGATGGTTGGTTTTTCAGATTTGGACAAATGCATATGGCAATTATGATTTAACCCACGCTTTTGTTCTAAAATAAACTATGGGTGAATTAGCAGTTTGTTTTTAACTCCCCCCCTACTTTGGTCTGGGCTGGGAAATCTGACAGAAAACTAGGATGAATAAATAATTTTGGATTTCAGAAACCCCTCCACGGACAGACCTATGTTGTGGAAAGTTGGACAAAAAATGTGACTGATGTATGAACAAATACACCCCTCTTCCTTAAGGAAGTCAGGGTCAACAGGACAAAAAGGATTACCCAATTAATTTATAGGCTATAGTTTTTCAGCACCCACAGGGAAGTGAGCTTTGTTGATTTCAAATTTTAACAAAATTGCCCTGTAGTTTACTGCCAAAGGGGATTCATTAAATTCATATTTTTAGTTAAATAGGCTAAGGATCTTCACAGTCCCCCCCACCCCGCCCACTATAAAGGGAAAGGATTTAAGGCCAGTAGATTCCCCAACTTTTGGTTACAAAGGGCTCAAGTCTACTTACATTGAAAACCTCTGTTTAAAGTTCAGGACAGCCGCTGCATGTCAAGACCCTCTGTAAAGATATGGTAGGGGTCTGGTCACTCCACTCTCAAGGATGGCCTCCTGCTCCCCACCTTAGGACCAGTCAGCTTTTAGGCCTTCCAAGAAATCGACAGCTCCACCCAGAGGCACTCTCAGCAATCCCCCGTGGTGTTTCCTTGCAGCTGTCAGATGGTAAGTTTCAGAAGCTCTCCCTGATGGTACATTTCAGCAGCTCTGTGTCTTCCTCATGGGGAAGTACCTTGCAAGAGTTCTCGCAACTAGGATTGGACAGTTACCCTTCTCTTGCCTTCCCACTCCAGCCCCTCAGTGGATTGATTTAAGAGTCTGGAGCAGACATATGGCAATTCCCATTTGTTTTCACCATGTGTTCTCATGTCATATTTTTGTTAAAAAACTAGTTATGTGGTAAAACTTCATAATTTTACCCATAACTGCCATAATATACATATTTTCTTTTTCAGCTAATCGTGGGGAATTAAATAAGATGACAGCCAGGTCTGCACCTTTTTGCACAGCTGTGTAGCAATTTTCTGCCGTTTTCACAAAAAGTATAACTGTTAGGAACATGCACCCGGTCAGATAACACAGCGGGGGAAGTGCTTGCCCCTGAAATCTGTGTGCAACCTGCTGTTGCAGGTTCGAATCCCAACAGCGTCAACTCAGCCTTTCATCCTTCTGAGGTCGATAAATTGAGTACCACTTTGTGGGATAATAATGTCTTCTGTTATTTCAGCGTTCTGAGACCTATGGGTGTAGCGCTATTATATGAATTAAATTATTATTATTAATATATTCCCCATATTCCTAATTTCACCTTCCACCCGTTCACCAACTCCCAAATTTGAAACATTTTCAGATCAAGAAGAAACCCATTTTAGGTGGCCATTACCGTTCCTTGAGACGTAGGTGGATAACTTTTATCTCACCAGAATCAACTGGAAATTACCAAATGAATGACACATAAATAAAGAAAATCTGACTTATGGTTTCTGCAAATAGAGTGCTGATTTCAAATATGAGAGCAAAGACCAGCCCACATGTGGTGTATCCACCTACAGCAAATATATCAGGGCAGGCCGATATTGTGCAAAACCCAATTCCTTCAATAAACGTCTTAAGAACAAGCCTCTAGCCCTCACATAGGCAAGACAGAAAAAAATACCTAATGGGCCAAGTCTTTGTAGGGCACCTCACACAAAGGGCAGGACCGGTCAGCACTCATCCACCCCTCCTCCGCTGCCAGGCTACCACCACTACCCGCAGAGGGATAAATTAAACCGTACCCTGGATACGAGTACCCGATCCACTGGTAACTCACAACACAACAGATAGCTCTGAACACCTGGGGAAATGATTGTCATTAGCCTTCAGTTCTTAGGTTTCAATAATGTTGTACTTTCTCTGTTCAAACTCGCAAACTCATAAAAACGAGCAGTCCATAGTTTTATCCCTCCACGTGAAAGCATACGACAAGGTGGATACAGAAGCAAGACATTAATAGCCAACAGCTGTTTTAATATGAGACAGCCATGGGACCCTGCCTCCCGAATCCTTGTCAATCAAAGAGATAATCAATTCATGGGTAATTATAGCTTTCCCATTGCCCCGTAACCTAAGCCAGTGCAATACTGGCTGCAGAGAAACCACATCCCAAATCGGCGTACAGCTCAATTCCGCATATACTCCAAATTTGGAGCCAAGGCTGGTAAGCCCAGCAGTCTCTTTAAGAAATGGTTCTCCACTGTCTGAACCACACTAACATCAGATTAGTCCTACAGTTCTATCCCAAATCTGGCAACCGAGGGGATCTTGCCCTTGTACAGTTGCAACAATAGATCAATTGGTCTAGCTCTAAACATGGACATGGCCCCAGAGACCCCACCCAGAGCCTGCTTAAAACCCACCGCCTGTTTAGTTATGTGGGTCGGTGCCCCAGAAACTAGCAGAGAATCTAACCCCCAGGCAATCGAAAGAATCAACCCTGGGATCCCACTGATCCCACAGCACATAATTCCTGAATTAGATCTTCCGTCTCCCCTTCCAGCAGGCCATCACTGCCAACTTAGCTGCATTCACCTCTAGATATAGCCCCTCCATGAAGTCAGCATAATCAGAAACTAGGGCATCATCTGCGTGCACAAGGACCGGTGAGGACTGACTGCCCATGTTTGGGACATCGGGAGAAGATTTTAAGAGATGGTTATAGAGACCATTTATATATAGACAGAAAAGTAGAGGCGTCAGGACGCATCCCTGGTGTACCCTCAATTCAACTGAGAAAAAACCTGTGCAATGCGCATTAGCACCACTCCTGATGCAAACCTGCGTGGAATCATGCAAACTGGCCAGAATGTTCCCCTAGGCCAGAGGGCAGTTCATGGACCTCACCATGCCCCACAGCTTTGAACGATTAACCTTATCACATGCCATGCTCCGATCGATGAACGCCAAATAGATAGGCTCCTACTTCAGCTATAGTGAGTGTGCAGTCACCAGATAGAGGTTGAGCGCCTGCTCGGCCGTACCCAGCCCTTGCCGAAATCCCAGCTGACGGGGGATAATATCCCACTACTCAAACCCCAATCCTCTAGAATTGTCAAAATGAAATGGCCGAACATCTTAAAAAAAGGATCTAGGAGTGACATAGGTCTATATGAGGTAGGGGGGCCCGAGGTCCCTTCTTATAAATTGGCTGGATAATAGCTGTGGACCATGAGAGCGGTATGACACCACCCGCACATATTGCATTGACCCCTGTGAAAATACCAGGGCTCACAGATGCAGGGCCATGATGAATAAGTCTGCCGGGACATTGTCTGCACCCGGTGCTCGGTAACGGCGTTGGCAGCCTATCACCCTCTTAATCTTGTCCACTGTGTAAATAATACTTGCCTCTGTGCCCTCCCCAGCCAGAAACCCCAAACTGCCCCCAATCGCTAATCCCCTAATGCTCAACCCCCCTCCTAGCACTGTATAAAAAAGAAAAATGCTCTAATCAATCCTTATCTGGTACATTGCTAATCTGAGTGTCTAGTTTAAATTTGTAAAAGGGGTCCCGCTGGGCAATCTCCCATAACAATTTGGCGTCATTGTCCCTGGAGGCGCCTACCAGGGTCTCCCATGCTTCCTCCTCAATTGCCCTTTTTCAAGTAGCCAAAACCTTCTTGTAATGGGACCTAGCACCAATAATGGAATTGTTTGATATGCCTGAACAGCCCAAAGTAGAGAGAAGATTCGCCCAAGCTCTGGTACACTCAGATTCAACCCCTCCTCACTCCCTTGCTTGTCCTGTTCGTTTGCCAGGGGCACCGGAGAACAGCAGGGAGAGCTTGGTCAGCAAACTCCCCTGAGATAGCGCCCTTTTCCAAATTCTCACAGCAAATTCGCCAGTTCATGTGGGCTTGATTGGCCTGCCTTTCTTAATAGATCCGCCTTCCTATCCTGCCTGCATTTGAGCCTTTGCCGGGAGGCATTCAAGGACAGCTACAAGGGATACACTTGGCTGAGCATAGCCGCCGTTGGTGGCGAGTGGATACCGAGCTTGATGGGGAAATGGTCCCTGCAGATGTTATCCACCACACCAAAACCCTTTAGATGGCCCCAGCACTCAACTGAGACACAAAAGTAGTCAATCGTGCAGTTTCCCATTGTGAAAGAAAAAGTGACCCTACCTGGGATATCCGCACCAAGTCGCTCATTTACAGCACACAATCCCCATTCACATAGATAATGCCATAGGCGCAAGTCCTCCACACAAAGCCCAGAGTCCATCATAATGGGTGAGGGTATCCCCGCCGCCACATCTTCTGTGTCATCATACAGTGTGTTGCCAGGACCACCCCCCAGTTTTGCATTAAAATCAACCCCCAACATCAAACACACATTGCCCATAGACAACCCAGGGGAGAGCTCCTCCAGACCTGAAGCCAACACACCCAAACAGTTCTTGCCATGTGATTTGTGGGGGCTATTATACAAATTGACCACTAGTAGGTCTACCTGAGCAGTGGATCTTTACTGCTAATATATATGGCACTGGGGTCTTCAGGACCACCTGCCGATTCTCCAGATACGTTTTAACCAGAATACATAGACCACCATAGTTTCTCCCTCAGTTATTTCTGTGCGCCAGCAGCAAATATGAGACTAAGGGCTTCATTATGAGTATGCCAGTCCGGTAACAACGGTGCCGGTAAATTACCGGCACCGTTGTTACCAGACCGCCATACTCCGAGTTCTTAATGCAGGTACAGGAAAGGCACCCGCTTGCAGACTTTGAGGGATGCACCAGCACTGTTGCACACAGTTCCAGTGCATACGCCCCAAACCCATTCCCATTGAGTCCTACAGGACTCAATGGGAATGGGGAGTAATTTTTACAGGTGCCTGGCTTTGGGGAATTAGTGGGACCGCCGGGGCTGTAATGCCCTGGTTATTCCCCAAAGCCAGACGCTGGTAAAAAACACGACTCTGGTGGCAGCTGTGCCATTTTTGCCAGCACGGCTACCGCTGGGGTCGTAATGCGGCCCTACGACATCCACATTATTCTCGTCCTAGGACAACTTCTCTTGAAACAGGATGACATCTATATCTCCCAGTATGGACTGTGTCTCCAAGCAGGCCAGCCTAGTTTTAATTTCGGGCGCGTTCCATGACAGTAATGACATGTGATCACCCCCCACTGCGCCCACAATGAGCGAGCCCAGAGCAACACTATGTGCCACCCCCAAAGACTGTCTGTGGCCCGACACTGGCGACTGGCATCACTTGATATAGTCCATGTTGGCCAAGCAAATAAATTGGTTTCCGGGTACACATGGAGTCAGATACACTGCCTACATGCCCAGTTGGTCCCTTTTCCATGCGACCCGGCCATATGGTGCTGTGCTACATGATTGGCAGCTTGACATGAGCCAGGGGGCTCTTGTGGGAAAACAAAACCCGTGCCCCTTGGTGCAGCACTTCCTGCCTCTCTACCATGGGGATAGAAGAAATTTAACGGGACCAACCAAGCCATGCGATTATGGCTGGGGGTACCGAGGTTAGACTCAACCATATACTTAGTCACCTGTGCATGTTTAAAAGTCAGCACAACACAGTCCCCAGCTATTGATTTGGGCGTGGAACCCACCAATCATTCAGAATCTTCAATGCCAAAGAATGATGACGATATCCCCTTGTTCCCTTCCCACCTTGAAGTGCTTTGAAGCACTTCACTTGTGTATAAGCGCTTTACAAATAAACAATTACAATTACCCATCGTACTCTGCGAGCCATTAGTGTCAAACAGGGATCAATAGAACTACCCCAGATATTTGAATTGACCCACTGGGTTGATTTGTTAATCAGGGACACACAGTCCACGTTACACCCAGCTTCCAGTATGGGTACATTCAATATCACTCCCACCAGTGGTAAGGTCTCTGGGGACAGCTAAAGGGGGTACCGTCTCGGTCTACCTTGTCTTGTGCCAGCAATGTCGCCGCCCTTTTTGTCAGTTGCTCCCTGTGGGGAGTACCCAAAGGTCTCAATCGCTGAATAGGTCTAAGGGGTCGCTCTGGCATCGAGGGGAGCATATATTGGCGGGGGTGGTGATTAGAAGGGGCATGTATTTCCACTGGGACCACTAGGTCTTGAGTCTTAGAATTCTCCATATACTTCACCCTCTCCCCTGGGTTAGCAGACTGCCCTGTTGGTAGACATACGACTCCTGGCCCAACTTCTTTCCCAGATAGATCACAGTTCAGACATTGGAGGTCATTACGACCTTGGAGGTAGCCATGCCGCAATTTGCGGCATGGCTACCCCCATTCCGGGTAACGGGTCCGGGTTGCTGGAATGGGGAAATACCCGGCTATTCCAACCTTGGAGGGCCCGGTATTTCCCCATTCCAGGAACCCATCCCCATTCCCATTCGAGCCCCGATAGGGCTCATTGGGAATGGGGAGCATGCTAACAACGGGCCCGTTAATAATGGGCCCGTTGTTAGCATGCTGGACCGCTCGCCTGGTAAAACCAGGCGTCCTTAGCGGGTCCCGCGAGCGGAACTTGTAACGAGGCAGTAGAGGGTTAACGGGGCTGGCAGCTCTACCGGCCCTGTTAACCCCCTGCCGCGAATCTCGTAATGACCCCCATTGTCCAATCGGGATGCTTAATGCCTCAACCTCCTTTTTTTAACAACCTTACCAGGTCATCTAAAATCAACAGAATATTTATGATACCAGTTTTAAAATTCATCATAAAATTCATCAGGGGTAGCAGTAGTTCACTAGTTAGTACCTCAGCATTGGCAACACCCATGCCAGGCACCAGATTAAAATCACCCAATTGGCACGGACCATCTTTTGCCCAGAGTACCGGCCTAGCTGGCTCTAGAGTACTCAGTGTGGGGGGCTAGCGCAGGGTGGCCCGCCTCTCAGTAGAAGTCTTTGCCAGCTCTGCCACCCTAATCTGCTCATCCAATCAGATTACTTTTTGTAGATAAGAATCCAGTGTCTCCCTCTGTTACTTTCCTATGTTTCTTCGGGCCCTGGGTAGCCATAAGACTTGAGATTGCTTTGCGTTTCACCAGAGTCACCGCCCCCTTTGACTCAGTAACTGTAGTATTTTGAAACTCTATAGCTCCAAAGGTATTGTTAATTCTCCACGGCCCTGGCACTATAAGATTTGCCAAATTTGTTAATAATTGGTTAAGAACCACTATCAACGAGAACAACAAGAACAACCAGATCAACGATCACTATACAAATATCTAAAAAAGCTAGGAAAGTCTTGTTCAGTCCATACATAAGTCCATTAAGAAACCATTTAGAAACCTAAAAAACCCTTGATAACAGATCTGTGTAGAGTCGAGAAAGAAAAATGGTTTAAA
Source organism: Ambystoma mexicanum (assembly GCF_040938575.1). Lineage (NCBI taxonomy): Eukaryota > Metazoa > Chordata > Amphibia > Caudata > Ambystomatidae > Ambystoma > Ambystoma mexicanum. The sequence goes on from NC_090926.1 coordinate 1,131,690,601, forward strand.
TAGTAAAAAATGATGATGAAGTACCAAGTTCCCAGTGAATGTCAGTAATATTGTATTATTTGTCAGAGGCGCGCCCGAATGGCTCATGGGGCTGCCATAGCCCCTCTCCCTGCCTTCTGGCAAATAATAAAATCATTTTCCACAATAGATAGGGACCACGAGACTCGCCCAGTCCATGCTCCACAGTTGGCAACAAAGGCAACAAAGCCCACAATAGCCCACACCACAGCACCCCCGCAACAACCACGGGAGAGGAGCGCTCGAAGCCCGGGATTTGCGGTTCTTGACATCGGTTAGCCTCAGTAGGTGGATTCCTCTTCCAGCAAGGGACTCGGTGCACCCCACTTCGTAGCTTCACTGCTCGTGGCACAATGTGATGCAAAGCAGTGTGGAGCAAAGCTATCTGACACAATAGAATCTCCGATGCAGCAAACCCTGGATACAATCAATGATGTGCCGTTACGTTTGCACAGCGTATTAACGAAGTCAACCTCAACATTTTTTATCCAGTTCGCGCCAACCACCATCCAACCACACGGGCTGACCTTGGCCCGTAGTAAGCAATGTTCCCCAAAAGTAGGCAGGGACTAGGCAATGGGATTAAGTCCAAGATGAAAGGAAAAATCCCTCCTCGCCTCACCTCACCTGCAGACCACGGACTGCAGACTGCTTACACTTGGCCGCTTCGCGGGACCCGGCAGTTTTGTGAAGATGGGGGGTGGGGAGAGAAAACAGCCAGGAAACTGTGTTGAGCGAGGAGCTGGAGCAACAATGAGGGCTGCCTCCCCCTGCAGACTGCTTACCCTTGGCAGCCACTCCATGGTCCACTTCGCAGGACCCGGTGGTTTTGTGAAGATGGGGCTGGTGCCAGGAAACAGCACTGAGTGAGGAGCTGGAGCAACAATGAGGGTAGCCTCTTCACCTGCAGTCTGCTTACACTTGGCAGCCACTTTGCAGTCCCCTTTGCGGGACCCAGCGGTTTTGTGAAGATGGGGGTGGGGAGAGAAAACAGCCAGGAAATGTGTCGAGCGAGGAGCTGGAGCAACATTGAGGGCTGCCTCCCCCTGCACACTGCTTACACTTAGCAGCCACTTCATGGTCCACTTCGCAGGACCCAGCAGTTTTGTGAAGATGCGGGGTGGGTCCAGAATACAACCAGGAAACAGCGTTGAGCGAGGAGCTGGAGCAACAATGAGGGCAGCCTCCCCCCTGCAGAATCTCCTTGGTGCGATGCAGCAAACCATGGATACAATCAATTATGTGCCGTTACGGCTGCACAGCGTATTAAAAAACTCTATCTCCAAATTTTTTATCCAGTTTGTGCCAACCACCATCCACCCACGAAGGCTGCCCTTGGCCCATAGTCAGCAATGTTCCCCAAAAGTAGGCAGGGACTAGGCAATGGAATCAACTCCAAAATGAAAGGAAAAATCCCTCCATGCCTCACCTCACCTGCGGACCACGGACTGCAGACTGCTTACAGTTGCCAGCCGATTCGCGGCACCCGGCGGTGTTGTGAAAATGGTGGGTGGGTCCAGAAAACAGCCAGGAAACAGCGTTGAGTGAGGAGTTGGAGCAACAATGAAGGCAGCCTCCCCCTCTGCAGACTGCTTACACCTGGCAGCCACTTTGTGGTCCGCTTTGCGGGACCAGTGTTTTTGTGAAGATGGTGGGTGGGGCCAGAAAACAGCCAGGAAACAGTGTCGAGTGAGGAGCTGGAGCAACAATGAGGGCAGCCTCCCCCCCTGCATACTGCTTACACTTGGCAGCCACCTTGTGGTCCGCTTAGCGGGCCCTAGTGGTTTTGTGAAGATGGGGGTGGGCCCAGAAAACAGATAGTAAAAAGCATTGAGCGAGGAGCTGGAGCAACACTGAGGGCAGCCTCCCCCTGAAGACTGCTAACACTTGGCAGCCACTTCGCGGGACCGAGCGGTTTTGTGTAGTTGGGTGGTGGGGCCAGAAAACAGCCAGGAAACTGTTGACTAAGGAACTGGAGCAACAATGAGGGCAGCCTCCCCGCTGCAGACTGCTTACACTTGGCAGCCACTGCATGGTCCACTTCGCAGGACCCGTTTTTGTGAAGATGGGGTTACGATGATTTTTGCGATAGCGATCAAACCCCTTGCTGAACTACTGAGATCCACAGGGACATGGAATGGATTTCGATGGTCGGTCGACTGGGAGGACAAAGTGTCCTTATATGCGCACGACCTGCTGATATACCTAAAAGACCCAATAAGATCCTTAGTGACATGTCGGTTCATTCAGTGGTCTATGTGTCAACTGGACCAAATCCACTCTATTCCCAATGATACAAGAGGAGGATGCAGTGCCAGCTCACTGCCCCTACTGTGTAGAAAGGGAACAGTTTAGGTACTTAGGTATACAAATTACGAATAAACTCGCTGATTACATAGCGAAAAACCTACACCCGGTGACGATGACATTTGCGGTAGACATCCAAAACTGGTCAGCCCTACCACTGACACTGCTAGGCAGAGCGACGCTTTTCAAAATGATGGCTCTGCCCAGTTTCCTATACATATCACAAAACGCTCCACTACATATCCCACAAAACAAATTATATAAAACAGACCAAACACCAAGGAAGCTGTTGTTGTGTGGAGGCCACCCATGCTTGGCACTTGCCACCCTTCAGAGATCCGTATGGGAAGGCGGGATTGGGCTCCCCCGGTTGCAGACATATTATTGGGCCAGTCAGATGGCAGTCGTGAATGATAAACTGCACTGACACATCCCACTACCACACAATAGGCAGTCAGTAACCGACATCCTAGAGAAACCCACCATGAAATACCTTACCGTGGGAAAAGCCGGATAACCAATCCGACTATGCAATCACACATAACACAAATTTGGCAGACGCACACAAATACATTGGATGAGAAAACAAACTGACCCAGACGCAGCCACTATGGAACAATGAGAATCTCCCAGGAGTGAATGGGCTCCCAAAATGGCCTTCTTGGTCAAGCCAAGGCATACTAAGGATAGGGGATGTCGTGAAAGATGGTAACATAATCACGTTCGCGGACCTAGCCCTCTGCTTCAATCTCGCGCAATCCGAACAATACCACTAAACCCAGCTGAAGCACGCATTACAGGCCCACCTCCCTGACCTAGACAGCATGCCAGAATATACCCTAATGGAACGTAATCTATTCCCAGAGCAAATCAAACACAAGACAACCTCGGTCTTCCCCAGTGCCATAACCTCCTTTGCCACAACTGAACTATCAGGTTTGCAGGCCAAGTGGGAAAGCGATCTGGGTCCTATACTGCCGGAAGAATGGGTCTCCTTACTGATGTTTCCCAGTGAAGTAGCCATATCGCCAAGGCTCAGGCTAATCCAATTAAAGATACTACACCGGATATACTATCCTAGAGTAGCGCTTTTTAAATAGTGAAAGATAAGTGACCCAGCCTGTTTGCGTTGTAAATAGGAGGGAGGCACCTTCTTCCATATTCTGTGCACCCACATTCAACAATTCTGGCAGGCGTGTTGCAACGAATTATCGAGGGTCATGCGTAGAACGGTCCCCAGGACCCGAAACTGCTACTGTTGGGGGAAGAAGATGAGGGTGAACTGTCAGGATATGAGAAGCTATTTTACTTCCACTGCGCTGATAAAAAGGAACATAGCGCAACTATGGGGATCTGATGTGACGCCAAAATACGAACAATGGTTGACAGATGTAGACATTTGTGTTGCAATGGAGCGCAGGGTGTATACTGCTAGAGGAAGCCCTGTGAAGGCGCAGAAAATATGGCAAAAATGGTGAATAATCAATGTGGATTGCCGGGATGCACTTGGCAGCCTCTGCGTCTCTTTGAAGTTGGTTGCCTGTTCTTTGAAGTTGGAGTTTCAGCCTCCCTTAATTGTAACCCCCATCTTCACACCTCCTGCTTACATTCTGGTCCAGCCAAGGGAAAATGACCTGCAGAGACAGCAAGTCCAAAGGACACTTAGTCTTCCACACCTTTCAAGCAAGCCACATTTTATTGCAGTTGTAAAATAACTGGGGTGATGTAAATCAGGTCTTCTGTGGGGGAGTTCTTTGTGACATTTGTCCAACAGCAAGCAAACAGGGTCTGCCTTGGACCTAAGGAAGTGGGCTTCTCTTCAAATGTTTGCTTGTATTCTGCATGCAAAACATAATATACATTGGGCCTCATTACAACGAGGGAGGCCATGGTATGAACTGTGCCGGTAAGGGACCGGTAAGGGACCGGCACCGTTCATACCGGGCCGCCCCATTACGAGTACTGAAGTGGGTCCCGCTCTGGATGCCTGGCCAGACCAGATGTGCAGAGCGGGACCCGCTAGCAGTCCAGGATGCTAACAACGGACCCGTCATTAACGGGCCCGTTGTTAGCATCCTCCCCATTCCCATTGAGCCCTATGAGGGCTCAAATGGGAATGGGGGTGTACCAGGTCCGGGTCCCGAGAATGGGAATTACCGGGCCCGCTAAAGTCGGCATGGCCCGATAATTCCCTATTTTTGGGACCCAGACCCGGTTCCCGGTTTGGGGTAGCCACGCCGCTAAAAACGGCATGGCTACCTCCAAACTCCTAATGAGGCCCATTATCTTTTTTTTTTCAACCAGCACCATGAGCCTCATTATAAGTTTGCAGATCCGGTAACAACGGTACCGGTAAGCTTGCTGGTACCATTGTTACCGGACTGGCTAAACTACGAGTTCTGCTCGCGGGTGCCTTGCTGCCTGCCAGGTCTGACCAGGTGGGCATACCGGCACCCGAAAGCAGAGCATGTTGCCAGTGCATCCGACCTCCCCATTCCCATTGAGCCCATGCTCAAATGGGAATGGGGAGCATTTTATTCCGGTGACCGCGAATGGGTAATGACCCGGTAATTGCACATTCGCGGGTGCCAGAAAAATTTGAAAGTTCGGCGGCAAAGCTACCACGGACATTGGAATGAGGCCCCATGTATTTTCCCTGCATTTGTATGTTTGCAGGGAAATATTTTTCATATTTAAACTGCTTTAACTTGCAAACATACATGCAAATCCGTTTTTGTGTCAGTGTTTAGAAATCATGTTAAAGGGACCTTTGAATTTCTTTCATCGTTTGTTGATTAAAATGCTGCTTTTCCTTTGGTAATGACAGGTATGCCTTTTTCACTTGGACCTTCAGTTGGGGGCCTTTGATTACACACCACACCATCTATAGTGTATCCCTTATAGTAACATCACACCCCCACACACTCTAGCATCTTCTTCCTCTGCTAATCTCTTGGTAGATGCTAGGCCTATGAGATTTGTAAAGTATACTACCTAAAGGCCCTGGAAAGTACTGAGATGAAGAAGCAGATCAGGAACATAGATAATCCAAGTACTGGAACGAGGTGGGACACAGGAGCAATGAAGAACAATACTAAGAAGGAACTGCAACAGTATAGACTTGGGTGCGGTCCTGCTTATGCGATAAAGACCAAAGAAGGACTTCCTGTCAAGGAGACCCAGCCAACCAGAACGAGAGACTGTGAAGTCTGTGAAGCGCAAAGGAGAAGGGCAGGACGGAGCCGAGTGCAGACCACTCCTGGAATCAAGAGGACAACGGGACTCCTTCACCCAACGGCATACAGATGATACCAGCAGGCTGGCAGATAGTGATGCGAACGCAAAAAGAGGCGGCCTGACCGTCACTTCAAGGCAGGAGATCCGCAAGGCAAAGGAACCGAGATGCAGAGAAGCCTGCGTAGCATTCCGGGCAGGAGAAGGATCCCAGGAAGAACCGACTAGGCATCCCGGGTGCAACAAAGGTAATGGGATAGGGGCTGGCGCGGTAGGGGCCGCAAAAGGTGCAGAAGGCGCAAACCATGTACTGAGATTACAAGCAGGACTATCTTTCTCATGTCAGTACTTGGCAAGAGAGGCAGCCAAGGGGACATAACGAGAGGGGGAGAGAAACCAGGGTCGAGGACCCCACCGAAGAGAATGATACTAGTCAGCTTCCTCATGGCAGTACTTGGCAGGGAAATGATCCACGTAGGCCACACCAAAGAAGAAGAGAAACTAAAAGAGTGACACGATTTATCATCCTTGTGGTAGTACATGGCAGGAAAGTGAACCAAGTGGGCCAATCCATAGAAGAAGAGAAACAAGGGCTGAGGACCAAAACCAAGCGCAATATGAGTTATCTTCCTCGTGGCAGTACTTGGCAGGGAAGTGGACCAAGTGTGTCAAACCAAAGAAGAAGAGAGAAATCAGGGTTGCGGGACCACACAACACTCGAGTTCGGTGTTGTGAGTGTGAAATCTAATGAGGAGAACGCCGGGGGAAGGGTGTCATTCCCCCTGGTTGTAATAGATTGTGCTATAACTACCAGGAGAAGGGAGTCACTCTTCTGGTAACCTGGACCCCAGGCTACTTTGAGACTGAGACCAAATGCCAGGGGATGGGAGGCATTCTTCTGGCTTATGAAGTAACTGTTATTATAAACTTTATGACCTGGGGAAGGGAGTCATTTCACCAGATTATTTGAAACTGAACACCAGGAGAAGGGAAGCATTCTCCTGGCTCTTCAACTAGCTGCTAACTCACTGTATATACGTGCGCACTACTATGATATCTGTACATATGCGCTACAAGCCACAATGCCATCTTCATGCTGTATGTATTTACGTGACTACTGTAACTAAGATATGAATATCCACTGTAACCAGCGCCACAATGCCCACGGGCTGCTGTGTGCTTAACAAATGTGAATAAATAAATAAGGGAACACTGTGTATTATTTGGAACTTTGTAACCTGAAGAAGGGAGTCATTCCACCAGGTTGTTTGAGAAGTAGGTCATTGCCCTGGCTCACCAGGGAGACTTTGTGTGGAACTTTGACTATAATCCAGGAGACGAGAGGCATTCTCCTTGGATCAGCATAGTGCTGCTTCATTTATGATTTTATAGTGTAAGAGCCAGAAGTAGGGTTTCTTGACATAGGACGGTGGAGACTTTTACTTTAACAGAAATGAAGACAGTTACCTTATATATTTAGTTGAGGCAGGAAAACCCCTAGAAATTGGGTAAGATCGATTTCTCTTGCTTTATTTCATAAAGAAAAGTCTACAGCCGCAAATATACCACCTCTGTGTAAGAGTCCTTCTTCTGCACCCTTACAATACCCATGGTGGAGATCTAGTACTACAAAGTACATAACACTTTCTTCACCATCATGGGATCTTCATTAATAATTAGGACCACTGAATAGAACAGCAAAGACAGAGGAAAGGGATGACAGTCCTTTTTGCATATGAATGCCTTCCTCCCATGGTGTCCTCCCCTGGATCTGAAAGTAATCAGCAAACCTGTGAACACTGCTTTTCACATTTCAGTAACTGGGTTGTTTCTTAGAAGAGTGGCAGGAGCACATTTTGGTTTTATGGGTTCAGCCCTAGCCATATCTCTGAGTGGTGTATTGGCTTTTTGATAGTTTAGTTAAATGAATGACAGGATGCATCTTGGAATTGACTGCTTGGAGTCTGACCGGCCTGTAGTAAATGGGACATAATTCACAAAGAGCTGTATCACTTTCCTGCTGTCCTTCTTACTCCATCAATAGCAATGAGGTGCTTTCCTTATATCAAGAGAATGGAGATACCTCTCTGCTGAAGACGATGGATTTAGCAAATGTGATGCATCCATAATGGACTACTTAATGTGAAAAACCAACATCTTTTTGCAATAACGCAGTGTGAGTTATCAGGACTACCGTATTAGGGCTAGATGTAGAGCCCTTACCACTACAATATTGATATTCAAAGTCTTGCCCTTTTTTGGAACAGGACCATCAACCATCAGTGGAGAGCTGATCTGTGAGTTTTCCTCAGCCCTCCATTGAGGCATTCAATCAACAGTGATTTATTTATTAATTTATTTATTTTGCAATTTATATAGCGCGCCGAACCCAGAGGCATCTGGGCACTGAGCTTTACAAGTGGCAAAAGTACATGGATCCGCAATGACAGTGTAACAAATATACAATAACCAGGACATTTACAGAATAACATATATACATTACAGTTATGTGACATTATGTGATTTGTTTTGGGATTGTTATTTAGAAGGGTCTCCCTTCATCAATTTCAATTTTTTGCGCCGCATATTCAAGGATTCCTTCTCTTTCATGAACCATACCAGATTCTTCCCCGAGCAGCATGTCTTCTGGGACCATGGGTCCTCCACAAATTCATCAATTTGTGATGAAAATGGAAATCTCTTCATTGCAGGCAACACCACCAACACAGAAGGAGGAGGTATGCATAGGAACACACGATCAGAGTCTGAGCTTTGTAGTTTTTATAGTGCCTTTGAGGCTGGAGTGATTCTCCACGTGGGTTCCAAACTATACACCATTAGTGGCATTAGATGACAGGGAAGCTCCTTAGGCTGCAGTGTTTTAAGTATAGCGGACGTCTTTGGTTTGCGAGATGGTGGTCGGCATGTTCACATTTACACCTGCACTCCAGAAGACCACTGTGCATGGTGAAATATCATCAGAAAGAGATACTCTTGGTGGTGTGAGGTTAGGTGCAGAGTTTATTTACTCCAGGCCATGTACATAGCAGGTTGCCTCAGAGGTGTGGATGGTGTTGGTGGTTAGGAAAGGTTACGATGCCTTAGCTGAAGTATTGGCCATGACTTTTTACTGTGTTTCCTATGTCTCTCTGGATGTTTCGGCATTTTGTTGGAAACAGGCACTACAGAATCATCGAGCATGTGTGGGCGCACTTGAGACAGGACCTAAGATTCTTCAATTTTTTTGTATGGGGTGTTTGGCATTGTTCTGAACCCTCTTTCCATAAAGATGGAAGCCTCTGATGTAGAGACCAATAAAGTAGAGCTTCTCAACATTATGGTGAGCAATGTAAAGCCATCAACATTTACAACCTTGTGAGTGAGCTCAAAGTCAAAGAGGACTCTGATTTTCAACTTCAGAAATTGCAGTGCCAAACAGCTCGACATTGATCGATGATGCCTGTGGTTCGGCCAGCTCTATGAGGCGCATGCATCGATCCATCTGTCCACTCATCCATCCACCCACTCAATAACTAATTCATCATCAGTCTACCAATCAACTTACTAACATATTTATCTACACATTCCCCATCCACTCAATTATCCATCCATTCAATACTTTTCCTACCTGTACACTGACCTATTCACTTTCTTACCTACCCACTCACTACCATCCTTTCACTCACTAACACATCAATCCAATCCCATACCCATTCACGCACCCAGCCACTCACATATCTATTTATGAAGTCACCACTACTCTTCCTATGCGCTCAACCCATTGCACATCATTCCTGCACCCATCCACTTACTAATCCACCCAGCCACTGACTAAACGATCCACCCTCTTATCATTTCATTTACTGCCTTTATTGACTTTTCAATTACTCACCCACCCATCTGCTCATCAAACTGGGGACTGAAATACTACACAACATAAAGTGCTTGCACTATAGAAATCCCCAGAACAAAACATACATGCGTTACCCAGCCACTAAGAAGTGTAAAAGTGAAATTCAGACTTCATGTCCCTTCTGACCAAGCCATCTGTGCTGAGACTTTCAAAAAGTGACATTAATGTACTGCCGCCATACAGTTTAGAAGCCCCATTAGATATTATAGCACTGCCCGATATAAAATGGAGCATATATCAGTAATACCTCTACTTTAAGTACGCAATTCCTTCTTTGATAATCTACTAATGCCCTTAGCAGTAAGCCTATTCCCACTCACATATATTCGTATTGGCTATAAATACTTATTCTTGCACACTGATATGTAATATGTCAACCACTAGTTTGACCTGCTTCCTCTGATCCTTGTTTAACCATCGCTGCGCATTCTCAAAGGGAAGAAGATGAAAGTGTTTGATGAATAGGTCATAGTGCAGTTTCATTCAAAATATCTTTTATTTAAATGAAAGTGGTCAGTAGAGATGGTTAACCCCTACTGTCTATTATCAGGCTGGCTACCCCCCAAGAGCCTTCTCTATCTGGCCTCTGGGGATTCCTAAGTGGATCCTAACTGGTGCCCCATAAAACTAAAAGAACTTATAAAGGGGTGTCTTCCAACAGGGAGCAAAATGTGCACTTGCCACTAGCCATGGACTACCGATATTTGACTGTTGGCATAAAGTGCTCCAATGTACTGTACTGTTGATGATATGGCATTTATTTGATTGTTTTCATGAGTTACACTAGATAAACAACTGTAAACTGCATTGCTTTTTACCTAATTTCTTCCAAAAATCCTAATGCTAAATGCAACATCAGCACATTATTTTAAAAAATAAATCTCAGAGAGGGGAACTCCACCATATCCTCTGGAATTGTTTGAGGGGCACGTTGCTACGCTTGGTTGCTTGCTCTAATTTGAGGAAACTTTTAGAACCCTCTACTGTGAACATTTAGCACCCAGCGTGGGCCTGCTTATCCGTGAATCTTCTAGAAATCTTTCTGCCCCTTCAGGAGCTGTCCGCCCCCCTGGCACCAAAAGCTGGCTCTGCCACTGTCTGGGACAGGAACGTCTATGACAAGTACCCTGGTAGGTCTCCTGCACAAAGTTGATTGAGGACCCCATCCCTCTAAAAATTGTATATAAAATAATACAATGACAAAAATGTGGCAAAAGAGAGAACAAAAGAAAACCTTGTAATAAGAAAGCAAAATATTAAACCAGGCACCAGCTCCTTGCAACTTCTCCCTATAAGACTTAGTCTAGGAGTAGTATGCTGGGCATGACCTAGTGTAAATTCAACTCAAAACTCCTGATGTTTATGCCACACCCTAAGTATTGGGGAGACTTTTCCAGCCAATCATTATAATTGATGAACTGGTCTGCTTTCAGCGGGATGTAATCATTACTTTATCATTAGACTAACTTACTTGACTAACTTACTTTATTAATTATATAATAGTTTCTTATTCTACAACTTCATGGAAAATGTCCACTCAACCCTTGGCTGCAACTAAGAAAGGGAGGACTTGTCAGCTGCCCCTGTTTCGATGTCATTGCACTGGTATCACTTACACTCTCTTTAATGATCAGATTGGCTTTTCTGGTTCCATATAATTACTTTTTTTTGCATATTTCTGCTGGCTTGTTCAAACGTTGCTACTTGTTTTACCTTTCTCATTATTAGAACATCACATAACGCTCGTAGTTTTAGCTTACCTTAGCATAATTTCTATCATCATCAGTATTTTTTATAATTGACTTTTTTGAGGGGTCAGAAATGTGAGGCAGACAACTTTGTAAAGAGTTTTCAAAATTAGCCATTTTATTCAATAAAAGGTTTGGATAAACCCCTCACTGTCCCTACCCTGAAGAGGATTTCTCTGCCTAAAATAAGCTAAAAGAAACACTCTGACAAAAGGATGCCTGTCCCTTACACTTGTACAGCCCAAAAAGCAACACTGACATTTATGATAGTTAAATTCAATCAATATATATATATAACATGTAGTCAGATTCACAATAGTCAGATTCACAATATGACCATCATCTCTTCTCATAGCCTGGGTGAATTCCCCTTCCCCAGATATGAGCAAGGTTTTGCTCTACAGTTTAAAAGCAAAGAAGGAAATCCTGGTTTGCCTTAAAAGTTCCAACACAGTGGTTGACTCCTGTACCAGGTCTTCTACTTCCACAACTTGTTATACGGGTATACTCGCCTGCCTGTTCAATGATTCACAAAATACAAAGTGTGCTTCAGTGGTACCTCCAACTTAGAACAACAACTTCAGAAGGTTTCTTTGGCCTTAATCTTTAAACTAATTTCGGGGAAACAAGGAATCACATTAGTACTCTTTCGACTCCTTTGCAAATATGCTCCTCTCCCTCTAGATAATCTTCTCCAGCAGGGCAGCCTGTGTGACACCTTTCTTTCCTCTCTACACCAACAATCAAATAGTGACCAGGATATGGTATCACTCTGCTTCTGTATTGGCTTTGGCAATATGTACTTATGTCATTTGGTGATTTGTACTTCACAACATATGAGTAACACATCATACAGCTCTTGCGTTCACCTATGTTCCCCTCTCGCCTTAAACAACATTTATTGTATTGATATTGTTGAGTTTTTAAATGCTCTTGACTTTGGTATTGCTTGTAGGCTCCTGGTTTCAATAAAGCTTCCCCATTGCGTTTTTGGTCCTTCCACCAACTCACACCCTTCCTTGTATATTCATTTTGATTCAACAAATGTATATCTTGTTGTTTTTGAACAGTTCGTTATTCAAAATCGTAAATAGTAATTCTTTCACTCGTACGCAGGTGAATCTACCTTCTATGAACACACGGATAGCATCGCAGCGCTCGAGTCACTCGCTCACTGTGAACTCACCGGGTAAGTCGCTCGCTCCCACTCCGCTTGGTGTTCACAGGTCTTCAGTTGTTGTGGCTTCCCATGGTTGGACAAACAGCCTCTTCTGGCCCACCTTCATTCACGCCACTCAGAATTTTAGCTACTCCAGAGAAGTTCAGATGCAACCCAGCGACCTGAAACCTCTTGTGAAGGCACACTTCCCCCGCTGCTTCTGCTTCCCGCTGTGCAACCTCTGCCCAACAAGTCTTTACTGGGCAAGCATCCTTTTCACATGCTCCCGCTGCACGTCATCTGCAAAAGGGATTGTGTATGGCAAAGACCCTCTCAGGACCCGTCAGCTTGTGGTCTTTGGCGCCTTTTCTCACCTGTAGCTTCCCCTTAAACTGCATGCACGGCCCGTACTGCTTTCTCCTCCCCTGCTGCTCTACCGCCTGCACCTGAGGGTACTTTTTAAGCCTCCCAGTCTCCCTCAGTCAGGTCATTTACAACAATTAGCTGACCTCTCCTACTGCAGTATTCCTATGCATCCCTCTTCCCCATCTCAGTACTGAGGGATTTATGGGATCTGAAGTCCCTAGCAACAAAGTTAGTTTTCCTAACCTCATCTACTTTGCTTATTCGATTTCCACTTTCTACAATATTGATGGAAGTAATATCACATACATTATTCATCAGTTTTGTTTGGAAAGAGGGATAAGGCTTTCTACACTTTTTGTGATTATTATTCACCCACGTTAAGGTGTTCAACATGTGGAACGGCTAGGTCATTATAACAAGCACTTATAAACTTTGGAAGTTGTGATAAGTCTTCCTCATAGGAAGGCAAATACTGTGTGCCACCCCACAGATTTATCTCACTTCCCTGAGCCTTTTCTCCTCCCAGCTGATCCTCCCGCAGAACACCACCACCAAGGGTTGGATCAGGAATTGTGTACCTCTCCCTGGCCACCTGGGGGGTGACTTTAGGTAGGGATTTAGGGAGGGATCTGTAGGATTCATCACACTTTCCTTTTGCTGTCAATGTATTCAAATGTACTGTCTTCCTCAGCACCTAACATTTATTGAGCATTTGTTATCTGGTCTGTGCCATACAATTTACTTTTCACTGTTATTTGTTTAACTACTCCACCAATACGTAGATCTTCCTGGACAATGTTGCATGTTATGGAACATACAAGGCTTGAATTATACCATCAAGGGGGAGTGGGTGCTTACATCCCCAAAATCACAGGAAGCGGGTGAAGCTTTGATTCAGAAGACCCACTTAGCAGACACAGGCAACAGTAAAACATGAAGCGACTGGGCCACAAACAGGTTGATTCTACATGCATTGATAAAACTGAAGCCCAGTTGTTCTGCTCCACTAAGAGTGATCTTCTAGAAGTGATCAATCAAAAAGGCATGTAAAAAAAGGGATTATTGTCGAGATTCTGTTTAAATTGAAAGGAATGTTTTATGTATCTATGTAGAATGTGGGAATGGCAGAAGTGCCCGTATGGGCAGAGGTGAGTTAGGACAGTCTTTAGGGAAAGAATTAGGGATGATTCTAGCAACTGGCAAGATGCTCTTTGAAAAGTAGGGTCTTCAGATCCTTCCTGAAGCATAGGATGGAGGGGACGAGTCTTATCTGTATTATTAACTTGTTCCAGAGGCAGGGCAAGTTGCAGAAAAAAAAGGAAATGTATTGTATTTCTTTCCTTTTGCAATTATTTGTTTCCATTCTGGCGATGTTGTGGCTTCTGATGGTAAGCTAGCCGTTGAAAGTGGTTTATTTCATTGACAGGTACAGTGCTATTTGGTTTGCGACTGCTTTGTAGGTGTTTCAGACTGCCCTGACCATGCTGTGTTTCTGAATGGATAGCCAGTGCAGCTTATTGAGAATGGGGGTGATGGGGTTGAATAATCTTAGTCCTGTAATGTGGCATGATGCAACATTCTGGATGACTTTCAGAGAGTGGCACATTGGCATCTACAATCCTTGGTCTGTAGGGCATTGCCACAGTTTACCAGGGCTGTGACAACTGTTCTAAACCTCATGGATGAAAGGCTTTGTCGAGAGGCAGATGAATATATAATTCTTCGCGTCGGCCCAGTCCCTGCCTCCATACCTGTCACAGCGACCCGTTGGTTACTGTGGCATCGCTGGTGTAAAGGGCGCTGCATTCACTCTCAAAGGAATGGTTCGGTCAGAAAATATTATTGGCCAAAAAGATGGCCAATAATAAAACAAATATCTAAAATATATATTTTTTAAGTCCCTATGGAAAGTTTCGAGCAAATGAAGCTCAAACTTTAAAATTGGAAGCACTAGGGGGCATCCATTTTGTGAAATGGATGCCGCCTGTGCTTGCGTTTTGCGGCACTAATGAAGCAAAAGCCAGTCAGCTGTAGTAAAGCTACCACTGGGTGGCTTTTGCTTCCTTGTTGCCGGACTCGGAGGACGGAGACCAGAGACTACAGGCAATGTATACGCTGAATCACAAGATGCTTAAGAATACACCTAAAAGCTTGCTTAATGCAGATGTGTAGCAGGAATGAGTGGCCATTTTGTAGAAAATGGACGGGGCCGCTACAATAGAGTGAATGGAGAATTCCAGGACGCCTCAAGGCTGCAGAGAAATTTGTGCTGCTGAATTAGCAGAATCCCGGACCTGCACAGACAAGACAGAAGTTACATGGCCCCCTTCCAAGGTTAGCGCAGAAAGGGGAGGGTTGGTTAGCTATACAGTAGAATAGAAGATAACAATTCCCAAGCAAGACATATTTCTCTTAGATTAAGTGAAAGAACAAACAACCTTTGAATGGCGGGTGTCGACTAATTGAAAGGTTGAAATTGCATGATGAGTAGCACGATCAAGTCCCTAGAGGCCAGGAGGATAATGGCACCCATAGTAATAAAAGCTAAATTAATGGTAAAAGCTGAGCGGAATAATTCAAAACATGGTCTCCTCACATGTGACTCATGATTAGAGAACAGTCACCATTTATTAGCGCCAAACACAGATATGCACCTGCCTAAACTCCCTAAAAGTTCTCAGAACAGACATGCCGGTTAAGGCCAATTTCAAAGTTAGGAGCCCTGGCTTGTGGCCTAAGAAATCAGGGATGGTGGCTCAGTTAATTAGAAGAAGCGGCTCCTTGGTGTCTCTCCCCCTACCACTGTATTTCACTCATGTGTTGATGACCTGCCAAATGTCCCAGGTTGTTGAAGTCAGTACCATCCAATCATTGCTCTCCAATAATGCTGTCTTGCAACTATTGCAGTAGCCAATAACTTATTATAATGAAATATTCCTTAGCTTATCATTTTAGGGGTGGTCCAACGTGGAGCCACCAAAGTTTATATCCAATGAAAACACTAACCAGTATGTATTCTATATGTAGACAACTGCCTTAACCAATCCCACCTTCTAGTTGTTTTTTATTTATTTATTTATATAGCGCGCAGACAGCCCAGGGGCATTGTGGCGCTGTTACTTGCAGGAACTTAGTTACAGGGGGTACAGGATGGGTAGCAGTCGTTGGCACATTATGATTGCTACAAACAGATTAGTCATTACAGCTCATGCATCTTTGGTAAATGTAACGTGAAGTATGATGTATTTGTTTTTATAAGCGGTTGTTTGAGATTAAATCTTTTGAAAGCGTGGAGACGCCTTGTGTTTGCTGCTGTCCCTGTTTTATTCTTTTTTTTTTAAACTTTAGTTTTATTGGCATTTTAAAGAGTATAACAAGCAGGCAATATTTGTAATCAGCAGTTGTTCACGGTGCACTTGCCCAGCAAACTCCCCCCCCCACCCACCCAACCGCCCCCCCCTTCTAACCCCCCTCTCCCGACCCCTCGTTTTACCAACTCGAACCGTGACATCGGGAGATTTGGACTTTTCTTTTGCGTCCATTACTTTGGTAGTGAGTGTGAGCGTCGGCATTCTCTGGTGGCTGACGGCCGACCGAATGTCCCCGGGCCGTGGGCGCCCATTCCGTCCATGGGGTCCCTGGTACTTTATAGTACAGTCTTTCGGCCTAGTCCCCCCGAGCCCCGCTCGCCCCCCCCCCTCAGGCCTCAGTGCACATCCCATCCCCAGGCCTCCCTTACCCCCTGCCAATTTTCAAGGAATGACCCAGAATCGTTGTTCACCATGGCCGTTAGTTTGTCCATTAGAAACAAGTTTTTCAATTTCTTTAGCCAGTCAGCCTTGGACGGGGTCTCCGGGCTCTTCCATTTCTGTGCCAATGCCACTCTCCCCGCCCGTAGCATCGTT
Organism: Ambystoma mexicanum; assembly: GCF_040938575.1. Lineage (NCBI taxonomy): Eukaryota > Metazoa > Chordata > Amphibia > Caudata > Ambystomatidae > Ambystoma > Ambystoma mexicanum. The sequence goes on from NC_090926.1 coordinate 1,131,707,251, forward strand.
TCCCACATTCTGGGGTACCTGTAGAGGTCCGAGGTCTCTGGCGGGAGGCCCAACAGCACCACCAGGGGGTCCTGGGGAAGCAGTTCCTCTGTGACCTCAGCCATCCAGCCCCTCACCTCTGCCCAGTATGCCTGCACTTTCGGGCAGTGCCACCACATGTGGCCTCGTGAGCCCCTCTGGCCGCAGCCCCTCGGGCAATCGGGGGAGACCGCCGTAAACATTTTAGACAGTTTCACAGGGTCCCTGTGCCATCCCTGCAGAATCTTAAAGTTATGTTCCATATCTGCCGTGTACAAAATACCGTGAAAAGCAATTTTGAAGATCCTTGCCCAAGCGTCTTCCGAAATCACCTCCCCTGCGAGATCATTCCAATATGAGCGAAAGCCCCTCCGTTCTACCAAGTTCACAGTATTGAGGATTCTATATATTCCGGAGACGGCTCCCTTTCTAGAGGTCGCCATATCAAGGAACTTCTCGAAGGGGGTCAACTGCCTCCTCAAGTTCTCTCCCCATGATGGGTCGCCGAGGATTCCCTTCAAGCGCAGATACTCAAACACGGAAAGAGACCCCCGCCCAATGGCGTCCCTTAGGTCCTCATAGGGCAGGAATTCCCCCTCCCGGAACAGCTGTCCCACCCACTCCAGCCCCGAGTCAGACCATGCCTGTGCCTTGGAAAAACCTCTGTTACCCAATCTGAACGGGTGTCCCCAGAGAGAGGACATTGGGGATGGCCACGTCGTTAGGTGCGCCGTCTGGGGGCCCTCCCTCCAGACTGCCCAAAGGACACCCAGGGTGGGATGGGATTTCAATCTGTTTGGGATGAACTTGTGTGGTGCCCAGAGAAGATCGCGTACCTTGAGGGGGTGAGCGTCCATGTCCTCCAGGTAAGACCAGTAGGTGCCCATCCCCTCCCTCATGTGCTCCAGGAGGACTCGCAACTGGGCGGCTCGGAAATAGAGCTGGAAGTCAGGCAAGCCGAACCCTCCCTCCTCCCTCGGCAAGGTCAAGACCACCCTCGCAGTCCTCGGGGTCCTACCCTGCCAGATAAACTCTCGGACCGCATTCTGTAGTGTCCTCATGAGGTGGTCGGGAATGTTGGATGGGAGAGAGGTAAAGAGATACAACAGGCGCGGCAGCACGTTCATCTTTACTGCCGTCATGCGGCCGTACCAGGACAAGATCATGGAGCTCCACCTCCTGAGGTCCCTGGTAATGCTAGCCAGGGCCGGGTCATAGTTAGCGGGGGACAGTTGGGATAAGTCTCTGGTGAGGAGGACTCCCAGGTAGCGAACAGAAGCCCTGCCCACTGTGATGCCGTGAAAAGTTCCCACGGGGTCCAGAGCCGGGTCGTTTACCCGCATGGGGAGAAGGACCGATTTGGAAGCGTTAATTTTTAGCCCCGAGAAGTGCCCAAATGTGTTCACCAGGGACAGGAGGGGGGGGAGGGAGGCTCCGGGGTCCACCAGGTACGCCAGGATGTCATCGGCGAACAGGGAGAGCTTAAATTCCACCTCCCCTCTCATTATCCCTCTGATCTCCGGGTGCGACCTCACCGCTATGGCCAAAGGTTCCATCGTTAGAATATACAACAGGGGGGACAGTGGACACCCCTGTCTCGTGCCCCGTGAGAGGAAGAAGGGGTCCGACAATCTGCCGTTCACTTGTACCCTGGCCTTCGGAGCTCTGTAAAGAGCCGTCACCCAACCCCTGATATGAGCACCAAATCCCATTCTCTGGAGGAGTAGCTCCATATATCGCCATTCGACCCGGTCGAACGCTTTCTCCGAGTCCAGAGAGAGGAGGCTCGCGTCAAGATCGGAGTTCTGGGCGTGGTGGATCAGGTTTATAGTTTTACGGATGTTGTCTGAGCCCTGCCTACCCCTTACAAACCCCACCTGGTCTCCATGGATCAGTGTCGGCAGAATCTTCTCCATCCGTTTCCCAATGATTTTGGCAAGGACCTTGACATCAATGTTTAGTAGAGATATAGGGCGATATGAGGAACAATCAGTGGGGTCCTTACCTTCCTTGGGAAGGACTACAATTATGGCCTCCATCATGGAGTCCGGGAGGGTCCCCCCCTCTAATACTGCATTGAAAACCTTTGCTAAGTGAGGGGCCAGAGTAGAGCGGTACCGTTTATAGAAGGACACTGTGAAGCCATCTTCCCCGGGGGAGGTCCCCGCCTTCATCCCGCTAATGGCGTTGCCCACCTCTTCCTCGGTCACCAGCCCCTCCAGTCCCTCGGCCATCTCCCCGGACAGGGCCGGTATCTGGACCGAGTTGAGGAACCCCTCTATCTCCTTGTCCCGCCCGTCACATTCCGAGGTATAGAGTTTTTCATAGTATCTCCGGAAGGCCTCTCCTATGTGGGGAGTGTCATGGCCCATGGTCCCCTCCTCACTCCTCACTGCCTTTACCATTCTATCCCTCTGGACCTCCCTCAGTTTCCAGGCTAGGATTCTGTCCGCTTTGTCCCCCTTTTCGTAATACTTCTGCTTGACCAATTGGAGGCTTCGCTCCGTTTTGTGTAAGAGGAGGTCTCGCAGCTGGAGCCGATAGTCGGCTAGTGATTCGAGCCGACCATGATCCAAGGGGGCCGCTCGGGGCCCCATCGGTTGTAGTTGGGCAATTTTCCCCCTCAGGGCCTTCTCCTGGGCTTCCCTCACTCTTTTGGCCTGAGCGCTCATTTTAATGAGAAAGCCCCTTATTGTGGCCTTGAAGGCGTCCCATAGGGTGTGTGGGCCCACCTCACCATTATCATTAAATTCAAAGAATTCCGTCATAGCCTCTAGCACCTCCTGGGCACGGACCTCATCTTTCAGCAGGGAATCGTTACATCTCCATCTCCCTCTGCGGTCGCTTAGCCAGCCCCTTGCAATGGTGGTTCGAACCAGGTCGTGGTCCGACCAGGGGACGGGGTCAACTTTGTGGCCCGAGACATACGAGTGCAGGGACTCGTCCACCAGGATGTAGTCAATTCTAGAAAAGGACGAGTGGGTGGACGAATAATATGTGTAGGAAGGAGAACCCGTTCCGGGGGAGGGGAGTGTGTCCACCAAGCCCAGCTCTGCGTTAACCTTCCGGAAGGACCGGGCCTTGTGGACATCCGTGGGCCTGGAGAGCTGAGGGCCAACACGCCTTCTGTCTGAGTCGGGGTCGATTACCATGTTGAAATCACCTCCCACTACCAACCCCCCCCCGGACAAAGAGCTTGAGTTTCTCCGCCACTCGCTCCCAAAACTGGGCCTGGCCCTCATTGGGACCGTAAATCCCCACCAGGGTGAGCGGCGAGCCCTGTAGGGATCCTCGCACCAGCAGGTACCGGCCTTCCGGGTCTTTAACTATTTCCTCTTTTACAAAGCCCACGTTTCTCCCCAGAAGGATGGCCACCCCCCTCTTCTTGGACCTGTGGGACGCGCAGAACACCTCTCCTATACCTCCCCCCCTTATCTTGGGTTCCTTTCCTCTTGCCCAGTGAGTCTCTTGCAGGAAGAGGATATCAAGACCGGCCCTTCTGAATTCTCTAGTGACCAGGGACCTCTTCGTGGGGGTGTTCAGGCCCCGTACATTGAGAGTGCCCACCCCCAGGGCCGGCGGACCCTCAGCCGTCATCTAGCGGCTCCGCTCTCCGCGTCGGCTCACCTACACCACCTTTGTTTGGATACTCCCATGGTTGGATCCTTTGCACCCCCCCTTCCGGAGGGCCTGTAACTATTCCCCAACTGCCCCCCGGACCCCCCCCAAACTGAAACCCCCCAACTCCCGCGTTGACCCCCTCCCCCCTCCCCGGCGTCCAGCCAAGTTGTCCCGCCATATCTGGCTTTTGGCCGAACCACCAGCCCGCTCCCCTGGCCGGGCCGATCGTTTTGGAAGCTGTTCCTCCTGAGCCCCCCTGGCCCCTCAGGGCCCCACCCCCTCAATACATCCCGTATACTTGCTGTTCGTCGGGGCGTATGAATCGGTACACCCACATGCTCCTGACTGAGCTGTCCCAACCTGCGTGCAGCGGTCCCTTTCCTAGTCCTCCGGGTCTCTCCTCTCCCCGTCTTTAGCCGGTGATGGCGTATTCATTTTCCTGAACTTTCGTGCGCCGGTTCGCCTCCTCCTTTCCCCTGACGGGCCGGGTCCACTAGGTCCTGCCCTTTCCGGCCCCGACGGGCCCCTCCGGTCATTCGTGTCCGTTGCATATTCCAGCAGGGCTCCCCGGATGTCCTCTTCAGTAACCAGGGTAGTTCTTTGGCCCATGTATTCGAAAGTCAGGGAGAAGGGGTAGCCCCATCTGTATCGCACTCCCTTCTCCTTAAGTAACTGCGTGAGCGGGCGACACATTCTCCGCTTGGCAAGCGTGTAGGCGGAAAGATCTTGGAATATTGAGACCTGAGCGTTGTTGTAGGTGATATTTCTGGCCTTCCTGGCTTCCTCCAGCACCTTTGTTTTTTCCGAATAGTAGTGGAACCTGACCAGTATCGACCGGGGGCCCCCCGGTCTGCCCCCCGCCCTATGCACCCTGTCGAACGTAGGTTCAGTGGTCATCTCTTCGGCGAATAGGAGGGTGATGATGTCCCGCACTGCTCTGATGACGTCCCTCTCTGTCTCTCCTTCCAACTCCGGCACCCCGAAGATTCTAAGGTTATTCCTTCTCTCCCTATTCTCAAAATCGTCCATCTGTCGGGCTCTCTCCTCTTCTCTCTTTTCCAGGGCCTCCAGCCTCACCCTAAATTGTATATCTTGGGTCACTGATGAGGATTGATTGGTCTCAACCTGGAGTAATCTGTCTTCAACCTTTTCCACCCTCTGGTCCATTTTCTCGAGTTTTTGGGCTATGTCAGAGCGCATGTCCCTGATTTCTTGCAGGATCGAGGCGAAGCCCCTCTCCATAGCTGACGGGGGGGGAGCCGCATCCTCCGACTGGGCCATGGTTCTTTCGAGGCCCAAACCGTTGTTGCCCCTCTTGGCTTCTTGAAAGCGGTACCCCTGCAAAGTCTCTCTCCAGCTCATTCGGTGTATGACCCGAGGGCAGGGGGTCCGCCCCTTGCGCCCCCCTCGGGGGGGGGAGGGGAGGCCTCCCCGGCCCGGGCCGCAGGCGCTTCCGTGAGCTGGGCCCCGCACCTCGGGGAACAAGCTTCACCTCACTGAGGGCGGGCACACGCCCCACCGTCGCCCGGCGGGGGCCTCACACCCTATTTCACTGTGGCCAGCTGGGGCCCGTCCTTTCTTCTTCTTTTTATTTTTTATTTATTTATATATATATATTTTTTTTTTTTAATTTATTTATTTTTTTTTTTTTTTCCCCCTCCTCTCCCCTTTCCCCCACCCCCGGGGGGTCGTGGGAGCGGTCGCCCCCGCGGGACCCGAGCCGTGGGACCCTCAACGGGGGGTTGCAGCTCCTGTCCCCCTGTCCCCTTTACACTGTGGGGGGGGGATCCTTCAGGGCGGGCACTCGCCCCACCGTCCCTCGGCGGGGGCCACTCACCCAGGCAGCAGCCGGTGGCGGGAGGGGGGGGCCGGTGCTCGAGCGCGCCCCCTCACCTCCGCTCCCCGGCACGACTCCACAGCCTCTCCATGGGGGCCCGCTCCCGCCGCCTGTGGATCTTCAGCTTCGGCTTCGGCGGGGGAGGAGGGGTCCGTCCTCAGCAGTGGCCGGGCCCGCGGGCGCGAGAGGGGCTCCGGAGCACCCCAACGGGGGTTTGCTCTGGGACCACGTCGTCCCGTCTCTGCTCCCCGCTCCCAGGGTTGGTCTCTGGCTTGCGCTTCGCCCGCCTCTGCCGCGTGTCGTCCGAAGATACGCCGGAGGCCGCACTGCCCTGCTGGTTCTGCGGCGGGGCGGGCCGCGTATCTTGCTTTCCCGCGGCTCACGCGGGGCTCGTTCTCGGGCTTCCCGGGGTCCGCAGACTCCGTTTTTTTGCTGCGGGGGTGCCCGGGGGGTCAATCGGCTGGAAGGTGCGGGTGGGGCTCCGGGGGGGTCTCAGGGGGGGGCTCAATACCCTCTGACAGACCGGGTCCGGCGGGAGCGATGCAATCAGGCAGCCATTGCCTGTGCGCCCCCTGGTGGCCTCCCTGTTTTATTCTTATTGTCAATAAAACAGGTATTTGTCAATTACTTTGAATCATCTATTATTGAGTGCAGGACTGGGGTTTTCCACCCCTCCATTACAGCTTGTCTTTGTGGCGTTGCGCAAACTTGTACTATGCTGCTTGGGTCTTCTTGGTGAGGAAGGCTTTGGATGCGAAGACGTAGTCAAATGTAAAGTTGAGATATTCTGCACTGGGTGAGAATTGAGGCCTGAATACGTTGAGCTTGGGCACATTTGATTGACTTCCTAGGAGAATAAATTTGGTGTTTGTAAGGTTAATCTTCAGATAAGCGCTTCATATCCAGGTTTCAATGAAGTCGAGCACTGCTTGAGTCGATGGAAGTTGTTGGTGCAATTGACCTTTAGGTGAAGCCATTTGTCATCTGTGTATTTGTGTATCTTGATGTCAGTGTTTGCGAGGAGTTTCCCCAGAGGTTCCCTGTAGAGGCTGACGGTCACATGGGGATAGGATGGAGACTTGTGGAACTCTGCAGGTTACTTGATGATGCTGGGTTCTGTTGGAGCCCATCTGGATGAATGTATCTCTTTTGGAGAGTTAGGGGGCCAACCACTGCAGGACTGTTCCACCGAAGTATATGGGCCTTTTGAACCTTGCACTTTCAACTGTATAGCCTACACATGTTTCATGCTTTCTATGTAAAGCAGACTTTAGGGCTATCTAGACATATAATCAAATACAGATGACAAAGGGAGTGCAATGGAGAGAAACGCAAAGACTTATACTGTTTTCTAGCTGAAGTGGTGGCTGCAACCCATGAAACAGTGATTGTCAGAGAACTATAACATAAAAGATAGTTCCAAAAGACATTTCATTTGTAGAAATGTAAGAGTTATGGAGCTACATTCAAAGAACATACAGAAATACACTCAATAACATATATGACAAGTGGTGTCAAAACTTTGATGAATTTGTAAATATAAAATTGTAAGGAAAAACAAAATTGAAAATAACAGTTTAATGTTTGACCAAATGAAATACATTGCATGTACTGCATTGGTTTAGGAGGCAGTCAGGGAAAATCTCCAGGTGTACTTGATACGTGGGGGTAAAGGGCGGGGGTGATTGTTCCGGCAGGGTCCAGGAGGAGCAGCCCGCAGCAGCTGCTGCTAAGCCCTGCCCACCTGCTTTCACACATTTATTTATGTATTGCTGTGAAAAGGCCATGGTACCCACCAAGAGGGCAAAGCCTGCGGGGCTTAAGGGCACAAGTGATTGTTCCACAGGGTGATCGTCGCCCGTGGGGGGAGGTCACTTGTCCACATCTGCAGCTATTAGGTGCTTCATAGTGCTGCGCCGTGGAAGGATTTTGCCAGCTGGGAGAGAGGACGAGAGGACTCCGTGTATCGATGGACTGACTGTCTGTCTCATGTTCGCCTGGCTAAGTGAACGGAAATTAGGAGGAGGTGTTGCCATGTCCCTGGAACTTTGTGGCAGCCATGCATCTGTATGTTTGGAGGTGCCTAGTTCAGTTAAACTCTAAAGATGCTCTAAAGATGCTCTCCAATGACTTTGAAACTTTAACAAGCCTTATCGCAGTGCCTCTTCAACAACTGGTAACTCTCCCCGCGGTGCCTGCAGGCCTGCCTACCATGCCCCGACATCGCCCAAACGGAAGATTTGAAGCCCTGAAGAGGAAAATCCATACTGCCTCCGCCTCACCTCCATCTTTAGGTGCAGCTAAACCCAGGCTTAATTTCCTTTTAAAAACTGTGGGGGAGGCTCACAGCATCAATTCCTTGGCTCCACCAATGTCCCTGTTAGCCTGGACCCCTGGGGGGTGAGGGTCAAGATGTTCAGCAGATTATCAAAGCCAACAACAATGACCTAGGCTCGGGCAAGAGGGCAATGAACGTTCCCTGTTGCTCTTCACATTGGGTCACTGAGGACCTACCCAAGGGACTTGCCAAGACTACAGTTAGCCAAACACAGTCTGGGGAACAGTACAGCAAAATGCCCCTGGCTCCGGAGAGACTTTACCCACTCGTGGCCACAGGAAACCTCAATATCTATGGCAATGGCCCTCCAGTGGTCACCACGGACACCACCACGACTACCATGTGCATCAAATCCCCCACTTGTCTGACCATTTCCCAGCCCCTTGGGAAAAACATTGACACCATTGGCATTGCTGATACCCCAGAGTCTGCTCCAACCAATGTGGGGGAAGGTTGTCCCCATTGAGGGCAATCTGTAGGGGCAAATGTTCCCTGATTGGACTGCAAGACAGCACACCCCAGGGAGGAAGGGGGGGGACATTTGTGGGACGACCACCGGGGGCCCTGATTCAAACCTGCCTGGGCCATTGGCGGGTCTCACCCTGGTATCATTTTCCCCTGCCCCATCCTTTCCCCAGTCCCTCACCTTACTCCGGATCAGTAACAGCACCCACCAATGATCAGGCTGGAGGGGGGGGTGACCAAGGGGCCCATGTATGTAAATGCAATCTTGTTCTATCCAGGGTGTTGTTTTATTGAATTGGTTGAGTTGAATCAACCTTTCAAATATTTTGCACATTATTACATAAAATATTTTTCAGATCATAACAACACAAACATCAATACAAAAGTAGAATAAAACAGAATAAAATTACAGTAATCATCTGGAATGAGCCTTCTGTTCAAAAAAGCATAATTCAATTCATAAAACATTCGAGCAGGCAACAGAACAAAAGGACTTTAACCAGACCTATTAAGCCCCTCTATTTTTTTCTTTGCATTTCTGAGACACAAGCCCCAGTAGTAGAGGGTGTCTATGTTATTGATCCGGTACCAAGATATTGTTTTCGCTTTCCAACTGCAGGCTGTCCAAAAAATGTACAGCTGCTATTTGGATCGGAGAATAAGAACTGTTCAATATTACTGACCAGCCTAGATAATGTCTTATAAGGTGGATTCTTCTAGCAGCCACCAAAGCCGGACATTGTGTTATTAAATATTTCAAGGTTTCATGCGCAGTGCCGGAGTGGCCAGATGTTAAAGCGCAAACGTAGGATTGCGGAATGATATTTTGGTGAAGGTGCTCTATTAAGATATGCCGGAAGGCATCTCATTTTCTTTGGAGGGAAAAACTGAAGGTCCCCATCTGCATAGAGTAGGCATGGTTCACACGTCTTAATCCAGTCCATGTTATACATTTTTACTTTTGCCTTATCTTGGTTGTTAATTAACATGTCAACCGTCACATCTGCATTAGTCAAAATGGTATAAACCACATTAGTTCCAGAGCAGGACAAACTTATGTCTAGATGTAAACATGTGTACAGTTAGTTCTTTTAGGATTACATTATTTCCTGTAGATATTAAACATTTCCTAAATAATGAACATAATCGCCTATTATATAGAGCTTGGAGTGAGATCAGACCCAGCTCATAGCGAAGACAGGAACATGGAAGGGATAGTGGTAGAGCTAATATCTTTTTCCAATAATTTTCTTCCCATTTTTCAAAAGCAAATTTGGATTTTACGGGTCGGGTTTCCAGGCCGTACAAGAGACATGGCACCGCTTTCTGGTTCCAATAGGTCTGATTGAAAATTTCCCATACCTGTGCATGATTATCCTGGATTGCGATATTGCTGTGTCTAAATTCTTCTCCACTTGCTCAAGATGAGCTTTCGGTTGGCTTGAGCCTTCAAAAATCATGCCCAAATAGGTATATTGAAAGACTGTGTTTAACTTTGTCTGGCTTATAGACCATGCAAAGTTATTACAACCATTTCTTTTGGGCGAGTACAGAATTATTTGAGTTTTGTTTGTGTTAATCTTTAATTCATTGGACACTATGTAGGAATTGAGAGCCAATAGGAGATTCCGAAGGCCATACTGAGTTTTTGAAATAAGGACCATATCATCAGCGTACATCAGGGTTTTTATTTGCTGATTGTACATTTTTGGAGAATCAGAGATCACCCTTTGGAAAATGGGACTCACATCGTGGATGAAATAGTTAAAAATGGAAGATGCCAACAAGCAGCTCTGTTTCAACCCACGGGCAGTCAGGATGGGAGATGATAAAACCCCCATCTAAAGACAGATAAACGTGAATCGAGGCACATGAGTGCAAGGCAAAAATAATCACAAACAGAGTTGAAGGACAGTGGTCACGCATCAACTTGTCAAACAGTAGAACCCGTGAGTCGAATGCAGAGTGCAAGTCAACAAAAGCTAGATACAGCGCTTGCTTAGTATCATGACAATGAGCTTTAATAGCGTTTAGGGTTATTAGATTGATCTGAGTACCCATTCCCGCAATGAACCCTGTCTTCTGAGGATCTCGTAGGTTATTGGGCAAGGTCCACTTGTTGAAGTCGTGCAACACAAATTTTGAGAAAATCTTCCCTGGGCAATCTAAAAGCACAATTGGT